>NW_027187307.1:6268592-6281175 GCF_028583685.1 Petaurus breviceps papuanus
TCATAGTTTGTTTTTCTGTGTCCCTGCTCTTGCCTTCTTAATGTTGCCTCTGTGTCTTTAAAATTCTTGTTAAAATGCAACATTTTCCCTTCTCCACCCAATAATCTGTTTCCATTAGGAGAGGAACATTAAGGTTTAGAAATGAAACGTCCAGAAACTGGAACCATTTACGAATGCACACAGTGAGAAAGCAAAAGGTTGTTTTCATCCTTAATGAGTTTTTAACCCTATACCCCTTCCTGCTGCATTGCAGAGACAAAGGTGGGGAAGGGAAGAAATTCGATACATGCACCAATTCAGAAGAAGATCTGGAATCCATCATTTTGTTTCTAATTGACAGTGAGTTAAAGGCAAATGCTCTCTGATCCAGTTCCATTTGTCGTTTTGAATGCCTTTATTGGTATTAGAACTATAAACACCAGCCGGTCATGATGAGAAGCTTGCCATTAACTACCCAGTAACACAGTAGCTACACACTGGCCTCCTTCTGATCCTGCCCCTCTCTCCTCTTGGTGATTCTGTAGCCTGGCCCAGCCTGGCACTCCCCGGGCCACATGGCCATGCTCATGTCGCTTCATCCCCTTGCCAGCCCTTATTTGCTTTTAGCACAGTCCCAGGTACCAGTTAGTGCTTAATAAATGCTCACTCTCTCTCTCACACTGTTGTCCTCGTTCGCTTGTTTCAGTTGTGTCCGACTCTTCTGTGACCCCACGAGATTTTCAAGTGGTTTGACATTTCCTTCTCCAGCTCATTTGACAGGTAAGGAAACTTAGATAAACGGTGAAGGGACTTGCCCAGGGTCACACAGTTAAGAAGTGTCCAAGGCCTGATTTGAACTCAGGAAGATTAGTCTTCCTGGTTCCAGGCCCAGCACTCTGTACACTATGGAACCATCTAACTGCCCTACAGCAACAATAACCCTCATTTATGTGGCACTTTAAAGTTTGCAAATGGGAGCAGCTGGGTGGTGCAGTGGGGGGAGTACTGGCCCTGGAGTCAGGAGGACCTGAGTTCAAATGCAGCTTTAGACACCTAACACTAGCTGTGTGACCTTGGGCAAGTCACTTAACGCCAACTGTCCTGCCTTCCCTCCTCCAAAAAGACAAAAAAAAAGTTTGCAAAGCACCCTACAAATATTATCTCATTGGGTCATCTCAATAACCCTGGGAGGTAGGCATTGTTATTATTCTCATTTTACAGTCGAGGGAACTGAGGCAGTCAAAGGTGAAGTGACTTGTCCAAAGTCACATAGCCACTGTCAGTGGCCAGGTTTGAAACTGATCTTTCTGATTCCAGATTCATGCTTTATCTGTTGATGTGCCACCCAGCTGCCACATAGACATACATACATGTACATGTGTCTATGTCTCCATCTATCTTTCTCTCTGTGGGTCTCTTTGTCTCCCCTCCTCTTCTCCTCTCCCTCCATACCTTCATATGGGCTTCCAGTAGAAGTTTCCTTTATCAAAGGGAGGGTAGTCTATGGCAAATACTACTGGATGGAAATTAGGGAAGACTAGGAAAAGTGCTATTATTCCTGAAGGCAGCAGCTTGTTAAGTCTGTACAGTGGGATTCCATGAGGATATGTACTAGTGTGTATTCTCCTTATTTTCTGCAGCCATTGCACCCGAACTCCAGAGGCTAACAGGCTTTTGAGCTGGGCCCCAGAGGCCATATAGGCCACAATGTCCTATCTCCCCAGGACAAACCTCAGCTCCAGTCAGGGAGTTTGAGTGATTTGCCCAGGAGAAAATAAATTAGTCAAATAACAGATATTTTCTAAGTACTTCTGGTGTGCCCAGCATGGCTTGTGTGTTTGGGGTAAGGGAGTAGAATATGTTTTCTACCTTTTAGAAGTTTCTATGCTAATTGGGGATAAAAGTGTGCTGCGTGTCACAAATAGGGAGCAGATTGTATCAATGGGGCTGGTAGAAAAGACCATGGAGAAGACAAGGCTTGAGCTAGGCTTTGATGAAGTAAGAAAAACAAACAAATCCGATTGGATAACAAAGAACTTGGGTGTTTTTAGGGCTTGCTTTGCCATTTTAACCCCTCGGAAGGGGAAGGGAAGGAAACAAGTATTGCTCAAGCTGGATTCCATGCCAGGTGTGTGATGCCTCCTTGTGGAGTGTTGCCCCATGGTAGGGGGTAAGGCCAGAGCATCACTCAAGCAGCTTCCCTCTTGCTGTGCATTAGGCGCCATCATGTCCCTTACACAATATGTTCCCATTGCTGAGCTGCTCAGAGGCTTCAAGTCCACAGGTGATGGGGGAAGGAGCCTACCCCCCTTGCCCAGTGGGCTCCCATCGTGCTGAAGTCAGGACGCTCACACTGTGTAGGGGGGTGAAGGACACTTAGCTTGAAGCTTTCCAAATGAAAGGGTAACACCATTATTAGATTTCTTTCAATTAACCTTAATGTAACTGAACAGCATGGACTATAACAGTCAGTTCTGGAATTATTCTTCCAGATGTAGGATTCTTTGATAAGTTCATGAATCAAAGTAATATATTCAGTAAGTGCAGAGAGTCCTGAGTGATGAGGCTTAGCATGGCTAAGGAATGAGCATGGCTGTGCTGGTGCTATTTAGAGTCACCCGGCAAGGAGTTTCTGGATTAGACACACACACCCCAAAGAGGAGAGAAGACACAGCTCCACCTCCATATTCCTAATCAAACTTTGTGTCGAAGTGGTCAGGCTAGAAGTAGCTCTCTTCATTGTTCATGTCATGTGCTTACATTGGCGTCACTGGCCCCTGACACTTGGATCCCTTGAGATCATTGTAGTGATGTGTAACTTCCAAAGGCCTTGAACTTTGACCGAGATTTCAAAGTGTATCTCTAGAAGGCGTTGGATGGCATGATCAAGGCCCTGCAATACCTTTTCACTCACTATACAGTGGAGCACCTCAAAAGGGCCCCTGATATGGACAGCAGGGTACAGGTCACTTGGCCTGAAATGAAAAAATAGATATTTAAAAACATAGAGAATATGGAGTCAAAATCATGGAAGAGAAGAAGGAATGGAACATGGTCCTCTTAAAAAATAGGGCTCCTCCAAAAACCAAAACATTCCACCAAAGCCAAGGAGAAAAGGGTAATCAACGGTCTTAACAGATTGAATAATGTTAGAAGCCAGCCTGTAGGGGGGCGGAGCCAAGATGGCGGAGTAGAAGCACGACCTTCCAGCAGCTCCGGCTCCCACATTCCCCAATCCATGTCAAAAGGGGACTCTAAACAAACTTTGGAGCTGCAGAACCCACAAAATGACACAGAGAAGCTAACCTCCCACTGAGGACAGCCCAGCAGGCCAGCAGGAATCCAGCTCAGCGCTCTGGGAGCCGAGCCCAGCCCCACGCTGAGGCTTTAGCCCCAGGGCGGGCCTGACCCACCGCCAGCCACAGGGACTCCAGATCAGCAGCAGCTGTGGCCATTTCCAGATTTTTCAACACATAGATGCGAAGGGCAAGGTGAGAGGCCAGTGTAGTCTGGACTTTGGGACCCAGTAAGTGGGAGTGCCTGGGTTTTTCCCCCGGGGCAAGAAACCCCTGAGACGCCAGCACAGCCAGCCAGCGCCAGGAGGCAGCTTCAGCTCCTGGCCTGCAGAGTGTAGGGGGACCAAGCACCAGTCTGAGGGGTAATCGCTCTTGCTTTAACCTGCTTGGATCTGGATTGCAGTCTAGGGTGGAGGTCCTGGGGTGTGTGTCCAGCTTGTCAGAGCGTGTGGAGACCTCAGAGAAGGCACCCATCTAATACCTCCAGCAGCTGAGAAAACTCCAGCGTTTGGGACAAAAGCTCCCCTGTCTGGTGGCAGAGTCCTACTGTGGCAAAAAGCCTAAAAGTCAAGTAATTGAGTGGCAAAATGAGCAGGCAAAGGAAACAAAGCAGACAGAAGATACCAACATTACACTGCTATTTTGGGGATAAGAAGAAACAAGGCATGGAACAGGAGGAAAACAGTGAGGTCAGAACTCCTGCACCAAAAGCTTCAAAGGAAAATATGAGCTGGTTACAGGCCATAGAGGACTTTAAGAAGCAGAGAAGAGAAGTGGAGGAAAAATTGGGAAGAGAAATGAGAACAATGCAAGAAAATTATGAAATGAGAGTCAGTAGCCTGACTGAGGAAAATAATACCTTAAAAAACAGACTGACTCAAATGGTAAAGGAGGCTCAAAAAGGCAATGAGGAGAAGAATGCCTTAAAAAGCCGAAATTGCCAGATGGAAAAAAGAATCTCAAAAGCTCACTGAGGAGAATCATTGCTTCAGAATTAGATTGGAGTAAATGGAAGCTAATGACTTTATGAGAAATCAAGATGCTGTTAAACAGATCCAAACAAATGAAAGAATAGAAGGCAATGTGAAATATCTCATGGGAAAAACCACTGACCTGGAAAATAGATCCAGGAGAGATAAATTTAAAAATTATTGGACTACCTGAAAGCCACGATCCAAGTAAGAACCTAGAAAGCATCCTCCAGTAAATTCTCAAAGAAAACTGCCCTGATGTTTTACTACTAGAGGGCAAAATAGAGATTGAAAGAATCCACTGATCACCTCCTGAAAAAGATCCCAAAAAGAAAACTCCCAGGAATATTATAGCCAGGTTCCAGAATTCCCAGATTAAGGAGAGAGTATTACAAGCAGCCAGGAAGAAACAATTTGAGTATTGTGGAAACACAATCAGGATAACCCAGGATCTGGCAGCTTCTACACTGAGGGATCAAAGGGCTTGGAATGTGATATTCCGGAGGTCAAGGGAGCTGGGATTAAAACCAAGAGTCACCTATCGAGCAAAACTGAGTATCATGTTTCCGGGGAAAATATGGTCATTCAGTGGAATAGAGCACTTTCAAGCATTCTTGATGAAAAAACCAGAGTTGAACAGAAAATTTGACATTCAGATACAAGAAGCAAGAGAAGCATGAGAAGGTAAACAGGGAAAAGAAATCATAAGGAACTTATCAAAGTTGAACTATTAACATTCCTACATGGAAAAACAATAATTGTAACTTATGAAACTTTTCTCAGTAGTTGAAGGGATTAGAAATATATATATATATAAATATATATGTCTATATATGAGGGTATATGGGCATATATACATACGTGAATGTGTGTATATATGTTTACAGGTATACATACATAGAGGGCACAGGACCAATTTAACAGGAAGGGATGATACTTAAAAGGTGAAATTAAGAGGTGAGGGGAATATAATGAGAGGAGATGGGGAGAGACAGATTGGGGTAAACTATCTCATACAGAAGAGGCAAGGGAAAATGGTTAATATGGAGGGGAAGAATAGGAAGGCAAAAGGGAATGGGACAACCTTATTCCCATTGAATCTGGCTTGAGGAGGGAATGAAATACACACTAAATAGGGGATCTCACCCTCTAGGGGAATTTGGGGGGAAGGGGATGAGAGGGGGATGATGGAAGGGAGGGCAGGCTGGGGGGGGGAATTTGGAAGCACCCACTTTTGAAAAGGGATGTGATCAAAGTAGAGAATAGAACAAGGGGGAGGTGGGATAGGAGGGAGGGAAATATAGTCAGTCTTTTACGATATATCTACTATGTTATTGTTTTGCATTAGCCACACATGTACATCCTATACTGAACTGCTTATCTTCCCAGTATGGGTGGGTGACAAGGGAGGAGGGGAATGAATCTGGAATTCACAGTTTTAAAATCAAATATTCAAATGTGTATGTATATATGTATATATGTATGTGTATATTTATGTATATATATATATATACTATTATCAATACTATTTTACAAGTAATTTGGAAATAAGATATACAAGCACTGGGGCATAGAAAGCCACTGGAAAAGTCAAAAGGGGTATGGGAGAAAATATGGGAGAGAGCAGATTTGAGGAAGGGATATCCTGTGGGACTGCTATTTTGGGGGGGGCTGGGTAGGGGAAAAATGGAGAGAAAATTTGTAACTCAAAATCTGGCGGAAATGAATGATGTAAATCATAAGTTAATAAAGCATTTGAAAAAAAAAGAAGCCAGCCTATAGAGATTGAAGAAGAGAGGGGGAAAGAAGCATAGGCCACCAAGGGGATGCCTCCTTCTCCAGGACTTTATGTCTGAACGGGAGGGAGAGATAATAATAGCTGGTGAGGGCAGACAGATCAGAGGAGAATTCTTGGAGGATGGGAGATGTGGGCATGTTTATAGGTAGCAGTGTGTTTGAGAAGACAGGATGGAATGGGATCATTTGTGCTTGTAGTGGGGTTTGCTATGACCCAGAGGAGGGCAACCTCTTCATTGGAAATAAGGGAAAAGGAGGCAATGGTTAGAAAACATTTAGGAAGTGCCTATGTGCCACAAACTGTGCTGAACTCCTCATAGAGTGAGGATGTGAGATTTGGAGGAGAGGAGAGGAGAGAACAGAGCTCTTGGTAAACATCCAGCTCAAGGACAGACGGCTCCTTCCGTCCCTTGAAGCCATCACGTCTCTGTCAGGGTGTGGGTAACGGGGGCCTCCGGAGACACTTTTGTCATAGGGTTGATAAACCTTTCAGAATTCCTTTTCTTGACTATGTTGTTGTGTAAACCATGGTCTTGGTTCTCTTTAGATCACTTTACATATGTTCCCACTTCCCAGGGTCTTACGAATCTTTTAGAGAAGGAAGACAGAGGGAGGGGACAGAGAGAGAGAGAGAAGAGGGGGGAGAGAGTGTGTGTGTGTGTTTAATCCTCCTTTGTTTCATTTGATCTCTCCCCTATCCCTTCCTCCATGTTTTATATTCTTCTATGCACCCTAGGTATGAAAAATCCGAAGCTCCTCCCCTTCATCCTTCTTCCTAGACTTGTATATGTCTTTTTCCTTCCCTTTTTCTTTCTTCCCTTAAAACCTTCAGAACAGAATGAATTCACCAACATCCTCAGTTTTCCTTGATTAGCTCCCTCAGTACCCTTTGCAGACATTGAGTTTCTGAAGGGAGACTTGCTTCTCCCTCTTAGAATGTTAGCAGTGCATCATCATACCACCCCCTTTTTCTTGCTGAAATACATTTCCTCTCTACATTTCTATTGAGTCTTGTATTTACACTTCCAAGTTCCTATTCAGATGTGGTCCTGAAGGACTACACTCAACTTTCCAGGGAAAGTTATTCTTTTTTTCCCCCAAGGGAAGTTAGTCTTGATTGGAAGCCTTTACATTTGACATTTGGAATATCATCTTCCAAGATTTCCTCCCCTTTCTTGTAGTTGCTGTCAAGTTGTATTCTATGCCGTCGATGACTGCCGGTCCTGCCCTAAGTTCTCTGACCTTTGCCTGCCTTCCTTTCTGTCTGGCTGCTTACAACATTTTTTTTTTGACTTGGAAAGTCTGGATTTCATGATGTATTTCAGGATATGTAGATTCTTTCTCTCTTTACTTTCTTCTCTGGTTTCAGTAGATCTGGGAAATTTTCAATGATGGCTTCTGGAAACACAGTGTCCAGTAACTTTGAAGGCTACATGTTGAATTTATTATGTTCTCAAAAAGAAAAGCCAGCTGTACACAATAGATTTATAGATTCTTATAGAAGCATTTTTTTATTCTATTCTGTGTAATGTAAATACCTATCCTCTTTGGTGCTTATTAAGCTCAGAATGAAAATACATTTTTTTAAAAGGAAATATAATGGCCAGGCTTTTTCTTTATCATGGCTTCCGGGCAGTCTGGTAGTTCTTAAATTCTCCCTCCTTGACCTGTTTTCCAGGGCTCTTGTTTTTGCTGGTAGATGTCTTTGACTTTCTCCAATTTTTTTCAGTACTTAATTTTGTTTTGATATTTGTTGCTATCTCATGAAGCCCCTTGATTTCTGTTCAGTCTGTTAGAGTTTTCAGGGGCTGCATTGCTTGGGTACTGTTTACCACTGGTGTTCTAAGCTAGTTACTCTCCTTCCAGTGTTTGAGCTTTTATTTGGAGCTTTTATTTCACTGTTTATTTTTGCTTTACTTCTTCAAGATGTAGTCCTTGTGGAAAACACATTTTTCTTTGACTTTATTATAAAGTTTCCCTTTCTTTTTGCGGGGCCTCTAGATCCACAGTAATTAAAAAAATAAATTTGTATGGATATCTTGTTTTTACATCCTTTGGATTTTTCTTTCTGTCTCTCTCCCCCCCTCTCCCAGAGAACTATATCATATAACAAAGATTTTTTTAAAGAAAAAAAAAAGAGAAAAATTAGTCACCAAAGCAGAACAATATATAGAAGAAATCTGGAGATATATTCCATTTGGCACTTCCCAGGGACCTCTGTGGTGGAAGGTATCTTCTTATATCTCTCTGAGGCCATGCTTGTATTTCCTCATTCTGAAACATTCCCTTTCTTTTTTTTCAATGATGCCTTCTGGATTTACACTGTTCACTTTTATTTGCCATGGCAACACTGTGTGTTAAATGAGCACAATGGTCTATAATGGCCCTCTTCAGTGGGTGCAAACCCGTAAAACATAATCAAATCCTTTGTTATTTTGACCAATGAGAATATCTGCTTAATTTCTCTTTTGTTTACCAAAGTACCCAAGACAACATCTTATGTTATGATAGAGCATAGAAGTTGTACATGGTTCTTTTAAAACTGCTACATTATGGAGATATGTTTTACATGACTTTCTATGTATCATTGATATCATATTGCTTGCCTCCTCATTGGGTGGGGCATATGTCTGGAGGGAGGGAGATCATTTGGAACCCAAAATTTAAAAAAAAATGCTAAAAACAAATAAGTACATCAAAGTGGGAAAGGCTTAAGGCACTATAGCATGCTTGCAGTTGGAATCCTCACTGACTTGGGCTTCTCACACTTATTGAAGGACCCTATTTTTTTTCTATATTTAATTTATTTCAAAAAGTTTTTTTACTTTAGAACATTTTGTCTTTGTTTTAGGTGGGAATACTGCAGAACTGTGGACTTAAATGTACTCATGTTAAAACAACCAGGGGGCACCATATTAGATAGCACTGGGCCTAGAGTCAGGAAGACAACTTCCTGAGCTCACATCTGGCCACAGACCCTTCCTAGCTATGTGACCCTGGGCAAGTCACTTCCCCCTATTTGCCTCAGTTCCTCATCTGTAAAATGAGCAGGAGAAGGAAATGGCAAACCACTTCTATATCTTGGCCAAAAAAAACAAACCACCTTCAGTGGGGTCATGGAGAGTCAGACAATATTGAAATGACTGACCAACAACAAATGATAAAACAAAAATTCCTAAAGGAAAGGTTGACAGACGCTTTGGAAGAAAGCCCGTTAATGGAAAGACTCTTAATAATTTCAAATCCTAAATGATTATATAGCTTCCACCTGTGAAAAATGAAACAAAGAGACAGCTGGCCTCATACTACATGCATAGGATGAGTGATTTGATGTAATTAAAAAAAATTATGCCTTTTAAACTTAAATGCAAAACAAGAAAAAGATAAAAAGAAAATTGCTATGTATACAGCAGAATATGAGAGGATTCAACATAAATCATTTCAAGAAAACCTGTATAATAAATACTACACATTGTTTTCAAAGCTGTTCAGCTTTTCTTGGCTTCCTTCTGGATTTTATTTTGTTCTCTGCCGTGCACTTTTTGCTTTATTTTTTCCTCTCCTTCCTACTCCCACAAGAAGACTACAATTCAACCTATCATATCATATCATGTTCACTAGCTATCTATAAACATACATATATGCACACGTATATTCATACACATGTAAGACCTTACCATGCATATTTCCACTTGTCATCTCTTTCTCTGAAGGTGGGTAGCATCTTCCTTTATAGGTCCAAGTCTCTCCATGTTTTTCTAAATCAGTTAGTGGATGAGTGATTTTATCTGTTAAATGTCTTCGTACTTCTAACAAAGTTTTCCCTTTGCTGGTGTCAATTTACATGGACAGTTACGATTGCTAACTGTGTATTTACTTCCCCCTGTCTTCCCACAACCTCTCCAACATTGAATATTCTCATCTTTTGTCTCTTTGGAAATTTTCTAGGTGTGAGCTAAAATCTAAAGGCTATTTTTTATTTGCATTTCTCTTATAAGTGATTTTGGATCATTCTTTGGTGTAATTAATTTTCACTTCTTCTTTTGAGAATGATTTGTTCATATCCTTTGATCCTTGTAGAATGACTTTTGGTCAGTGTGTCCTTTGATTTTTTATCAATCTGTGTTCCTGAATTGTGACTTCATACCAGACCCAGGAGTGCGCTCTCTCTCTCTCTCTCAATCTTGAGGGCTCTTAATAGTGTCTTACTGTAGAGTTCTTAGGGACCTTGGAGTCCTTGGACCTAGGGTGCCCTCTTCTAAGCATGTTTATTCCTTGACTTTTCCTTGATACTCAGGGAGCCCTGGAAGCATTCCACACCTTACAAAAGTTTTCTTGAAATTGGTTTCCTCCTATCAGTTTCACCCCTCTCTTGTGCTTTCTGGAGAGAACTCCCTGCTCTCCCTGCCTCCAGGTATAGAAATGTGCAGGTTACAAATGGCTCAGGCTCACCTCTGATCACTGCAGGAGGTCACCAGCTTTGGGGTGGCTGCTAGTGTTGCTCATGGGCTTCTGGCTGACCTGTGAAGTTCTGGGGTAAAAGAAGTTGCTCTGATTTCTCATTGGATTGCTTGAACATTATTCCTTCAATCTGGTGCACATTTTAGTTTCTTGTTTGAGTATATCTGTAGGAGCTGAGCTCCAGATTAGTTATAATGGGATTCTTAATGAGTCTTGGTACTTCCAGACTCTACTTCTCTAACCTGTATCCTACACATCAGCCACAATCTCCTTAAGGCACCAGTTTAAAGGAGAGGTTGAATGGGGAGTTAGTCCTGTGACTACTAAGTTAAATCATTTGCCTCACTGAGCCTCAGTTTTTCCATCTGTGTAATTGAGGTGTTTATAGTGGAATAAGTGATTTGATTTTCCCAACAACTTTATGAAATAAAATGCTCACAATTTTTAAGTGCTTTTTAAAAAAGTAAACTGCTATTATTATTGCTGCAGCTAGGTGGTGCAGTGAAAAGAGTGCTGGGTCTGGAGTCAGTAAGATTTGTCTTTGTGAATTCAAATCTAGCCTCAGACACTTATTGTGACCCTGGACAAGTCACTTGACCCTGTTTCACTTAGTTTCCTCATCTGTAAAATGATCTGGAAAGGGACATGGCAAATCACTCCAATATTTTTGCCAAGAAAACCCCAAATGGGGTCACGAAAAGTTAGATATGACTGAAAAACAACAACAATAACAACTATTATTATTATTATGTCCCATCCCTGCTCAAAATCTTCCCTGGCCTCATATTACATCTAAGAGAGACTGTAGCCTTTCCAGTTCATATTTAAGGCCTCCACAATCTGGCTGCCTCCTTCATTTCTAGGTGGGCGCAGTGGTTAGAGCATTGGAATGAGGAAGGCCTAAATTACAATCCAGTCTCAGATACTTATTAGCTGTGTGACCTTGGGCATGTCAATTAATCTTTGTTTTCCTCAGTTTCTTCATTCATAAAATGGAGATGATAATGGTACCTTCCTCATAGGGTTGTTGGGAAGATCCAGTGAGATAACATTTGTAAAACATTTAGCACAATGCCTGGCACATAGTAGGCACTATAGAAATTCTGGTTACTGTTGCTGTTGTTAATTCTTATCTTATATTACTGTCCTTCTTGAACTCTTTATTCTATGCAGATTTTTATGTCCTCTGCTGTAAGTTTGCCCAAATCATTCCTTAGAGTTCAGTCAGGATGCCTCTCTCCCTTAAAATCCTGATCTTCCTTCAAGGCTCACTGATTTCCTCTCTTCCTTTTTCCTCTGACCCCTATGGATATTTTTACCCCCTTCAGACAATCTGGTATTTATTTGTCTTTGGTGAAAATGTTTTATTTCATCACATTAGAGTGTAAACTCCATGAAGGCAGAGAGGCAAATGCTCTGAGTGAATATTCGCTACAAACCTAGAATTTCCCTTTGTATCACTCCTCCCTCCATTTCCATCTCAAAAAATAGACTTCAAGCGGTGAAATCAGAAAACTGAGCTTGCTTTGTTTTAGGTAGACATGAGCACACGGGAAGGCACATTCCCCCTTTACAAGTACACCACCTCTGAATTCTGCCCTATCGCCCCTCATCTTCATTCTCATTTTTGATTTTGAGTTTGAGTGAGGAAATCTGACAAGATGAATTATAGTGTGTGTTATTGAAGTTATTTCTCCTTTGTTCTCAAAGAGGACCGTGGCATCAGGAAAGTGACGCCATGAGGTGCAGGTGAATTGGATTTATGTGAGTCTGGGCTGTGCTGAGACACCAGCCTTGCTCTCTCCTTCAGAGCCATCTGGGTCCAGTGGCAAGATATAAATTAGGAAGACTGGAGATGGCCCAGGATGCAGTGGGAGACCCTTGCCTTTTTAAGCTAAGGTCTTTCCCAGGTCTCAGTTTGACTGAGGCAACACCCATTCAATGATATTGAAGTATTTTGTGTGAGTAATTTCATTACTTCCTATTAACAGAGTCAAATGTAGAGTAAGGTTTTTTTCTTAAGCCAATGGAAAATCTTCTAGAATTGACTGCTTCAAAATGACATCAGTGAAATAGCCA
>NW_027187307.1:6281185-6312050 GCF_028583685.1 Petaurus breviceps papuanus
AAGAGAATGGTTTGAGGATAATACCTGAGTTATGGGATGAGACTATAAAAGCTTCTTGTCTCTCTGTTGATTCAAATTACCAAGTCATAAAAAGGTCATGAGGGTGAAGGTAGTGCCAGGACCCACAGGACTTACGGAACTAAGTCAATGAGCCTTCGGAATTTTTAGTACCATCTGGGAAATGTAGATCTCTTGTGTGACATAGTATATAAAATGATGGGCTTAGCGTCAGAAAGAGCTGGGTTCAAACCCCACTTTTACTGTCTGTGTGACCCTGGGCAGTTCCTGACTCCTCTCTGAGCCTCAGTGCTATATCTATAAAATGGGAATAATAACACCCATAGTTACCGATCCCTCAGGGTTGTGAAGCTCTCATGAAATAATGTCTGCACAGTTTTTTGTATGCAAACATCAACTGTTCCTATTATTCTCCTCCATTGCCAGCTTTGATTTGTTGGCTAGGGGCCATCAAGACACTAACTACTTCGAATCACTGTGGCCCTACTGTGCAGGAATCTGCAGAGAATTCAAACTTCTCTCATCGGTATAACTCAAACAACCCCATCATACCCAACTTTCTCTGCTGTAGAGAATAAAGAAATTGGTCAGTCACTTTAGTTTATCCACCAGTAGGTGGAAACTGTTAGCTATATGGGTTTCAAACCATCCAGGGTCTCCAGTACTCAGTGAAAGTACTGTAGCCATATGCCTAATGCCATGGGTAGTACAATCCTGTTCTTGCCCCTTGTCTGTGACTAAATATGTAAAAGGCCTTCAATTAAGTTGAACTCAGGTTTAGTTTATGTGGGTCTGTCTTGTAGGGTCAAGATTCCCAAGTTTATTTATTTACCAGTACTAACAAAAACAGGCAGTTAGGTGGCTCAGTGTATGTATGCTGGTCCTAGAGTCAGGAAGACTCATATTCCTGAGTTTCAATCTGGCCTCAGATATTTACTAGTTGTGTGACCCTGGGCAAGTCACCTAATCTTGTTTGCCTCAGTTCCTCATCTATAAAATGAGCTAGAGAAGGAAATGGCAAAGCCCTCCATTATCTTTGACAGGAAAAGCACAAGTGCGGTTATAAAGAGTTGGACATGACTGAAAAATGTCTGAACAATATTCATTAGGCAAAATATTCAGAAAACTGAATTTTTGAGATCATTAACTGAGTATTCTGTTATTGCCTAGTGTTCCCTATTTCTCACCATTGCCAGGCACTATTGTCAGGCAGAGATAAAAATGATCTTGATTCTCTGCTAGGACCTGACTAAATTTTTATACCATCATGAAGATGGGCTTGTGACCTTCCCCTAATACCAGGAGGACTTGACAACTGCCCCAGGACCTAACAATGGGCTAATGAGGAAATGCTGGCTACATATGAGCAGTGCTTTTATTTAGAAAGGTAAATCATCGTCCAGAAAGAGTTAGTGAGCACCTAGTATGTGTAGGGCTTGTTCCAGGAGTTGGAGAAATTAAGTGTTTATGTCATAGATTCTCTTCCCTTGAGGGTTTAACTAGTTATTGGTAGTCACATGAAATAATGCTCTAAATCATTATTGCTTAGAGAAATGCACATTAAAGCAACCTGCCAGATTGGCTAATATGACAGAAAAGGAAAAATGCAAATGCACAAGGGGATGTAGAAAAATAGAATGCTAATACATGCTTGATGGGGTATGAATTAGTCCCTAGAGAATTATTTGGAACTAGGCCCAGAGGGCTGTAAAACTGTGAATCCCCTTTGACCCAGCAATACCAGTACTAGGTCTATACCCAAAAGGGATCAAATAGAAAGGATAAGGACCCATGGGTACAAAAATATTTATGCCAACTTTTTGTGGGGTGGCAAAGAATTAGAAACTGAGGGGATACTCATCAGTTGGGGAATGATTGAGCAAGTTATGGTATATGATTATGATGAAATGCTCCTTTGCTGTAAGGAATGGTGAAGCCTGGGAGGATTTGTAGGAACAAACATTGAGTGAAAGGAGTAGAACCAGGAGAATAGTTTGCACAGGTGAAGATAATCAGCTCTGAAAGGCTTAATAACTGATCATTACAATGGTCCATGCCTATTCCAAAGAAGTCATGATACACGCTGCCTACCTCCAGAGACAGAATTGGTGGACTCGGTGCAGAATGAAGCACATCTTTTTCTTTCTCTTTCTACAGGGTTTAGGGGGGGATTTGTTCGCATGACTATACATGTTTGTAAGGGGTTTCATAATTTTTTGCTTCTCAATGGGTGGGGCAGTTGGTGGAAGGAATGGAGGGAAATCTAGAACTGAAAATAAAATAAAATAGAATTTAAAAAATGAAGTCAGAAGCCAGATCATAGAGTGAAGGGAGAGGAGAGGAAATGAATGCATTTATTGCAGACAGATTTTTCCAGGAGCATACCTATGAAAAGGAGGAGACATAAAGGGCAACAGCCAGTGAAGATTAGAGAGTCTGGTTCGAGGGCTTTTTGAATTTAGGCTTGAAGATAGTTGAAGGAGTGGTGGGAAATTGAGGCGGGAAACCAGAGTGGGTGGAGTGATTTTTATAAATCTGGTGGGAGCCATTGGCCGCAGAAAGTGGTAATATAGCGCCTTCTACTACTCTCTATCCATCTTGCAGCTGGGGCATTCGCTTTGAATTTCCAACGTGGTAGAAGTCGTGGAGGCAGCTGGACCTTGAACCATCTCAGAGCTGCAGTGGAGAGCAGTCAGAGCTGATTGTTTTGGCTGTGGCAGCTGGCGTCAAGGGTTCTCGGGAGTCGTTGGTGTTGACGTGACTTGTGCTAGTGCGTGAATCGTGCCCTGTCCCATCTCCTTCTCAGCAGCCTGGGGATCCCCGCTCCTAACGCCTGCACAATGGCCAGCAGCAGCAGCAGCTGCAACAGTAACATCCTCAGCTCCGAATTCATTGTTGGAGGGAAATACAAGCTGATCCGGAAGATCGGGGCGGGCTCCTTTGGGGACATCTATCTGGCCGTCAACATCACCAATAATGAAGAGCTGGCCGTAAAGCTGGAGTCCCAGAAGGCCAGGCACCCTCAGCTGCTGTATGAGAGCAAGCTCTACAAGCTTCTGCAAGGCGGGATGGGCATTCCCCGAACCCGCTGGTACGGTCAGGAAAAAGAGTACAACATCCTGGTCATGGATCTGCTGGGACCTAGTCTCGAAGACCTGTTCAATTATTGTTCCCGTAAGTTCACGTTGAAAACTGTCCTGATGTTGGCTGACCAGATGATCAGCAGAATCGAGTATGTGCATACCAAGAACTTTATACACAGAGACATTAAACCTGACAACTTCTTGATGGGCATTGGACGTCCTCGTAACAGGGCTTCCGGAGGGAAGAGAAAAAGAGGCCCAGCCGCTGCTAATAGGTCTCAGGACCAGTCTTATACGGGATTAAACCAGTTATACCTTATTGACTTTGGTTTGGCAAAACGGTACCGAGATAACAGAACAAAGCAGCATATCCCCTACAGGGAAGATAAAAATTTCACCGGAACGGCCCGCTACGCCAGCATCAATGCCCACCTGGGCATCGAGCAGAGCCGTAGGGATGATGTGGAGTCCCTCGGTTATGTCTTGATGTATTTCAACAGGAGCAGCCTGCCCTGGCAAGGGATAAAGGCCGCGACTAAGAAGCAGAAGTACGAAAAGATTATCGAGAAGAAGATGGCCATTCCCGTTGATGTTCTGTGTCAGGGCTTTCCAGCCGAATTTGCCATGTATCTGAACTACTGCCGCGGCCTTCGCTTTGAAGAAGTCCCCGATTACACGTACCTCAGGCAGCTGTTCCGCGTTCTCTTCCGGAGCCTGAACTACAAGTACGACTTCCTGTTTGACTGGACACTGTTAAAGCAGAAAGCAGAGCAGGAGCAGGCAGCCTCTTCTTCTGACCAGGGGCCGCAGACACAGCCCCCGCCAGCACCCAAAGTCACAAGACCGAGAAGAGTCACAAGAAGGGTTTCCAAGCAGGAAGAGGACCAGATGAAGTAAAGCTGCCCATCCAGAATTCGACTGGCTCTTCCCCATCTGGAACTCTTAGCGTTCGTATGCGTACCTGCCAAGTGGTTGTGGGCGACTGTTTACTTGTTCGAAATTGGCCTCATTTCAGCATAAATGCACTGGTCAGCATCAGTGATGAGCTTTAGCCACTGTAATTGTTAATATTGCATTAACTAGAAATGTTAATATGGAGATAGTGAAACATGGTTCTAGTTTTCTATTGCATTTTTTTTCGAGTGAAAAGTTAACTAAATGTTTGACGTACAGATGGTGGAAAATTGTGCATATGACAATTTTTTGATATTTTTTATTTTGAACTGTACTGTTTTGAGATCTTATTTCAGAAGTATAGCATAAAGTTTTCAACTACAGTTGTTATAATTGTAAATGCTCATAATTGTGCACTCTAAGGGTATTTACCCTCCTTGGTGTTTCAAAGTTGTAAACGTAAACATTCCTAAAATTGTTGACTTCAGTGTGCAAGCCAGTTGACAGGGGAGCAACCAAAGATTCTAGTTTTTAAGCATATGAAAGACTGTGCCTGCTTACTGTGCTAGAAATAACAGCATTTCAAATGAAGACTTAAGAAAAACATAGTGACTACTAGATTATCTTTAGGATTCTGCATTAACTCTAATGTTCTTGGTTTAAAAAAGAAAAGCAATATGTTTGTCCCAGAAATTTAGAACTGAACATATGTGCAAGTTGCTTAGATAAATGTAAGTACTGTGAACACCTATATGACCTGGGATTTTGTTTTGATTTTGAAACTGAAAATTGTTTGCTGTAAGGAAAATACTTAAGAAAAGAAAGAAATGCTTTGCTAATTTACTATGGCATCAATATCTCTTCAATGTTGAAATAAAGTGTTTCTTGACAATTCTTGAATAAATCATTTGCCTTTGCAAATAATTTTAGATTGTGTTACGTCTTTTTTTGTTGTCATTTTTTCCTTTAAAAAAATTAAGGCCGTAGGAGATGGTCAGACAAGTCAGTAGACAAGGAGAGATTAAAGTTGGGGAGGATGGGGGTTGGCATGTGGAGAGAGGGATGATGGATTGAGGAAACATCTGGAGAAAGAAGAGAATGGATGTGATCAAAGTTACATGTAGAAGGGCAGGCCTTGTTGGGGAAAAGGGCCCCTCTTCATGTGAGAAAAGGGTGTAGGAGGAAATAGTATATACTGATGTCAGGGGGTATGAGAAAAAAAGGAAAAAAAATTGAGTTCATGGTAAATACCTTCTACCTTCCTGATACAGTAAAATGATAGGTTCTTTACCGAGAGGGTGGGGTCAGATGATGCCACAGAAAGCTTGAGGAAAGAAAACAGGACCGAAAAGAAAGTTGGAGATTATGAATAACAAGATTCAAATGGTAGAAAGAGGGCCAGATTTGGTATGACCAGGTTGCAGACATTAGACCCTCCAGGAACAAGAGATCTTGCCCACAGGTAATAGGAAGGCATCCAAACCATGTGGAATTTGGGGGAATTTTCCAACAGGTAGCTCACTCCAGATCTACTGAGGCAAGTTATTGGCAGCAGTCACTCCCTCAAAGGTGGCTGTCCCAGTGGGAGGAGGGTACAGGTGTGGTATCAGCAAGTTCCAGAGTTCATAGAACTGTGACTGAAAGGAAGGTCTCCTGATTCTTACTCTGAAACTCATTCGGTTAGAGCATACAGCCTCTCTTGATGTTGTAATGCCTCAACATTATTCCATAGGTGCTTAGATTTTCTCTCCTGGGAACTATCTTTTTACATTGCCTTCATTTCTGAATATATGTTTTCTCTCCCTCCCCCAACCCCCATCCCAGGCATTGAACCATCCATTGCAACAAGATTTAAAGATGGGTGGGGTGGGGTGCCAAGCAGTTCAGCCAAACCTACAGATGTATAAACCATGTCTGACAGGACAATCAATATTCCACAGCCATAGCCCCTCACCTCTGCAAAGAAGGCAAGAAGATACATTTTCTCAACTCTCCTTTCAGGTAAAGTTTAGCCAATTCTTTTTTTAATTTTAATTTTTTGCAGTTGTGTGAATTCTCTTTCTGGTTCTGTTTACTGCACTGCACCACATGCTAAAAAACCTCCCATGTTTCTCTGAATTCTTAGTATTTCTTATTTACAGCAAAGCAATAATATGGCATTACATGCATGGACCACCATTTGTTTAGTTATTCTCCAGTTGAATGCCCCTATCTTGTTTCCAGTTATTTGCCACCACAAAAATTGCTGCTGTGAATATTTTGGAGTATATGAGCCATTTATTTCTGTGTTAGACCTCAGTGGAGTATTTGCCTAGCAGGAGGATCTCTGGGTAAAAACGTATGGACATTTCAATCACTTTTTTATTAGACTAATTCCAAATTGCTCTCCAGAGTGGTCGGACCAACTCTTAATTCCACCAACCATACGGAGCCAAAGGGCCTCTCCAGTATTCACTATTGCCAACTTCTCTACCCTTTGCCAATTTGCTGAGTGTCAGCTAAAATCTCAGGATTGTTTCCATTTGCATTTTTTATATCACTTAGATTTCCCCTTATATCCCTCCATCTCTACCCTCCCAGAGAGCATTACATCTTTAAAGAGGAAGAAGGAGAAAATCAGCAGAAGTGATAAATGCATCCCCCAGATCTTCCAGAATATGCAGTGTTCCACATCTGTGGACCCCTACCTTTGCAAAGCAGCCAAGTGAGGTATCTTCTCATATCTAATTTTTGGAGTTTAACATTGTTCTTCATCATTTTGCAGCATTAATTTTGGACAGTTTTGCGGTTGGTGCTGTTGCCATTGTACATATTTTTGTCCTAGCTCTATTTCCTTCACTTTTGATCACTTCGTGTAAGTTAGTCTAATTGTCTAAATTCATTATGTTCATTGTTTTTTATACCTCAGTAATATTCCATTGCATTCTGTAACAGTTTTTTTTAGCTATTCTATAATCAATGGACATTTTCCTTTTAGTTGTTTGCTACCTCACCAAGTGCTGCTATGGATATTTTGGTATCTATGAGACCTTTCTTTTTTGAAGTATATGCCTTGGAGTGGCATCTCAAGGCCCTGGCCACTATCCCCTGCCACTTTATTTGTTAATGCAGAACTCCAAAAACCTTACGTCAGTGTGCCTGTCTTCCTACAGCCCCTCCAACATTGATTACTCCCTTCTTTGGTTGCTTTTGCTACTTTGCTGGATGGGAGATGAGACCGAATGGATGCTTCTGATTGCCCATCTTTCATTTTTAGTGACTAGGGCCATTCATCCATGTAATTGTTGCTAGTCTGCAATTCTATGTTTGAGAACTGTTTGTTCATATCCTTTAACCACTTCTTCATTGCGGAAGGGGAATGACTCTTGGTTGGAAATATTTCTTAGGTGTCTACATATCTATCCCTTGTTTGGTTAAAAATTCATCTCCTACCTGTAGCTGTGAAAGGTGTATAATCTGCTTTACTTCTAATGTTTTAATGATATGTTCTTTATATTCAGGTCATGTATCCATAAGAGGTTTGTCTGAGCATAAGTTTTATCAGGCTGCTTTCCAATTTCCCCAGAAGGTATGATCTAATAAGGATTTCATTCCAAAGTAAATTATGTTTGGTATTTTCTCAAACACTGGGTTATCCGGTTCGATTGTTTCTAATTCTTCTTTGTTCTATTGCCCTATTTTCTGTTGTATTGTTCTTGTTTTTTACCAGTACTAAATGGTTTTGATAGTGGCTGCTTTATAATATAGTTTAAGGCCTTGAAGTACTATTTCCCCTTCATTCCTACCTTTTTTCATTATTCCCTTGATATTCTGGAACTTGGCCCCCTCCAAATGAAGTTTGTTATTATTTTATTTAACTCAATAGAATATCTTCTTGATAGTTTGATTGGTATAGCACTAAAAATATAAATTGACTTTGGAATATTGACTCCTAAATATTTTCTGCATTTTGTAGTTATTTTGAATGACACTCCCACGTTATTATTATTTAGAAATTCTGTTGATTTTTGTGGATTTATTTTGTAGCTAGCAACTCTGTTGAAACTATTAATGTTCTCAGTTAGTTTAGTTGTTGATTCCCTAGTATTTTCTAACTAAACCCATCTTGTGAGCAGATAAGAATAGTTTTGCCTTGTCTTTGTCATACTTCATTCTTTTCATTTACTCTTCTTGTCTTATTGCAATCGTTAGCTTTTAAATTATTATATCAAATAACAAAAAGGAGAGAAAGCATCTCTGCTTTACTCCTGTGCTAATTGGGAATGTTCCTGGCACACTCCCATTTTATATGATGCTTTGCCTTTGGTCAGTTATTCCACAAGCCTTTATTAAGGTTTATATTGCAGGCAGTCACTGTGCTAAGAGCAGAGGTTACAAAGAAAGGCAAAAACAGGCCCACCTTTCAAGGAGCTCACATTCTAATTGAGGGGATATGTGCATGCGTGTGCACACATGCGCACACACATATACATACATACATTAGGGGGGGAATCTTCTTGGAGAAGGTGAGTGTTTAGCTGAGATTTGAGGGGAGCCAGGAGGAGGAGTTAAAAAGAGAACTTTAGATATGAAGGACAACCAGTGAAAGTACATGAAGCTGGGGGGAACAGGAAGGAGGTCAGTGTCACCAGATTATAGAGTGTATGGAATGAAGACTGGAAAGGTAGTGAAGGGGTTAGGTTATAAAACCAAACAGAAGATTTTCTGTTTGCTCCTGGAAATAATAAGGAGCCTCTGGATGTTATTGAGTGGGGGATTAGGTAACATGGTCAGACTCTTTGGGAAGATCATATTGTTAGCTAAATGGTAGATGAACTGGATGGGGAAGAAACTTGAGGCAGGCAGAGAGAGCATCATGATGAAGAAGATATAGGAAGATCCACAGTGGGGTTGGGTTTAGATCAATACATTTATAATACTAAATTTTTTTTACCATAGTTCTCTGCCTATTATTTGTAGGATTAAAAAAAGCCTATATGAGTGTTAGATTTTTTAAAAGGTTTATTTTTTATACCTTCGGATAGCCATATCGTTTGGGATGCATTTGTTTTTAACGTTGTGTTGATTCTTCCTAATGTTGAATCAGCCTTACTTATATCCTGGTATGAATTGATCTTGGTAATAATTAATTGTTTCTTGAATGAGTGTTGTAATATTTATGACAGAATTTTATTTAAAATTCTAAAGTGATATTTATTAATGATACTAGTTTGTGATTCTCTCTTTTTTTTGCTTTATTCTTCTCTAATTTTGTTATTAGGATCATGTTTGTCTTTTAAAAGGACTTTAGTAGAATGATTTCTTTCTTGTTTTTTGAGAATAATTTGGTAGTGTAAATATCAATTAACCTCTAAAAATTTGATACAATTCTTCTCTAAATCCATCCAGAAAGGTACTTTTATTTTTTCTGTACAGATAGTTCTATTTCCTCTTCTGAGATTATATTACTTAGGTTTTCTGTTTGGTGTTATGTTAATTTGGGCAATTTACTTTCAGAAAAAATCTATTTCTTTTATATTCTTAGTTGTGTTAGTAGTTAACCAAACATAGTAGCTTCTGACAATTCTTGTTATTTTTTCTGATTTTGTCGTGATTTTACCTTGTTGACCATTTATTTGTATTGTTGATTTGATTGCCTGTTCCTTTATAGTCAGACTGGCTAAGGGTTTAGCAATTTTTTTGTGTGAAAGAACAACATTTTAGCCTGGTTTATTAGCTCCATAGCCTTTTTGGTTTGCAATTTATTTATCTTCTAGTCTTGAAATTTCACCTTTTGTGATGATTTTGGGCTTGCTTATTGGTTGGTTTTCTAATTTTGTAAAATTCCCATTCAGTCTATTAATCCTCTCCTCTTCTATTTTTGCTAATATCTGTTTTTAGGGATATTATTTTTCCCCTTTGGACAAGCTTAGCTACATCTCAACAAGTTTGGTATGTTGTCTAATCCTTATTATTGTCTTTTGCATTATTATTCATTCTGGAATTTCTTTGATTTCTCTCTGACCCCCTCATTATTTTATTCTGACTGACTCTTGAGTTAGGATTTCGTTATGAAGTCTAGGCAGCGCAGTGCCCGCACTTGGCCTGGAGTTGGGAGAATCTGAGTGGAAATCCACTCTAATATACTGACTAGCTGTGTGATTCTGGATCAGTCACTCCATCACTGTTTGCCTTAGTTCTTCATTTAGAAAATGAAGATAACAATAGCATTACAGATGTTGTGAGGATCAAATGAGCTAATAATTATAAAGCCCTTCCCACATTGCCTGGTACACAGTAGGTGCTCTATAAATATTAGTGATGATGATGAAGGCGTCTCCATTTACATGTGCATCTTTTTTTTGCTCCCAGAAATGATTACTGTTTTGATTATAATATGTTCTCTGAAAGAGATGTTTAATATTTCTTGTCTTTCTTATTTTTATTAGCAATTTCTCTGTTCTAACACATGGTCACTTTTTGTAAAAGTGTCATGTGGTCCTGAGAAATATGTGTATTGTTATGTAGTGGGTCCATCAGAATGTACCATAAGTCTTTTAACTCTAATTTCTCCAACAATTTGCTCAATTCTCTATTTCTCTTTTGTTTATCTTTCTGATAGATTTGTTCAATTGTGAGAGAGCAATATTCAGTTTCCTACTATCATTGAGTCACTATTGATGTCTTTTTGCAATTTATTTAATTCTTCCTTCATGAATTTAGATGCTATGACATTTATGGCATAAAATTTTAATATTGATATTGATTTGTTGTCCCTAGTTCCTTTCAGCTTATTGAATTTTCTTGTTCATTTCTATATTCTGAATTTTTCTTTTTGGTTTATCTGATACTATGATTTCATCTCTTCCTTTTTGGATTCACCTGAAGCAGAGTATATTTTATTCCACCTCTCATTTTTATTCTCAGTGTATTTTTCCTTTTTTCATGTTTCTTGCAAATAATCATTTTGAGGTTTTCTTATCCAGTCTTTCTTTCTCTTTCATTTTATTGAATGGATTACTTAGGTTTATGTTTTCCTCCATTAATGTCTCTAGGATTGCATTTTTTTTAATTAGGATTTTTTTGTTTGTTTCCCTTCATCTCTTATGCAGTACTCAGCCAGTCAATAAATATTTATTAAGTGCCCACTGTATGCCAGGCACAGTGCTAAGGACTGAGGATATAAAGAAAAAAAGGCAAAAAACAGGCCCTGCTCTTGAGCTCAGAGTCTAATGGGGGAGGCAACATGCAAACAACTGTAGGCAGACAAGCTCCAGATATGATAAATTGGAGCTAATCACCAGAGATAAGGCATGAAAATTAAGGGGAATCAGGCAAAGGCTTCCCGTGGAAGGGAGGATTTTAGCTGGGGCTTGAAGGAAGCCAGAGAAAGCAGGAGATTGAGGGAAAGAGAGCTCGTGAAAGTGCCAGGAGTCAGGAGATGCCATTTGGTTTCTAGGATTACTTTTAGTTTTGGTTAATGTGTGTTAAGGCTCCCTTATTCCCACAGCACCCCCCACCCCACATTTGGCAACTCTTTTCCTACTTTAGATATGTTAGTTAATTGATCCGATTCTTAAGTCCCCCCACCCTCCACTTCATGTATCTTTTTCTAAGAAGAATTTCTTCATATTTTTCTCATTAATTCTCTTCCTTTTTTGTCTATTCTGAACTTTTATTCTTTGATTTATGATCTTTATACTTATTTATTCCTTCTTTAGCCTCTTGGTTCTCTTCATGAAATAAAAGCTTCTAAAGTACTAAGTTTGAGTTCCCTTTTCTGAGTAATTTCTGTTTTACTGCCTTTGTAGATCTTGGTCCCTACCCTCATTTTTCTGATGTGCCTCATTATTAAGAAGTACCAATTCTTGAAGAAATTCATGAGGATAGATTTTCCCATTGTAGCAATTTTCTTTTGTTCTAAATGGCGTGGTCTAAATCTGCAAGTGAGGTTCATGGGATGCCTGTTTCTCCTACCCTTCCTCCATGCTGGTATACTTTTTATCTCATGCATCCCTGTTAAGTGAACTAATGAGTTCTCTCCCCTTAGTCCTCATTTCCTCTCCACTGTTTTCCTTCTTCACCTAATCCCACCAACACGGAATAAAACCACCCCAGTTACATATTGCTTTCTATAGGAATCTTGCAGACATCATGGTTATAAAAGGACATTTTTTTCTTCTTCCCCACTTGATGTAGGTGATTCATTGTCACAAAGATTCATATCATTGGTGAGATGTATTGACCTCTCCATTTCTCTGAACTCTTGCTATGGCCTGGGTGCTGCTAATGGCCTTGTCTCCTGCCTTTGCCTTCAGCCAACCCTGTGTCCACTAGGAACTCCTTTAGGAGTTCTATCCGCATTGTGTTCTATATACATTTTCACATTGTCTCCCCCATTAGCTTGTGAACTCCTTGAAGTCAGGGTCTGTACTAACCTGAATAGTAGAGCTTAAAGCTATTATTTCTCTTTTAATACCCATTGTATCTTCTAGTATATTTTTGAGGCCTTACTCTGGGGTGCCTGTTGGGGGATCTGGACTCCTCTAGGGCCCATCATGTTACATCTTCTCACAGCTCCTGTCCTCGTTGATTAAAAAAAACTACATTGTAGAAAAAGAGTCTAGTACTTGTAGTCTGCAGAGACTTGGGTGTGAATCTTGCCTTGACGTTTTTAGCTGTGTAACCCAAGATAACTCAGCTGCAAAATGAGGGACAATAATAATAATATCTGTAGTAACCTCCTTCCCCAAGTGGCTGTTCTGAGAGCTATGATTTCAGAGACATTATCTTTAACTAAGAACTAATCAACTTTGGGAGCTTTGGGCTGATCACCTGACTCTGAAATCTGTATATTTTCAAATGGACCTAAGCATGATACTTCACTCTGCTGCTCCGATAATGGGAACCAGAGCAATGTTTTGTTTAAACATTACCTTTTTAATGATTTCATTTAAACAAATATAAAATGTATCTTTGTTGATTTTATATGACAAATCATGCTTCAGGTTAAACATGTCCCATGGTCCGTCAATACATAGAAGTCTATGAAATCTTGGTGGTCAGTCTGGCAAGCTAGGAGGATTAAAAGTTCTAATGGCAAAGATCAAGGGTCGTGCTTTTCTAGGAAGTAATTTGAGTAGTCGGTACTAAAGGACATACAAGTGATTCAATCTGAGCTTGGGACATGACAATATTGGAAGACGACAGTGGATTTTGTCCTTCTTTTGAGAAGTAGGTTATACCTTGAACATGAAGGATGAATGAGTCTCCTGGAAATGGGAACCATATTTTCCATATTCATGCCTTCCTTACCTGCTATTACTGTGGGCTGCCCCATTGGTACAGGGGGCAGATCTATGTTTACTAGCATTCATCTATGCATTTGACAACAATATGAGGATATTTTCCTACTAGTATTTTGCCCTAATGAATTAGCAATAGGAAGAGAAGTTTATTATGATTATCTGCAGAATAATATGACAAAAGGGTTTCTTATTCCTCTAAGAATGGAACAAAAACCAAATTTGACATCCAGATAGAATGCAAGAACTTTTCACACATTTTTCTTCAGTTTGTGATTGGATTACCTCTTTTCAAGTAGTGTGTGAAAGGCAGAGTAGCTAATCCATTGGGAAATTCATTCCCAGTGAAGATGTAAGAAAAAATACTTGGGGACAATTATTAAGACATTTTGGATTTGCTCTGAATTTTCATAGGATCATAGATTTACTGCTAGAAGGGACCTTGCAGACTGATCTTCTGAATCTAAAGCCTTCATTTGACAGATGAGGAAAATGAGGTAAGAGGTTAAGAGACTTGCCCAGGGTCATATAGCTAAATAGTTGTCTGACAGGATTTGAACTCCAGTTTTTCTAACCCAGCCTTCTATGCACTAAGGCACCTAACTGCTTTCTGAGATGTTGGAGCTGTAGATCAGAGAAGGTTGTCATTTGACAAGTGGGACACCCAAAAATAAATAAACAAGGGTATCACAAATATAACTAATTTTCATAAAAAATTAATAGCTCTAGGTTCTTTTTTAATTTATTAATTTTTTTTCCTTTTTTACTAAAAATTTGTTTTTCCCAATTTCTTGTAAAAACAATTTTGACACTTGTCTTAAAATTTTGAGTTCTAAATTCTTTACCTCCCTCCCTCCTTTCCCCCATCGTTGAAGAAGGCAAGCAATTTGATATAGATTCTACATGTGTGGTCATGCAAAATATATTTTCATATTAGCCATGTTGTGAAAGAAAACACAGACCAAAGATAACAATAAAAATAATGAAAGCTAAAAAAAAGTATTCTTTGATCTGGATCCAAAGTCCATCAGTTCTTTTTCTGGAGTTGGAGAGCATTTTTCATTATAATTCCTTTGGAATTGTTTTGGATCATTGTGATAATCGGAATACCCAAGTCATTTCCCACAATATAGCTGTCACTATGTACAATTTTCTCCTGGTTCTACTCATTTTACTTTGCATAAGTTCATGTAAATCTTTCCAGGTTTTTCTTAAAGCATCCTGCTCATCGTTTCTTATAGCATAATAGTAATGCATCACAATCATATACCACAACTTGTTCAGCCATTCCCCAATTGATGGACATACCTTCAATTTCCAATTCTTTGCTACCACAAAAGGACCTGCTATAAATGTTTTTGTACATTATAGGTCCTTTCCTTTCTTTCTTTTCTTTCTTTTGTTTTTGAGATACAGACCTAGGAGTGGTATTACTGGGTCAAAGGGTAATGCACAGTTTTATAGCCCTTTGGGCATAGTTCCAAACTACTCTCCAGAATGGTTGGATCAGTTCACAACTCCATCAACAATGCATTAGTGTCCCGATTTTCCCACATCCCTTCCAACATTTGTCATTTTCCGCTTCTGTCATATTAGCCAAGCTGATAGGTGTGAGGTGGTACCTCAGAGTTGTTGCAATTTGCATTTCTCTAATCAATAGTGATTCAGAGATTTTTTTTATGTGACTTTTATGGATAGCTTTGATTTCTTCCTCTGAAAACTGCCTGTTCATATCTTTTAACTATTTATCATTTGGGAATGACTTATATTCTCATACATTTGATTCAGTTCTCTATATTTTAAGAGATAAGGCCTTTTTCAGGGAAACTTGCTGTAAAAATTTCTCTTTTTTTGCTTTCTTTCAATCTTTGAGGTATTGGTTTTACTTCTGCAAAACCTATTTAGTTTAATGCAATCAAAATTATTCATTTATACACTGTAATGCTTTCTCTCTTGTTTCATATTAATTCCCTTACCCATAGATCTGAACGGTAGACTATTCTCTAATTTGTTTATGGTGTCACTCTTTATGTCTAAATAACGTACCCAACTTGACCTTCTCTTGGTATATGGTGTAAGGTGTTGATCTGTGCCTAGTTTATGACAAATTGCTTTCCAGTTTTCCCAGCAGTTTTTGTCAGATAGTCTGTTCTTTTACTAAAAGTCTGGATCCTTGCCTTTATCAAATACAAGATTACTATGGTAATTTACTACAATATATTGTGTGCCTAATCTATCCCACAGATCTGCTACTCTTATTTCTTAGCCATCACCAGATTGTTTTAGTGATTACTGCTTTGTAATACAATTTGAGATCTAGGCCACCTTCTTTCACATTTTTTTTTCATTAATTCTCTAGATAGTCATCTTTTGTTCTTCCAGATAAATTTTATTATTACTTTTTCTGACTCTGTAAAATAAATTATTGATAGTTTGATTTGTATGATTCTCAATAAGTATGTTTATAAGTATATGAATATAATAAAATTGTCCTTTTTATTTCATTGTCTTGGATTACCCATAAGCAAGTAATATTTTTCCTATTGTTTAGATCTGACTTTATTTGTGTGAAAAGTGTTTTGTAATTGTGTTCATATAGTTCCTGGGTTTGTCTTGGCAGGTAGATTCCCAAGTATTTTATAATGTCTACAGTTGTTTTAAATGGATTTCCTCTTTCTAGTTCTTGCTGCTGGACTTAATTGGCAATATATAGAAATGATGATGATTTTTGTGGATTTATTACATAGCCTGCAACTTTGCTAGAGTTGTTAATTATTTCAACTAGTTTTTTAGTTGATTCTCTGGGATTCTCCCAAGTATACCATCATATCATCTGCAGAGTGATAGTTTTATTTCCTCATTGCCTATTCTTATTCTTTCAATTTCTTTTTCTTTTCTTAATGCTATAACTAGTATTTCTAGTACAATATTGAATAATAGTGGTGATAATGGACATCTTTGTTTCACCTCTCATCTTATTGGGAAGGCTTCTAGCTTATCCCCATTATAGATAATGCTTGCTATTGGCTTTAGATAAATATTACTTATTTTAAGGAAAGATAATTTATTCCTATACTTTCTAGAGTTTTAAAATAGGAATAAATGTTGTATTCTGTCAAACTTTTTCTGCATCTGTTGAGATAATCGTATGGTTTTTGTTATTAATATGGTCAATTATGATGATATATTTCCTAATATTGAACCTGCCCTCTATTCCTCATATAAATCTCACCTGCTTATAGCATATAATATTTGTGATATATTTCTGTATTCTCTTTGCTAGTATTTTAACAGTTTTGCATCAATATTCATTAAGGAAATTGGTCTGTAGGTTTCTTTCTCCATTTTTGCTTTTCCTGGTTTAGGTATCAGTTCCATATATGTGTTCTAAAAGAAATTTCGTAGGACTCCTTCCTTCTTTGTTTGTTTTCCCAAATAGTTTATATAATATAGGAATTAATTATTATTTAAATGTTTGGTAGGATTCACTTGTGAATCCATCTGGTCTTAGTGGTTTTTTTCTTAAGGAGCTCATTGATGGTTTTGTTCAATTTCTTTTTCTAAGATAGGGTTATTTAAGTATTCTATTTCCTCTTCTGTTCTGTTAATCCAGACAATTTATATTTTTGTAAATGTTCATCATTTTCATTTAGATTGTTATTTGGTTGGCATGTAATTAAGCAAAGTAGCTCCCAATAATTTTCTAAATTTCCTCTTCATTGGTGGTAAATTCACTTTTTTTCATTTTTTTTTGCTTTTTGGAGGGGGGGGAAGACAGGACAGTTGGGGTTAATTGACTTGCCCAAGGTCACACAGCTAGTAAATGTTAAGTGTCTGAGGCTGAATTTGAACTCAGGTCTTCCTGACTCCAGGGCTGGTGCTCTACTCATTGCGCCACAAGCCGCCCCACACTTTTTTTTTTTCATTTTTGATGCTGGTAATTAGATTTTCTTCTTTTTAAAAATCAAATCAACCAATGGTTTATCTCTTTTATTGTACATTTTTTTCATAAACCAGTTCCTACTTTTATGTATTAATTCCATCTTTTTTATTTCAGATTTATTAATCTCTCCTTTAATTTTCAGGATTTCCAATTTGATAATTAATTGGGGATTTTTAATTTGCTTTTTTTTCTAGACTTTTTTTTTAGTTGCATGCCCCATTCATTGATTTGCCTTTTCTCTATTTCATTGATGTATGTGTTTAGAAATATACATTTCCCCAAAGTACCACTTTGACTACATCCCATAAATTTTGATAGGGTGTCTCCTTGTTGTCATTCTCTCTAATGAAATTATTTATTGTTTCTAAGATTTGTTCTTTGACCCATTCATTTTTTTAGAACTAAATTCTTTAGTTCCTAATTATTTTTAATCTATATTTCTATGGCCCTTTATTGAATGTATTTTTATTGCATTATGATCTGCTTTTCTGCATTTTGTATGAAGTTTTTATGCATTAATATGTGGTCAATATTTTGTGTAGGTGTCTTGTACCACTGAGAAAATGAGGTATATTCCTGCCTATTCCAATTCAGTTTTCTCCAGAAATCTAGTATATCTAACTTTTCTAAAATTCTATTCATCTCCTTAATTTCTTGTTTATTTTGTGGTTAGATTAATTTTCTGAGAGGGGAAAGTTGAGGTCCCCTACTAGTATAGTCTATTTACTGTCTATTTCCTCCAGTAACTCGTTTAACTTTTCCTTTAAGAATTTGGATACTATACTATTTGGTGCATATACATTAAGCATTGATATTACTTCATTGTCTATGATATTTTTTAGTAAAATAGTTTCCCTGATTTTCTCTTTTAATTAGATCAATTTTTGCTTTTGCCGTGTCTGAGATCATTATTTCTACTGCTGCTTTTTTTAAACTTCACCTAAAACGTAAGATATTCTGCTCTAGCCCCTTATTTTTACTTTGTGTGTATCTCTCTGCTTTAAGCGTGTTTCTTGTAAACAACATTATTTTCAGATTCTAGTTTTTAATCCATTATGATATCCACTTCCATTTTATGAGTTAGTTTAATCCATTCTTTTTCCCAGTTCTGATTACTATGTATTTCCCTCCATTCTGTTTTTCCTCCTGTTTATCCTTCTCTCTTCCTTCACCCTGTTCCTCTTCAAAACTGTATTCCTTCTGACCACACCTCCTCCAATCTTCCCTGCCTTCTATCATCAGCTTTTACTCCCATACTCTTGTCCCCCTCCCCTCCTACTTCCTTGTAGGGTAGGATATATTCCTGTACCCAAATGAGTGTGTGTGTTATTCTCTTTTTGAGCCAATTCCAATGGGAGTAAGGTTTAAGCATTACCTGCTACTCCCCCATCTTTCCCTCTGTTGTAAAAGCTCTTCCTTTTGTGCCTCTTTTATGTGAGATAATTTACCCCATTCTGCCTCTCCTTTACCCCTTCTCCCCATGCATCCTTGTTTCTTGCCCATTAATTTTATTTTTTTGCTATCATCCATCATAGTCAACTCACCCCTATGCCCTCTACTCCTTCTAACTGCCCTAATAACGATGATGATCTTAGAAGTAACAAGTACCATCTTCTCAAAGAGGAATGTAAATAATTTAACATTATTGAGTCTCTTATGATTCCTCTTTCACATTTACATTTTTATTCTTTACTTGAGTCTTGTATTTGAAAGTAAAATTTCCTATTCAGCTCTGGATTTGTCATCAGGAATGCTTGCAAGTCCTCTATTCCATTAAATTTCCATTTCCCCCCTGAAGAATTATACTGTTTTGCTGGGTAGGTGATTCTTGGTTGTAATCCTAGCTCCTTTGCCCTCTGGAATATCACATTCTAAGCCCTCTCATCCTTTAATGTAGAAGCTACTAAATCCTGTGTTATCCTGACTGTGGCACCACATTATTTGAATTGTTTCTTTCTGGCTGCTTGAAGTATTTTCTCCTTGATCTGGAAGCTCTGGAATTTGATTAAAATATTCCTGGGAGTTTCTACTTTGGGATCTCTTTCAGGAGATGATTACTAGATTCTTTCAACTGATATTTTACCCTCTGGATCAAATACTTTTCCTTGATAATTTCTTGAATTATGATATTTAGGCTCTTTTTTGATCATGGCTTTCAGTTAGTCCAAAAATTCTTAAATTATCTCTCCTGGATTTATTTTCCAGGTCAGAGGTTTGTTCTAGTGAGATATTTCACATTTTCAACTATGTTTTTATTCTTTTGATTTTATTTGTTTCTTGATGTTTCATGGAGACATTAACTTCTATATGACCAATTCTAATTTTTAAGGAATTTTTTTCTTCAGTAAGTTTTGTATCACTTTTTCCATTTGTCTAATTCTGCTTTTTAAGGCATTCTTCTCTTTAATGGATTTTTGTGCTTCCTTTACCAAGCTGTTAATCTCTTTTTCATTATTTTCTTGCATCACTCATTTCTTTTTCCAGTTTTTCTCTATCTTTTTTATTTGATTTTTTTTGGAGGGCAATTGGTGTTAAGTGACTTGGCCAAACTCACACAGCTAGTAAGTGTGTCAAGTGTCTGTGTCTGGATTTGAACTCAGGTCCTCCTGACTCTAGGGCTGGTGCTCTATTCACTGTGCTACCTAGCCACCCCCTTTTTTATTTGATTTAAAAAATCATCTTTGAAGTCTTGCAGGAATTTTTAGTTAGTTAGTAATTTTTGTTTGTTGTTTTTTATTTTTTTATTTTTTTTTTTTGGTCTGAAACCAATTCACATTTTTCTTTGAGGCTTTGCATTTAGCTGTTTGACGTTGTTGTCTTAGTCTGAGTTTGGGTCTTATTCTTCCCTGTTCATGTAACTTTCTATGATCAGATTCGTTTGTTGTTGTTGTTTGCTCATTTTACCAGCCTATTTCTTAACTTTGAAATTTATGTTAAAGTTGGGCTCTGCTCCCGGGATAGAGGGGTCCCTTTCCCAAACTTCAGGTTTTTTGTGCTACTATTTTCAGTATTCATTCTGGAGGTCTTTGTGATTTAAGAAAAGATATGGGCATTGCTCCCCTGTCCCATGCTGTGTTCTGTGAGCAACCACAAGCACTCTTTTCCACTCTGGAACTATGACCAAGGTCTCCTTGCCCCTGCTGTCACAAGCTCCAGTGTGCTGGTACTCCTCCTTGCCATGTGACTGAATCCTGGGACCATGTATAGGCAATGCAACAGAGCCCTACTCCCAGTGCCAGCAAAGGTTCCTCTGTAATCTCTTTCTGACCGGCTGCCCAACCCCTTTACCATCTGTGGGTTCAGGGCTCCAGGAGCCATCACTGCAGATTCATCTGCCCCCAAGGCCTGCTGCTGTGCTCCCCTTTCACCCCAGTAAGACAGGCCCTTCCTGCAAATCTTCGGAGTTGTCTCGGGCTCCATGCCCTTGTTGGTTCTGACACTATAGAATTAATTTGGAGGCATTGCTTCTAAAGTGTTTGGAGGAAGACTTGGGAACACTCAGATCTTTAGTTATACATCTTGTTTTCTTAAAAATGCTAATCCCATTATATCTTGCTGTGCTTTCTTCACATGCTCAACATAAATGGGAGTTTTATACACATAAATGCAGGGCCTTAAGAGGTAACTTTTATAATGATTGGTTTCAAGAAGAATGCTCCTTTTATCTCATTAGCTAGATCTTTTTGCAAGGTACACTGCATCGCATCGGAGGCAGAAACAGAAAGTTCAGTGGAAAAAAAAAATTCCTGGTTCAGCTATTCAAGTGTAGGCTTAGTTATCAGTGGGTTTGCTGGCAACAGTTTCTGTTTACAGCAAAAAAGAAAATCAATCCATGCCAATGAATAGATCTATTTTTGCTCCTCTCTTATTAGCTGTAGGTAATACTTAACAAATACTATGAAATTGACCCTAAAATCATCTGTACATTTGAAATTAAAGTTTACTATTCTTTTTAAAAACATTATTGCCAGTAAGCAGCAGTAATGACCATGCCATTTTTTTAGTGTCCAGAAGGGCACATAGAACTGTGCTTGATGGTGGTGCTGAAACAGGCATCAAAGAAATACCATAATGTAAATCCAAATGAAATATAGCAGTGTTTGAAAATAACCACTTCGAGTTTTAGCAAGTAGTGCAGTGACACAGGTTATCATGGCTAACTTCCTATTGGGAGTAGTGGGAAGGCAAATTTAAGAAGCAAGTCCTCTGACATCTGATTCAATATAATGGCACACAGTAGCTTCATTTTAATTTTTAAATTAGTCATAATGCCTTGAATTCACACAGTTCCTTTCTTTCAGGAAGCTAAAAGTCTCTTAAGGCTTCAACATTAGCTCATTTGTAAGGTGCGAAACCAAATTGCTAAGTTGAGCACCACGTGAAACAACTCAATTCTTTTGTCTCAAGAAATGCAAAGCTTTCCCATCTGTGTATACATAGGGCTTTTCTGCCCCTTGAATCGTCCTTCCACTCTGAGACCAGCTCATTTCTGAATCAACAAAATGACTATTTTCTAGTTCGATCAAAGCTGCCAGTTTTTCTGTTTTTGTTTGTTTTAAGATATGGCTTGTCTGTATGAAGATGTGGTCATTTTCATTGAAATTGACCATTACTCATGATGTGACTGATGTTTTCACTGAATTCAGTAGTTTAAGTATATTGAATTGATTCATCAACCAGTTGTTTGGTGTTAGGCAGCAGCCATTATAGGTGAAATAAACAGACTCTGAAATACTTGATATAGTAATATTTTTTGCTCTTACCAACAATTCATAACCCCCTGCAATTAATTTGTCTGTGGGCATTAGTACCAATTGTTAAGATTGATCAGAAGGATTGCATTAGTGTTGCCATGGTCTACTTGAGTGACTACATATAGGCATGACTTTTGTGCCAGTAGAGAGACTAGAGTATTCTTTCAGTTTCCAATTTGCTTATTTTTGGATTGCAAGAGGTTCCCATAGTCTATGCTCACCTATATTTCCATGGAGCATCTCCTCTGTCTCTCCTCATAGCTTTATCTCCTGTCATTAAAGATACCATGTTTGCTGCTCGCCATTAGATTCTATAATAATAGCTCAAGTTAGCCTAGGCCTAGGCTGCATGGCACAGTGAACATCATTCTGGACTTGGAATCCTTGCAGTCAGAATGATCTGTACTCCAATTTCACTTCTAAAACTGCTGAACTTTATAATGATGGGCAAACCACTTAGACTCTCAGAACCTCAATTTCTTTGTCTGAATAATGGGGATAATAACACTCATATTATCTCTCACAGGGTCATGACATGGTCTAAGTGAGATCATGCATATGTAAATTGCTTGGCAAACCTCAAAATACTCTAGAAATGTCAATTATGCACAGTTCCTTGCACAGAGCAGACTCATGAACATTTGGTCAATTGAATTATTAGTATTATTGTAGTTTAAGGCTTCAAAACCGTGTGATCTCTTCCAGGTCCTGTGTTAGATGCTAGGAGCACCCAGAGGCAAATAGTCCTTGTCCTCAAGTAGCTGCCATTCTCCTGGAGAAAAACAAACATGAATTGCCATGTAGTACTTGGGAGCTATTGGAAAGGTCTGGTTGGGTTTGGATGACCCTGGGAAGTGGGAGTGAGTAGGGAATAGACATAGGTGTCCTTAGACACTGCTGAGACTCCTCTGAAAAGACTTCAAAGGTGCTTAGATAGGTAGTTATGACCTAGGGTGAGAAAGAGGGGAATTGTGGGTAGCTTTGGCATTTCCTAATCTGGTTGTATTGGAGCAGCTGAAGGGGCCCATCTCAGGACTAGGCCACATCAGTGGTGCACAGAAAACGAATTTACTTTATGTTGCTGGTATTTGTTTTCCTTTACCTGTCCTCTTTGTGATTCTATGATGAGTTAATTAAGATCTCATAGAAGCTGTCATGCTTAGCTACATATGTGGATCTTGAAGAAATGCAGATCTTCACTGAGAATGTGGTGAAGATTTGAACTTAGCAATTTTCTCAATGTATACAGTCCATTTGGATAATTCAGGCTTCCTGATCCTAAATCCCAATGAGCTCCTTTACCTTTTGGTATTAATAATAGTCAAATCTCAGCAACCCTTTACACTCAGTAGACATAGGCCATGTCTGAATGGCCTAAATAATCCAACTATGGCATAGGATTCCCATTATTTTAGCGACCTTAAAAGCCAATTTTTATCACATGACTGATTTGGATTGTTGAATGGTCAATACAGTTTTAAAGAAATCAGCCATTAATTTGGCCAAAGTAAACACCTAACTTGCACTTGATTCAGTAGTCATGCAGAATAGCATGGAAAAGAAAAGGAAGTTAGAAATCCGGGGAGTGACTCAAGGAGAGCAGCACCAACTGACTTTTTTTTTTAGAGGGAGGAAGGCAAGGCAGTTGGGTATAAGTGACTTGCCCAAGGTCACACAGCTAGTGTCAAGTGTCTGACTTGAACTCAGGTCCTCTTGACTACAGGGCCAGTGCTCTGTTCACTGCACCACCTAGCTGCCCCTCAAACTGACATTTTTATACTCTGAAAGCATTCTGGGATGATGTGTTTAAGCCAAAAAAAAAAGTTGATATATTTCTAAGTATCAGAGAGGCCAAAGCAGAATATAATCAGGGATTCGGGGTGCCAGTGAATTCTGACCAGTGGAGTGGCAGTATATATGTAGGGCATGTGGATTGCTGTAACAGTAGGAGGTAAGATCTTGAAGGCAGGAGCTGTTTGTTTTTGTTCCAGTGCCTAGGACAGTGATTGGCCTATGGTACATGCAATGAATATGTAGATTTGATTATCATTTTTTTAAAGCAATTGGGGTTAAGTAACTTGCTCGAGGTTACACGGCCAGGTGTTTCTGGGTGGGTGCTAAGTGTCTGAGCCCGGATTCAATCCCTAGGTCATCCTGACTCTGGGGGCCGGTGCTCTTACTCGCTGAGCCACCTGGCTGCCCCAATTTAATTATCATTTTAAATACATACATATATATGTATACATATATACATATATTTGTGGATAGATAGATAGGTAGATATTGAATATAAGGGAATGAACTCCCTGTTCACTTCTACCTCCTGACTCCCCTGGTTCCTTCAAATCTCAACTCCAATCTTACTTTCTTCAGGAGGTCTTTCCTTGTTTCCCTGGTGGTAGTCCCTTCCTTCTGTCATTACCTTCCATTTACACTCCATATATCTTGTATGTGCCCAGTTATTTGTACACTCTCTTTCATTAGAATCTGAGCTCTTGGAGAGATCAAGGACCATGTTTTAGCCTTTCTTTGTTTCCCAAGCCTATGTAATACAGTGCTGTATCCCTAGCATTTAGTATAGTACCTGCTATAAAGCAAGCACTTAATAAATGCTTGTTGACCAGCTTGCTTAAAAGAAATGAGGATGATATAAAAACACCAGATATCCATATTTTTTTTTAAATAGGAAGGAATCTTGAAATCCAAGAGTTGACTTACTCTTATTTCCTAATGTTTTAAAATATATTTTATTGATGCCTTTTTAAAATTTATTATATTACTATAATTTCCACCAGTATCCCTCCCCCTCATCTCTTCCATAGAGCCTATGTAACAATACATTTTTAACTTTACCTGTTGCTCTCCACAATTAAAAAAGCATTTCCATTTATTATTTATTTTTAACATTATTTTCTTTTGAAATTTCAAGTTCCAAATTCTCTTCCTCCCTCCGACACCCACTGGAAAGGCAAGCAATATGATATCAGTTATACACATGAAATCATGCAAAACATTTCCACATTAGCCATACTTCAAAATAAGCAAGAAAAATAAAACAAGTAAGAAAAGTATGCTTCAATTCACACTCAGAGTTCATCTGGTCTGTCTCTGGAGGTGGAGAGCATTTTTTCATTATGAGTCCTTTGGAATTGCCTTGTATCATTGTATTGATCAGAGAAGTTAAGTCTTTCACAGTTGATCATCATTATAGCATTGCTGTTACTGTGCACAATGTCATCCCAGTTCTTCTCACTTCTTTCCATGTTTTTGGAAGCCACTCCCCCTTGTCATTTCTTATAGCACAGTGGTACTCCATCACGATCATATGCCACAACTTCTTCAGCCATTCTCTAATTGATGGACGTCCCATTGATTTCCAATTTTTGCTACCACAAAAAGCACCGCTATAAATATTTTTGTACATATAGATCATTTTCTTTGTTTGTTTGTTTTTTATCTCTTTGGGTGGTGTTGCTGGTTCAAAGGGTATGCACAGTTTTATAGCCCTTTGGACCTAGTTCCAAATTGTTCTTCAGAATGGTTGGACTGGTTCACTCTTCCACCAGTAATTCATTATTTTTCATTTATCCCCTCCAGAATTTGTCATTTATGATAGATATGTGATGGTACCTCAGATCCAATGATCCAAGACATTGTTTTAATTTGTATTTCTCTAAATAACAGTGATTTAGAGCATTTTAATATGACTATAGTTTTGATTTATTTTTCTGAAAACTGTTTATATTCTTTGACCATTTGTTAGTTGAGGAATAGCTTTTATTTTTATAAGTTTGACTCAGTTCTAAACTCAATATATGTTTGATAGATGAGGTCTTTATCAGAATAACTTACTGGAGAAAATGTTTATGTTACTTCACTGTCTATGGTACCTTTTATTATAATATGAGTTTTCTTGCTTATGTCTTTGAATTGGGTCTATTTTTCCTTTTTCTAAGATCATTATTGCTCCCTTTGACTTTTTTACTTCTGCTGAAGCATAATAGATTCTGCTCCAGTCTTTTATTTTAAGTCTGTGTGTGTGTTTCCATTTTGAGTCTGTCTCTTGTAAACAACATATTGTCAAATTCTGGTTTCTAATTCATTCTACTGTCCTCTTTCTTGGGTGAGTTCATCCCATTCTTATTCATAGCTGTACACACATCCCTCCATCCCATTCTCTTTCTTTTATCTTGTCCCTACTCAATAGGCTATTTTGATTCCAACCATTGCCTCTCTTATTCTGTACTCCTTTTTATCATACCCCACCTTTCTCTTATCTTCTTCCCTTCCTATTTCTCTTTTGGGTAAGTTACATTCTATACACAACAGAGTGTGTATAGAATAAATGTATTTGTATTTTTTTCTCTTTGAGTCAATTATGATGAGAGTGAAATTCAGGCATTACTTGCTACCCCTGACTTTTTCCTTTCATTGTAAAAGCTTTTCCTTGAACACTTCTTTTACATGAGAAAATTTTGCCCATTCTACTTCTCCTTTCCCCTTCTCTCATTGCATCCCTCTTTCTCACCCCTTCAATATTTTTTGGCAGTCATTCCAACAAAATTGACTGATACCCATGCCCTCTGTCTATGTAAACTCCTTTTAACATTCTTAGGAATTACATTATAATTTTCCCAGGTAAGAATGTAAATACTTTAACTGTATTGAGACCCTTTTGAGTATTCTTTCATGTTACTGTCTTTTTTTCTCTTTATTCTTCTGTTTGAATGTCAGAATTTCCTTTTGGTTCTGGTCTTATCAGGAATGATTGAAAGTCCTCCATTTCATTAAATATCAATTTTCTTTCTGAAGGATTGTACTCACTTTTGCTGGGTAGGTGATTCTTGGTTGTAATCCTAGAGGCCTTCTGGAATATCGTATTTTAAGTCCTCTGCTCCTTTGACATAGGAGCTATTAAATCTTGTGTAATCCTGACTGTGGCTCCACAATATTTGAATTGTTTATTTTTGTCTATTTAAAGTATTTTCTCTTTGACCTGGGAGCTCTGGAATTTGGTTACAATATTCCTGTGCATTTCCATTTTGGGGTCACTTTCAGGAGGTGATTGATAGATTATTTCAGCTTCTATTTTACCCTTTGGATATAAGATATCAGGATAGTTTTCCTCAATAACTTCTTGAAATATTATGTCTAGGCTTTTTATTTTGATCATGGCTTTCAAGTAGTCCAATAATTCTCAAAGTATCGCTCCTACATCTGTTTTCCAGGTCACATCCCCCTCTATGTTTTAGTTCTTTTGATTTGATTTTTATTGTTTCTTGTTGTTTCATGGAGTCATTAGCTTCCACTTGCCCAATTCTAACTTTTAATGAATTATTTTCTCCAGCTAACTTTTGTACATCCTTTTCCATTTGGTCAATTCTATTTTTTTAAAGAGTTCTTTTCTTCAGTGAATTTTTGTATAGCTCCAAATTGCTCTCCAGAATGGTTGAATAAGCTCACAGCTCCACCAACAATGAATCAGTGTTCCTGCTTTCCTATATCCTCTCCAACATTTATCATTTTCCTGTTTTGTCATGTTAGCCAATCTGATAAGTGTGATGTGGTACCTGAGAGTTGTTTTTGATTTGTATCTCTCTAATCAATAGGGACTTAGAGCATTTTTTCATATGACAATAGATAGCTTTAATTTCACCCCCAACAACTGCCTGTTCATATCCTTTGACCATTTATCAATTGGGGAGTAACTTGCAGTGATCCCCTATTTGATGGGCATCTACTTTGCTTCTGATTCTTTGATATCACAAAAGTGTTGCTATTATTAATATTTTAGTATATATGGGGCTGTCTTTTTATCATTGGCCCTCTGGGAGTATAGAATCTCTGTGTCAAAGGGTAAATATGTATTGGTCACTTTATTTGCCTAATTCCAAATTGTTTTCCAAAATTGTTGTACTGATTTTTAGTTCTACCACTAATGCACTAGTGAGGCTATCTTCCCACAACCCTTCCAGTACTGACTATTTCCAACCTTTGTCATCTTTGCCAATTTGCAGGATGTGGGGTGAAACTTCAGGGTTGTTTTGATTTGTATTTCTTTTATTATTAGTGATTTGGAGCTTTCTTTCACATGGTTAATAGTTTACAGATTTTCTTTTGAGAACAATTTGGACCAATTGGGAATGATTTTTGTGCATACATATATGTATATGCATATGTTTATACACATATTAATATATACTATTTGTATATATACATATGCACATACATATGTATATATGTGTATATGTGCATGTATGTATGTATACATTTTTGTATACACAGACATACACTTAAACACACATACAAGCCATTCCCAAAGCCTCATGAGAGAAATTTTCTGTAAAAGATTTTTTCCCATTCTGCTGCTTCCAGCCCTTCTTATCCTTGTTGAATTTATTTTGTTTGTATAGAAGCTTTTCATTTTTATGTAATCAGAATTATGCCTTACATTTTATAATTGCCTCTATCCCTTTTTTGGTTAAGAATATGTCTCTTAGGGGCGTTTAGATGGCACAGTAAATAGAGCACTGGCCCTGGACTCAGGAGGACCTGAGTTCAAATCCGACCTCAGACACTTAACACTTACTAGCCGTGTGACCTTGGGCAAGTCACTTAACCCCAATTGCCCTGCCTTTCTCCCTCCAAAAAAGCAAAAAAAGGAATATGTTTCCTGCTCATCCATAGCTATTAGAGATATGTGATCTGTCTCTCTTCTAACTTTTATAATATGATCTTTAATATTAAGGTCACATATCCATTTTATTGTGTAATATAGTGAAAATTATCACCCCCCCCAATTTTTAATTAACTTCTTAACCAACTGATGATTAAGTAATTTCAATGTCTTACTGCAGGTTTTGAACTCTGACTGGAAGGACAGGGTCAAAACTAGTCTGTCTGGAAGTGACCTCAGATGTCTTAGACACACTTGAAAATTCACTTGAGGAAATGTATAGCAAACAGGACAAAGGAGTCACAGTTAGTAGCTTAGTGGTTGCTCCATTTTGTGGAGAGTGTGCCACTACAGGGCTGAAGACACAGACTGACCCAGAATGTGGCATGGCCCAGCCCTGAACAACAGCAGTCTGGGAGATTGTGCCAATTTATTAAACCCTATTGCTTAGAAGAACAATTTCAGGAAATACTGACTGCCAGCTGCCATGAATAAAAAATCAAATGAAATAAAAGTATGGTAGCTTCGGGCGGCTCAAAAGTTTAGATCTTGTCTTTTGGCTACAGTACTTCTATTTAATGACAGTCCTCTCACGAGCTCAGCCTTGCTGGACTCTTGCAAACATTCATCATCTTATGTGGCTAATGGCATAGTTCCTGCAAAATTAGTGGAGGGAGGGCATGAGGGGGGTTAAAAAAGGTCTTGGTGCTTAAGGGAGTAAAAAGCAGGTTGTCTCGCTCTCTTTATCTAGTCCTCTACATTTATTAAGGGCAAAGCCATTTCTCTTTCTCTGCATAAATGGAAGAGGCACAGGATGTGTCTCCAGGGCCATCTGTGCCACCAGGGAAGGCTCAGCTGAGGAGGGCTGTGAAACTGATGCAACCTGTTTGGTACATTACCTCATGGAATATTGTTTTCTGTGGCTTGTGACCCAGAGAGGGGAAAGCGAATGTCAGGGAGATCGCTGTTGTCATTCTGGTGCTGTCTGAGCTGCAAACTCTCTGCTCCAAGCCACCCAGCTGGGGGCTTTTTTGTTGGGCTGCATGTTGGTGGAAAGAACAGTGAAGCAACGACCGTTTTCAGTACTTTCCACTGGGACGTTCTTATTAGATGCTTGTGGGAGCCCCATCCCACAGACACTCTTCTTTCTTCCAGGGGGCAAGTTAGTGGCACTTTCTAAGCAGAACATACATTGTTCACCATATCCCGGGACTGTTAAAACATACTAATTTGAATTGTATGATTGATATGTTGGCTTTGGAGCATACTGTCAGAATAATTAATTTACAAAGTCTTAAAAGTAAGTATATGGTGGGGTTACAAATGTACTCTTAAAAAAGAATGAAACCTTCAGATGGGCCTCAGTGAATTGTGATGAGCTGAAGTGTGTAAGATTGATAGTTTGGGGATATGCAGGAAAAAGTCCAAGAGCCCCAAATCACTGATTGTAAGCTGGCAAGCATCTCTGAATTAATCTGATTCACTTTAGCTAGTGCGTTTCCAGGCCAAGGAATGGATAATTAGGATTTTCTCTCTGGTTTTGGTACTCTGCATCTTCCCTTCCTGTTACTCTCTGTGTTGACAATACGCTGATGTTGAGAGCGCACAGTCCCCGTTTGTGCTGTGCTGTGATACCGTAGAGCACACATACAGCTTGTTCATAAAAACTATAGAAAAATAATGATAACACCTCATGTAATGGCATGAATGAGGAGCTAAGGAAGATGGAAGAAACTTTTTGGAAATAAGGTTATGATATAGGTCCTTTTCCCCAACCATTTCTTAAGGGCCCAGTGCAGACAACATGCACAAATTCCAAGGGACTGATTATTGATAAGGTATATTTCCTCACCCCCAAAGGCCCTCAGCGGTGCATCATTGCCACACTTTTGTCCTATTTTCATTGGCACATTTAAAAACCAGTTTGCATCCCTTTTGAAGCCCTAGCACCTGTCCAACTAGAAAGAAAGGACTCCCCTATAAAAAGCACTGTATAGAAGTGGGCATTTCGGAAAAGTTTATGTGGTCCATGCATGTAATGGCATATTATTGCTTTGCTGTAAATAAGAAATACTAAGAATTTAGAGAAACATGGGAGGTTTTTTAGCATGTGGTGCAGTGCAGTAAACAGAACCAGAAAGAGAATTCACACAACTGCAAAAAATAAAAATTAAAAAAAGAATTGGCTAAACTTTACCTGAAAGGAGAGTTGA
>NW_027187307.1:6312450-6318882 GCF_028583685.1 Petaurus breviceps papuanus
CCCAGGAGAGAAAATCTAAGCACCTATGGAATAATGTTGAGGCATTATAACATCAATTTTTCAGTTCAGAAACATTTATTGTTTGGTTTAAAACATTACATTTATGTAGTGATTTTCATTTTCCAAAGCATTTTCACCGACCTTCCTTTGTTTGATCTTTGTGTAACATGTCTAGAGCTGGGATTTTCTGTGAATCCATCAAGGATATGGGATTTTTCTCTCCATAGAGAACTTCTAGAATATGAAACTGCCTTCACCAAGGCAGATTGCAGCCCATCTGTGACTTAGTAGACAAATCCAAGAGAATTATGTGAGGCATGTGGAAAAGTGACTTGCTCAGATGTCACAGAATAAGTGTCCAATGTAAACCCAGGTCTTCTTCATTTCCAAAGCCAGCACTTTATGAGTTAGCTACAGATTAATAATCTCGATTTTGTCCTAGTACCCTCCTTTAATCCATTCGCCATCCCACTCTCCTGAAATCCCACCCAATACCCCTTGTCGTCAAACCCTCGTCTGGGGACTTCTCCTCATGCTGAACTGAAAAATTGAAGCCATTTCACAGGAATCTCTGACAACCCAGTTCTCTTCCTTCTCCTTTACTGCAGCCCCTGACCATGAGGGGTATCTTCTACTTGGCTAGGCCAACCCTTGCAGTGGCCCCTGGGGTAAGGCCAACATGTAGCTTTGAGGCCATCCCCTGGCTTCTTTGGCAGGTTGTATTTACTAGCACCACCCCTTCTTAGCACCCCTCACTGTGTTCCATATCCTTGTATCTCCTGATGCCCATAAACTTGTCAAAATCTCCCCCAAACATAAAGCAAACCCTTCATTAGAGGCAGCTAGGTGGTTCAGTGGATACACTTTTGGGCCGGTAGCCAAGAGAACTTGAGTTCAAATCCAGCCTCAGATACTTACTTGAACCCTGGGCAAATCACTTAACTTTTGCCTGCCTCATTTTCCTTAACTGTAAAATGGGGACAGAGAGGATGGGAATATAATGAGGATACAGCCATCTCTCAGGGTTGTTGTGAGAATCAAATGAAATGATTTGTAAAGCCCTAAGCACAGTGCCTGGTGCTAGTAGGTGTTTAATAAATGCTTATTTCCTGCCTTCCTTCTTCACTGGATCTGACAATGCCTGCCCTATGTCACACGATGCTCTCCTTCCCTTCTCAAAGAAACTCCTTGAAAAAGCTGTCTGAGTGTGTGTCTCTGCTTCATTTCTTCTAGACCCTCTACAGTCTGCGTTCCAGTGTCATAATTCAGGGGAAACTCATCTCTCCAGAGTTATCACTGTTCTCCTAATTGTCAAATGTACTGCATCGATGCTGCAGACAAGTGATTCTGGACCTTGGCTCTTGCCTTGATTTGCTCTCCTAGGTCACTTCACCCCTTCGACCTTAGTTTGCTCATCTGTAAAAGGAGAGGTTTGGACTATATGATCCTTAAGGCTTCTGGCATCTCTCAGTCTGTGCCTCTCCTGTCCATAGCTGATGCCTCTAGCCAACCACATGTGCCCCAAGTTTGCAAGAATTCTTAGGTATGGCTCTCTTTGGACAATGCTACCTTTTTCCTTGTAATGTGGTTTATTCTTGGATGTGAAGCTATATCTGGAAAGAGGTGACTGCAAACAGGAGATAAGAGAAGGGCCCAAAAGAATGTCTGACAGTTCCTTTTGCTGTAAAATGAGAAGTGTAAAGGCAGGAAGTTTGAAGGAGAAAGAACAATCTAGCCAAATGCCCGAGGCCTGGATACTCCTTACTCCCACCTCACAAAAGATTCGCCAGTTTGATTTTTGTCGCTAATCGATGTCAAGAATTGTGGCGAAATTTTATTATAAATGATCATTTACTTGGATGTGAATGTTACAAATGTTTTTTATGTTCCTGAGTATAGTTTTATTGTATCATGGGACCAGTTCTTTCTGGAAGAATGCATGATTAAATTTATTAGGAAATAGGAGAGTCAAGGAAAAAAACAAGGTCCAATATGTAGAGTTTTACTCTGTAGCCAAACTTGAAGGAATCCTTCTCTTCTGTAGTCCTCAGGAAATCTCAAAATGTTTTTAAGTGGTAATGGATGGAATTCTAAAATTATGTATGCATTAGCTTGCACGGTGCAGAGTTGAAACCCATTAGTAGAGAATACCCTGATGTGCTTGAAGTCACATGACTAATATAACATTCACTGTTCCATCTGCCATTTTGATGTGCCTGTCACAGCTTATTCCTTTGCTAGGCAAGCTACATCATAAATCTAGGACTTGGATCGAGGAGAAACTTAGATTCACGTTCCACCTCCGAAACTCACTACATTTGTGACTCAATTCCCTTCCTCTCTCTGAGCCTTATGTTCCTTGTCTGTCAAGGAGGGGTAATAAAGTCTCTGGCACCTACTTCATAGGTCATTGTCATGTTCACACAAGTTCATCTGGCAGATGCAAAGTAGTGGCAAAATCCTTGTTATTAAACTGTTTGGACATTATGCTGTCAGTGTTGACAAACCCCAGGAAGCTTTTCCCAAAGAAATAGTCATCAGAAGACCATCTCCAGGATGGTGTGACTAGTAGGTCCTAGGCCTATATGGTAAGTGTATATAGCTATCGTCCCCTAATGGACGCACTAATCAGCTCTAATGATGACCGTGATGACCCATACTGCCCCATCACTTAATGGGGAATTCACCTGTATCTCAAGGGGTTTTGCATTCACATCCCAAAACGTAGTTGTTCTTGTGGCTTCTCTTTCAAGGAATTCCAGCTATATCTGTCTCACAACCTGTGTAACTTTGGACAAGTCACTTATCCTCTCTGGGCCTCAGTCTGTCACCTCCAAAATGAAGAGGTTGGACTGGATTACCTTGGAAGTTCCTGTCTAACTCTAAAGTCAAGGCTCCTTCATTCTAAAGCTAAAGAGAAGAGTCTGGCCCCAACCACATCTACATTCTGTGAAAGAGGTCCTGAGTAAGTCAGAGAGGCCTCCATTATTGACAGTGTAGCTTTATGGAGACATCATAGACAGACATCTCATGTAGCCTGGTCTTCTGTGTGCCTGCTTACTTTTATTTATCTTGTCAGGCTTTAGGGGCAAGATGAGGAAGATGGTTGTGTCCAATGTATTGATTGCCCCCTAGTGGATGGAGTCTACAGTTTTCTTACTATTTCACACGTGTCAAAGGTGAATGCTGATCCCAGAATATTTAAAGGATCTTAGATTTTCAGCTGAAAAAGTCCTTGGAGATCATCTTGTCCAGTATCCTTATTTTCGGCATGAAATGCTAATTGAGGCCCAGAGTGGGGCAGGAGTTTATATAGACAGGAAGGAAGAGGCAGAGTTGGGGTTAGGGTTAGACCTCTGACTCTAGGTCAGTCTTCCCGTTGTGTTGTCCTATATTATGATGTAACAGAATTGTAAACTGCGCATGCCTTTGTCTGCATCTCCCAGTCCTCACCTCGAATGTGTCTTCCCATTTTTCTAGGTCCTGTCATTGTTATCCTGAACCAATATTTACTGAATACCCATGGTACCAGGTGCTATGAGGCTTAGTCTTTAATGCCATCTCCTTGTCTTTGTCAGAGGCCCAGTGCCCTGGCCCCTCCCCCAAAGATCAATCTTGCCTGACAGGTAAGACCTGCACATGTGGTAAAATGGTACTCATCCGAAGCAGTGTCTACCAAGTGCAATATGAATAGTATAGACAACAGAAATGCATATGAAATCTTAAAGGAGAGAGAGTTCTTATCCTTCTGGAATGGGAAATCAGAAGACCTGTGTTTCAAACCTGATTCTGCCATTTTATGGGCCATATCACCTTGGGCAAGTCTCTTCCCTTCTCTGGGCCTCAGTTTGTCCAGTGATGGGCTTGCACTAGATGAACTCCAGGACCCCTTCCAAGTCTAAGTCTCATATCCCTCCCCTTTTCTTCCCTCATTTTGTACTACCACTTTTTAGAAGAGTATTGGTTCTATTGGGAACAATACTGAACAGATGACGCTGTGCACCAGGGCTTCTACATGGCACAAGAAAAGTCCCATATGCACTGAATATTTTATAGCAGTGTTTTTGTGGTCATAAAGAATGGGAATCAAAGTAAGTGCTCATTCATTGGAGAATGAATTATTAAGATAAATAATGGAATATTACTTAAATGTAAGAAATGGTGAATATGAAGAATACCAAGAATTCCAAGAAGACTTAGATATTGAAACAAAGTAAAGTGATCAGAACCAAGAAATACAATTACTACAACTAACCACAGCAACGACTGAAGCTTTTCTAAAGCTGGTCATTCTGACAATTGACCTGGGTTCTACAGTGCCTTGTGGGGCTCCCTCCTTTCTTTTCAGTGTGGTCGCTAGGGGTCTGAGGAGGGAGGGAGTGACTGTCACTCATAATCACACATAATGTCAACCTTCAGTGATGGGCCAGTTTTGCAGAAATTATTTTTTCCCTTTCTTTTTTTCTTCTTTGTTAAAAGAGATAGCTTTCCAGAAAGTCTAAGCTAGGGATATATGGGAAAGCGGAGGGGGTACCAGAACAAAAGATAGCAATATTTTTAACAGAAAATGCAAAGAGAAGCAGTGTTTGAATTGACTGAAGGGCTTCCTCCCCCTGGATGTTCTCTAGTGCTCTCTAGACCTGACGCATATGCAGGAAGATGAGTGAATACTAGACCATAAAAGCAACCAGAGTTGTTTGAGCTATGGACCACTTTCTGACACGTGGAACTAGTCCTTTGTGGAGTGAGTCATTCCTACTCAGCTAACACTTATTAAGCACCTCTAATATGCAAGACATTGTTTAAGATTCTTGGGCTGGACTGGTAGAGCAAAGCTTCACAAAGCCAGTTTAGATTCTCTTGGGAAGTGGGGAGGTCAGTACTTTAATGAATATGCACTGATGAAGTGTCCGTTTTGTGCTGAGTCCTGGGAATATAAAGCGCAAAATGACCCCAGTACCTGATCTCAGGGAGTGCGGATTCTCTCGTGGAAAACATGCACAACTGAGGTATATAGGGGATAACTGCTACCAAAATCCAAAGGACTTTAAGAACAAGGAAACAAGGAGTTGGAGGATGGATGTAGATCCTTCGAAGGTGGTCATAAGAGCTGAGTCTTCTAGGAAACTGTCTAGTTCAAGAGGTAGGCGCAGGTGACGAGGGGGAACAGTAAGAAAGCCAGTGTGGCCAGGCTAGAGACTTTGGGAAGGGAATTGTGTAGATTAAGACTGGAGACATAGGTTGGCACCAGGTTGGGAAGGGCTTGAAAAGCCAAATGGGGCAATTTATATTTGATCTCAGAGGGACTAAAAAGCCACTGGAGTTTATTGAGTAGAAGCATGATACAGTCAGGTCTGCACATAAGGAGAATAACCTTGGTAATTGTGTGGATTAATCAGTTCATCAATATTTACTAAGAACTAATTGTGTGTCAGACATTGTGCTGAGTGCTGCCAATACAAATATAAGGACAAAGACAGTTCCTGCCTTCAAAGAGCTTACATTCTAATGGGAGAGTACAGAAAATAAAAGCAAGTGGAAAAGCAAGGGAGGGAAGTACCTCAGAAGGAGTCACGGTTCAGTGCTGTGGAGAAGTCACCAGGAATGAGGGCTAGAAGACCATTAGATTTGGGGGTTAGGTGATCACAGGGAACTCAGGAGAGAGCAGTCACCCTGTATCCCAAACTAAATCAATGCAGAGTAATTGGAGAATGCAGACAACCCTAACAACTAGAGGGAATCGGAATAAAAGAGGTTGCCCTTGAGGCAGCCTTCTTGGGTGCAGTGCTTTCAATGCCAAACTAGAGATGTACTGGGTTCTCTTAGAGACAGTAAGAGCTATCGAAGGCTCTTGAAGCAAGATGGTGCCATCAGCAGCACATGGCTTATTTTGGCAGCTATGTGAAGGAGTTGAACTTAATGGTCTCTAAAGTCTCTTCCAGCCCTGAATCTTTGCTGCCATGACTCCAAGGCCAGTGAGCTTATCCATTACATCACAGGTGTCAAAGACATACTTGGCCAAGTGTTGCCCAAACCAGATTAAAGTTTTTTGGGGAAATATTTAACAAAATCATGTAAATAAATAAATGAACAAATGAGTGAATTAGTAAATAAATAAATAAAACATATTAGTGGCCCCTACTTCTGTTTGAATTTGACATCACTGCACTAAACCATCTTGCCTTTTGAAGTACAATGGACATCTCTGTCTCTCTCTCCCCTGTCTCCCACTCTCTTCTCTTCTCTCTCTCTCTCTCTCTCTCTCTCTCTCTCTCTCTCTCTCTCTCTGTCTCCTCTCTCTGTCTCTGTCTCTGTCTCTCTGTCTCTGTCTCTCTCTCTGTCTCTCTCTCTATCTCTCTCTGTCTCTGTCTCTCTCTGTCTCTGTCTCTCTGTCTCTGTCTCTCTTTCTGTCTCTCTCTGTCTCTCTCTGTC
>NW_027187307.1:6318892-6367811 GCF_028583685.1 Petaurus breviceps papuanus
CTTGGTTTGCTCTCTTGGTCCAGTAACCAGTTGGTATGGGACCCTGCAGAGACTCCTTCCCATTGCATCATGTATTTTTGCCATGGACAGGAAATGCCTTGCTGAGCTCAAACCCAAGATCCACACAGTTGACTTAGCACTGCTCCCTATGCCTTTTGGGATAAATTGGATGATGCTCTTCTTCTCAGCCCCTCAAATCACCATGATAAAGGTAAGGTTGGCTAATGTGATCCAACAGAACTTTTCCGGAGAAACCAGAATCAAACCAAAATGTTCTGTATGGACCCTGCTGTGCACTCCATCAGAGTGAATGTTGCTTTGCTTGAAGTACTCAATTTCAACTGGACTGTGTGTGACGGGATTTCTCCACTTTTCATTGATGTAGGCCAATTTTTTTTAATTTTCTTAAAAAAATGAAGTACTCTCAAGACTTAAGACAATTTCTTTGTGTATAATGTAGACCTGCGATCACACCTCTTACACAGTGAGGTTTATGGTGGGAGAAAAAGGTGACAAGATAACAGAGGTGTCATAGGGGAAGGGAGAAAGAGACTGTGAACACAGGTTTTCAGGAATTTCACTTATGATGAGCCAAGAGGAGGAGAGCCACAAAGCAGGGGCTGGGGCTAGGATGGGATAGGTGGGGAGACCATCCCCCAGAGCATAAGCATAAGCTGTGTTACTGCTGCCTCCAGTTGATTTCTCCTTGAGCAGGGAGATCTCTGAATTGGGCTGCAGTCACAAGGTTTACTTATCAGCTGTACATACTCACACACATACAGTGTGACAGGCATCTTCCCCTCTGCATCCCCCCTGCTACAGCGGTAGCCTTGATGAGAATCATGATTCTGGAATGACCCTGCCTCTGAACTTAAGGATGTAAAACCAGAAAAGTCATTCTCTTGAGAGTTTGCTGATTCTTGGGGAGCAGTGTGCATCTGCGAGACCTTGGGAGCCTTTCCTCTAGCAGTTAGAAGATAGTTGGGATAAGAGACCCATTCTGCATGGTGCCTGTCTCAATGTCTGTTACTATTAGAGGGACTGCTATTTCTCAGTAGTCTAAGGTCTAAAGCAGTACTAGTATCACTTGGAATTCTCATCTTCCATGCCAGGATTCAACGCCTCACCCTCATTCTCTGTTAAATGTGTTAAACAGATTTCGAGGAGAGCAGAGGGTCCCTTCTTGATGTGGGAGTCCCCATGCTGGGAGGACTCCTTGCGTGGTATTTGAATCTAATGTTTACAGTCATATCCATCCCTTTGGTCATGAACCCATAATTCCAGAGACTCTCAGAGCTAGAAGGAGCCTGAGAAAACCTGCAGTCCAGCCTGTACCTTATAGCATAGCGACCTACCCAGGTGGGCTCCCCTGCTACTTCTACCCATTGTTTCTAGTGGAATCCCTCATCCATGTTTAGAAACAAACACTCTGGGCTGTGAGTTTGAAGTAAGAAAGTGGCCACTCTCCACTGGGGTTGTGCTTTTAGGACATTTCACATATGGTTCCCAGCACAAAACAACAACGTCCCCTAGGTCTTTGATCTATACTTGAAAAGCGCAGATTTTAATAACCAGAAAAGGAAACTCAAACCAAAATGCCCTGCAGGATGATACTGGTATCAGCTTGACCTGCCAAGGTCTCCTGAGGGCATATGCAGCCCTTCTTTTTCAGTGGAGCATTTTTTCTCCCTTCTAATTCTGCTATGAACTTGAAGAAATGTCTCTAATGTTCTTGAAAGTAACTGGAGAAATCAGCCATTCAGCAAATTAGCTGGCGTAAGGGCAAAATGAAAGGAACATCTTCTGTTCATGCTGATGTTTGGCTGATTAGAAATTCCGATATTTGGTGAGCTGCCCTACTAAGGACTACCCAGCACTTTGCAAGCTGTTCCCCTGAGCAGTGGGCCTCCAATTTTCTCTCAAAACATAAAGAGGCCCAGAATGCCTAGATGGAATGATTGACATATTCCTCTCTCTTTTTTGCAGCAGAAGGCCACAGCTACACTAGAGCGTTAACTAGGACTAGCTACTAGTAAATGTTGTCAGCCTTCAAGACCACCTTAAGCTCTGTCAAGGCGGTGTGACATCCACTTCATCTGAAATGCTTTTTCAGAAAATAAAAGACAGGGGATATATGCTGCAGGAAAAAGTCTCAACTTGGACATTTCTGGGGCTCCTGGCAGGAAATCTCACCAATGTTACAAACAAAAGAGGGCTCAAGCAGGCTTGTTCAGATGTTCAGACACTGGCTACTTCTGGAGCCTTTGCTGTGGGTTTGGAAAACTTAGTTAAAGTGAAGAACTGGGTGGATTCAGGGGTTCTTATTCACAGTGACTGACTATAATGGAGGAAGTAGCATCTTGTAAGCCGTAGGCTACCTCTGAGTGTGTGGGGAAAACCACCAGGGAAACGTGGATTTCCATGTTACTCTTCTAGGGGAAGGGAAGCTTGAATTAAGGGAAGGACCACAAGTGTCTCGTACAGGGGAAAGCAAGAAACATGGCTCCTTCATTTGTCTGCATTCTTACTGTTGGCTTTTTCTTCCATTGTTTCATAAACAACATATTTTCTCCTCTCAGATCTTGTGAATATGTATGGTTTTTCACATTGAGATATGGAAATGAGCATTAGTAGGAAAAATGGGAAGTGGCCTGGGGAAATGCCAAAATAAACAGAATGTGTGCTGATTCGTTCATACTCCTCAGTCTACCTCCCTGTACCCCCAACCCAGCTAACCTCATCATAACAGCAAACTTTGCCAAGATCGTTTGAAAATATAATTGAATGATTAAGGGTCCCTGAGTGCCCCTTGTCACCTGGAACAAACTCTCAGTGCATCAGCAGGCAGTGCCCAGTGCCAGCCAGAAGAGATTTGCTGTTCAGAGAGTTAAAGTGTTTGATGGGAGAATAAGTCCTGAGCATTGCAAAACCCTGAGTCAGATGGAAAGGTCCCTGCAGCCTCATCATAATGTTAAGTCATGGAAACTGAATGAGGAGCCTTTATTGAAAGGTCTCACAATCCATTCATTTTCCTCCCAAGTGCTATAAATCTCCCACATTTTCCTTGGGGATGGCATTTAGGTTTGCCCACCTTGGCTTGTTAGGCCTTCTGTCTCTGGTGTGCTTTGCTGCGGATGTCTGCTTGCTTTGGGTCTAGGCTGAACTGAGATTTCTACCTGGTGGCCCTAGCTCTGTTCCAGCTGGCCTGAACCAGGGATTGACTAGATCAGATGAGCCTCCTTGTGTGATCTAAAGAGCTGCCATTTTCTTGGCCTTCGGAACATGAAAGTTTGCAGCTTGGGTGTCTGTCGGCTTTCTCCTTGCTCCTCCCCCTTCCCTACTTTTAGTTAAAGGGAAACTGAGTAAGTACATGCAGTGGGGCAGTAAAAATGAAAATTTAATGAATGAATGAAAATGCAGTTTTTTTGTTTTGTTTTTTGTTTTGCTTTTTGGAGAGGGAGAAGGCAGGGCAATTGGGGTTAAGTGACTTGCCCAACATCACATGGTTAGTAAGCATTAAGTGTCTGAGGCCGGATTTGAACTCAGGTCTTCTTGGCTCCAGGTCCTGTGCTCTATTCACTGCAACACTTAGCACCCCCAAAAACGCAGTTATTAATCACTGTGTTGGGTACTGGGGATAGAAATATGGAAATGAGACAGTCCTTGCCTTCAGAGAACTTACATTCTAGTGAGTGGTGGCCACAGAAGAGTTTTTTGTTTGCCTTTGCTCACAGGGATGGTGAGTGGAGCCCACCATGAGGCAGTCAATTATTATATCCTTTCCAGAATTGATGATGATATTGCTTTGATTACTGTTCCCAGAGCCAGAAGTGGAAAGTGAGTGAGTGTGTGTGTGTGTGTGTGTGTGTGTGTGTGTTGGGGGGAAGGGAAGATAAGGTTGCAGAGGAAGAGATGTTGACAGTGAATAGGTGGAGGAAACGTGAAGCTTGATCTGGGGTGAACTCGTAGCTTAGGTGACTTTACACTCATTCAAGTCAAGTCCACAAACACTTATCAGGCACCTACTGTGTGCCAGGCACTGTCCTAAGTACTGGGAATACAAATAGAATTTAAGAAAAAAAAACCCAGCCCCTGCTCTTAAGGGGCTTACATTCTAAGAAGGAAAAACAGTAATGTAAAAGGAAGCTGAAAAGCTGGAGGGGTAGGAGAAAGTACTTGCTTGGGGGTGTGGTGGAGAAAAAAGGCTCAAGAATTTCAGGGGAACCCAGAGAGAAATGAAGGAGTAAATATGGCTCATCTGGGCCCTTCTTGAAAACGGAGGCTCTGGGAGGAGCTGGAGAGTCAGTGAGAGCTAGGAGAAATGAAGGCGTTCACTTGCTCCCCAGGTGGGAGACACTTCAGCCCCAGGTGGGAGACACTGCAGCCCCAGGTGGGAGTCTCAGAGCTGAGTGGATTAGCTGCCCCAGAGAAGATGGGGCTGCTTTCTAGAGGTCAGGCCCAGAGGACACCGTTCCTGGGAAGGAGAGATGGGAGAGCAGGGTGGACAACAGGCTGTTGGAAATGGATGAGATGGGAAGCCTGGTCTTAGGCTGGCTAGTTACACTGGCTTGGATTGACAGCACAGGAGCATAGGCTGGAGCTGGAAGGCCCCAGAAGCCAGCTAGTCCAGCCCTGGTTATTTAATGGGGGAGGATACTGAGATTGAGATGAGTTAAATCATGTGCTCAAGGCCATATAAGCAAGCAGTGGTAGTGCTAGGATTCACAGCTGGGTGTCTGAGTCCACAGATCGAGGGACTGACCCAGGGTGACCCTGAACATTCAGAGGGGCCTGAGCTGGGATTTCACCCCAGGTGTCTTCAAACTCTAAGTCACCCAGCCGGACAGTCTCAAAACCAGGCTTAGAGCCGAGGTTTTCCTGACTCCAGGTCCAACATCCAGTCCATTGGGCCACTCTAAACCTCTTGTCTCCACATAGCAGGTGGCTTGATGGTTACCAGCAGGGTGGCTATTGGCAAATCAATAAGTTCCCTTCTCTGATCATGCCTCAGTTTCCGTCTTCTCTAAGTTGCAGATAGGCCCAACCTAGCAGAATTGTTTCAAGGGTCAAATAAGATAGTAAAGTGCATTCACAAATCTTCAAGTGTTATATAAATGCCAGCTATCATAATCATCATGACAAGCATTATTCTCACTTCAGCCAAGGGAGCACATGGAGGCAGATGCTGAGAGATGCCTCCTAGGACAGTGCTGGCTTGGGGAAGCTATGGCACATTGTCACTTAGTGTGTCGTCCCAACTGTTATCTAGCTCAGGGTCATTTATTTCATCCCACATGGATCGGTTCACTCCCACAGGAGGACTGGGTGCCCATAGGAAGAGGAGAATGTGATTATTTCCAGGTGGGTTCCTTTTCTTTCTGGGCCCTCCCAATCTTCATTTTAGCTTTTGTCCTTCAGAAAGCTGCTGAACCCCACCCAGTACAGAGGAATTCAGGATGCCCTTTGGTAGCAAATGAGGCTCTTCATGTTTTTTCTTCACTTCCTTTTTTCCTTCTCTGTTTTGGGGGTTTTATTCTTGAAGTAATTTCATAGAGATTCCACAAGATTTTTTCCTTGCAGTGCAATGCAATGCGATACAACCTGGGTTTTGGTGCCAGTCAGTAAAGGGGTAGTGGCTGGCATTCTGGGGCATAGCCACAACTCCAGCCTTTTAGGAGGAGAATGGCCACATTAGTGCAGGTCTTAGCGATGGGGCTGATGGGCATCACCCCTAATCTCCTCGTCTTTTCCCTTGTGTGCACTTGACAAGGTGGATTGTTGGGGGCAGCACAGAGGACAAATGTTTGTTTGCTTGTTCTGTATCTGTCCCTAGGCTTTGTCAGAAGTTCTCCTGCCCGATTTGGGCCCCATGGTGGGATTTGTTTCTTTCTGGGACTCAGGCTTTTCCCAGTTTACCCCTTTCTTCCTCCTCCGAGCTGAAATAAAGAGTGAAAGAAGAGAGCCTTTTTGTGTGCTCGTTGCTCTGTTGGTGTAAAGTTTTTCAATTTAGAGTTTGAAAACAGATGGAATTCTTATGGAAATGAACTAACTGGGCAGCAGGGTCTCGTGGAACTGGCACAGGAGGCAAGCGCCCTGGCCTCTGATCCTGGCTCTGTCCACAGAGTGGGCAAGCTGCCCCTACCTCCTGAGGGTTGGTCTACTTCTCTGGAAAATGAGTGGCTTGGATGACAGGAGCTCTAAACACCCCCTTCCTTCCCAGATGCCATGGAGGCAGTGTGCTGGATTTGAGTAGGTCTGGATTTGAGGTCTGTCTCTGACCCAGTAGCTCTGTGGCCATGGGCATGTCCCTTCTCTTGTCTTAGCCTGCCTCTTCTTCACTAAAATGACAGGGATGGAGCCAATGAACTCGAAAGTCTCTGGCAGCCCTGTGGATCAGTACCTCTTTCTTATCTCCCATCTTCACACTTCTTGCATTTGGTCCTAATATCCTGCCTAATATGGATGGGATTGGGCAGATTGGTGCTGTCATTTCTTCACCAAAGAAGGTTGATAATGAGTTGGATTTTTCCAGCCGACCCTTAATGATCCATTTTGACATAATCAGTCGGTGACACCTCAGCAGCAGGGCCACCACGATGCCGACGGGTCCTGCTGCTCACGCTGCCCACTAGCCACACTTCATTAAAAAGCCCAGGCCCCTCCAAACGCATGATAGAACAAAGAACACAGCAGGAGCGTGTCTAGCCTCTCACCGCTGCCGAAATTGGGAAAGGAAGATTCCTCCGAGGCCTCTTGCTCCCTCACTATTCTTGTCTAGATCTCTGTCATCGCCGAAATGCCACTGTTAGGTACCTAGAGCCTTGGAGAGCTTTCTCTGGTGAGCAGGCTGTTCTTGACAAATAAAGAGAGCAGCAAATTGGGAGGCGTTTTGATGACATGAACCCTCCATGGTCCACAAGTCACACGCATTGGCATCTCTGGACCATGTTCCTTTTCTGCTTACCCTTTAACCCCACCACAAACAAGACAGGACAGTCTTCCTAATGAAGCCCTTTGCTTAGTCACTGAGTGGCCATTCTAATTCAGGGAGGAGTCTTGAGGGGAAGGCCAGGAGGCCAAGGTGTACCCAGTGGAGCGTTGGGAAGCTCAGGGTAACCTACATTTTCCTGGGTTACCGGGTAGGCCTGTGATAGTGTATATCTAACTATTCTGAAATCCCAGAGACACTGAGAGTAGGAGCACATTTGCCCACTTGGGGTATACATTCTCCAGTGTTCTTATCAGACTTCCCATGAGGGCCTCCTTTTCCTTGTTTTTTCAAATAATTTCCCAACAGGTCATCAGAAATAATAAACTAAGGAAGGAGGCAACCTCAACATGAAAAGAGAGCCCAAATTCTGGGTACGTAGAGCATCAGGAAGAATTTAGGTCTGATAAAAGGAAGAAGCCACTGAGTCTGAGTGGTTGGCTGAAGAATTGGTGCTCACGGCTGAGCCCCATGGTTCAGTGAGTGCATGGGAGGTGGGAAGGTGACCAGGATGGTGAAGAAGGGGCCTTGAGTCCTTGTCATATGAAGAATGAAAAGTTGAAATATGAAGATTGAAGATTGAATGAGCTGGGGAACTGGGGCACTAGGTAAGTAAGTCAAGGAGTAGAGAGTGTTTTCTTGAGTGTGAATAGAGAAGGGGAACCCCCAGGAGATAGGAAACCACAGGTAAGGAACCACAGAGAGATAGGATGTGACTGTTAAGGAACCACGGGGAGATAGGACACCACAGATAAGGAACCACGGGGAGATAGGACACCACAGATAAGGAACCACAGAGTGACAGGACACCATGGTTTGACTTTTACTTCAGCTCTTTACTGTGTAATTCTGGACTAGACAATTCCTTTACCACTCTAGGCCTCTATTTTTCCATCTATAAAATAGGAACAGAAGATCATGAAAGCTATAACCCTGTTTGAACATTTTGGAGCTAGTCACCCAGAAAGAAAAGTTAGTTACCATTTTCCTTCCATCCCCAGATTTAGCGGTGACATTTAAAGGATAAGGAAAGATGATATTCCAAATGTGCTCCCAGGGTTTCTCTGTGGAGAAAAAGAACAATTGATTGAAATATCTGCTTCAAACTTCTTTCCATCAGTCATTCAGACTTAAAATGTTTGAGAGAGCACATGAAACACAAGTGTCCAACTTGACCTCTTGAGGGTTCTTTAGAAGGGGGCGAGTTCTGTGTTTCTCCTTACCTTTGGGCATTCTCTTCACTGTGGCAACTGGTTAGGTGATGTCTGTCTTCTCAAATGTAAATGGAGCCTCCCACTGGTTCAGTCCACGATTCTCTTAAGAGTCTGGTCAGGGAGGATGTCCATATGGCCCAGAGGTCCCCCAGCCCAGGCAGTGCAGGGTTCTGTCTCCTGGCAAAAGACCATGGCTTCCCAACTCCCTTGGTGCTCACCACGCTCTGTGTTCTTGGACTTTTATGGCTGTCCCGGGTTTTTCTTTGTGGAGACCTCTGGGGAGCTGAACAAAAGCTTTAATATTTAATAATTACCACATTCCCTAATTTAATTAGGGTCTTATTTGCACTGCTATTATCAACTTTAATACTTGGTTTATTTCAATTATTCTCCTGACTTCATTAGTGCCCATTAAGAAATGCTCATGCACTTGACCTTCACAAGGATGGGAGAATCTGGGCTCACTTTGTGTTTGGAGTGGCAACCCAGGCTTGACCAGAACAACAGATCCATTCCATTCACCAAACATGTATTGGGTATGAGGCACTGTACTAGCCCCGAGGGATGCAAAGAGAAGAAAAGTGTCAGCTGCAAAAGCTTATATTGAGGGTGGGGTGGGGGAGGGGGAGGGCAGTTAGAACATGTCTACAGCATGATCAAGTAATTGTGATCACTCCTGGGGGTGAGATCTAGGAAGTGCTGCTACTTGGGGGTCCTAGTGCCCATAGTGGGCTTGCTGTGGGCACCCAAAGGCTGTCCACAGCCTGTCCTGGCTCTGTTCACCTAAAGTGATTGGGCCCTGAGGGGATGACCTTGGACTGGAGAGGGGAAGAAGTGGGAAGGATTGGGGACCTGCAGGGCAAATTAGTAGACTGGGGAGATTTTAAAATTTTGTTTAAATAGATTTTGACATGAAAAGGAAAACAGTACGTGCAAATCAGACAAATTAAATTGTTGTTTTGGAGTCACTTTACCTGGGTTGTAATCCCAGTTTTTTGCTGCTTGTGAATCTCATTTTCCAACTCTGGCTTCCTTGTGTAGAAAAGGAAGCTGCTGGACTGGAGGACCTCTGAAATCTCTGCCTGGTCTAAGGCCAATTTCAGGCATATTTTAAAGCCTTTGATTTGTAAACCATTCTACCTTCCTTGTGTGTGTGTGTGTCTGTCTGTCTGTCTGTCTGTGTCTGTGTAAGCGTAAGCCCCAGCCCCTCCTTTGGGAAAACATTCAGTGAATGACTCTGGTATTGAATCCCTGCTGTGTTTCTTGTTAAAGTATTTGAGTATCATTGGAAATGAGGTGCCTATGTATATCTAAGGACCCACACACATGTTGCAGAGTTGACACAAAGATATGGTTCTGCTTGGAGATTCTAGATCTGAGGTCTGGTAGGCTTTGATTCGATGATATTTTGCTAGGAGGGTAGCTTAAGAAGAGTGGAATGAAGTTCAATTCAACTAACATTTGTTAAACCCTGATCCTGGCACCCACCAGGAAGATAAATAGCATTGAAGACACCCTGGATCCCTGCCCTAAAGGAGCTTACAATCAGAGCTGTAGCAGAAGATGATCTGCTAAGAGAGAAACTTAAAAGGCCAGAGCACACCACTGTGAGGAATAAGAATGGCCATGGTTAATGGGGTGGCTTCCAGGCCAGTGAGATAGTCTGCTCAATGTCAATAGGCCCTTCAGGTCCCACATAGCAGCACATTCTGCCTGTCCAGGAACAGGGAACAGCATGGCTGCTGGCCAAAGAGGGGACCACAGAGCTGGCCGCTTCCACCAACTCTCCCCAGAAAGGGAAGGGGGCAGGGTCTTTTGGTTAGGGCTAGGTCCAGGAAGGAGCCAGCCCACCCCCCTGCCATGGGAGCTCTTACTCTCCCTTCCCTGCTCCTCTGCTCTAGAAGATCTGCAGGGGGCACCGCAGCCCTAGGTGGGAGGGGAGAAACCTAGTTCTAGTCCCTATTTTGGCAAGAACCCCTTCATAAAATGGAGTATGGAGTATGTGACAAAGTTGCCTCTCAGGACCTTTCCAGCTCCAACTCCTTTTGTTCCCACCTTTGCCCAGACTCGATTTCAGTAAGAGTTCATAGGGTCATGCCTTTAGATCTGGAAGAAGCCAAGTTCAACCCTTTCATTTAATGGATGAGGAAACTGAGGCCCAGAAAAGTTAGGTGACTTGCCCAGGGTCACACAGTTTGTGTCTTAGGTGGAATTTTAACCAAGGTATATTCACTATGCCACATTTCCTCTTGAAATGTATCTTCCTTTCTACCCTTGGGCAAATCTCTTTTTTAAGTTTGGTCCTCAGTTTCCTTTTCTTTAAAATGAGCAAATGGAATTAGATGGTATCCAAGTTCCCTTTCAATTGTAATCTTATACAGTAATGACTTGACTTCAGGCCTCTTTCCCCAAAGCAGCTATCTCTTTACACCCCAGTACCCCAGCAATCAGGCTCCTTCAATGCCAAGAGGAATCAATAATTAACCTTAACACCTAATTATCAAGAATGATTAGGTTAAGTAGGAAGCTGCCAGGTGGCCTGAATCCGGTAGGATCGGATTGGTAGAGACCTGAATGAGAGTCTTTGCTTACTGAGGCAAGAGTCCTCAGTTTCCTGTCTTCCTCCAAGGGGCAATGTCTGGCCCTCATCCCTGAAGGAGACTCCCTTTAGTACCCATTGCCCCAGGTGAAAATATTGTGCTCTAAATGAGGCACAAGCATATAAAACTCTCCATAGCAATGGGATATTGAATAAATAGTTCAAGCCAGCAGTAGGAGAGGTATCAAGGCTTGGCTTGGTCCAACTGAGAAGTAACTGCCATCACCATAAAAATTCAAAAGAGCAAGTCTTCCGAACAGGGTTCGGAATTCAATAGGTTACTTTAGGTTTTAGGCAGAGAGAGGAGCAAGGGAAGATACAGGAATGGAAGAGGTGGCGAAGCCTAAGCAACATGCTGGGACCTGTGTGTTTTCTGGAAGGAAGTGCTGAGGAATTGGACTGCCCAGAAACTCCGAGGTGTCGCCGTGAAAGTGACCATGTTACTTCCTTGAAGTCAATAAATTCCCGTGCTTCCCCGTTACCTCCAGGATCAAATATAACCTCGTCTGCCATTCAGACTTGTTTAAAAGCTGGCTCCAACTTGCTTTTCCAGCCTTACTGCCATGTGTCTTGCTCCATTTCAGGCACTCTATGGGCCAGCCAAATTGGTCTTCTTACTACCTCTAATATGTGCCTCTCCCTGTGCCACCTTGTTGGATTTCCCTCACTTCTACCTCTTATAAAATCGAGATTCCTTCTAGAAAAACTCCTCGCATGACCTTCTACATGAAATTGTGTTTAGATTGTGTCTCCATATCCCCGACTCCTAGGCCTACCCCCTCCCAAATCATCATATCTTTCTTGAACACACCTCCCATGTACCCATTTGTCTTCTCTGTCTGGAATGCAAATTCTGCCTTTATATCCCCAATACCTGGCACATAGTAGGTGCTTAATAATTGCCTGTTGATTGATATGTATGTATGTTCAAATGAAAGCTGTGGTTTTTTTAAATTTTCTATATAAAAACCCCTCAATGTAAAATATTTATTTTTATTCAGTAGTGGGGAGAATAGTTGCATTTTCTCCTTGGAATATAGAGGTTTCTGGGGTCATAGGACACATGTAGAGACACACACAGTCCATGGTCTGTCTTTTAGGTTGTCGTTCGTACAATTTGGGCCTCTTCCTTGCTCTGTGGGACCAGCATCCAGAATGACTTGCAAGTTCTGGGGAGCTGGGAATCAGGGCTCAACCTTCAAGTTGGTATGTAGAGAACCAGTCTCCTTTAAAGTGTTTGCTTTCTGATTAATGGTCAATATCAGAGCCTCTGGGCATCTTCTGGCTTGTGAGGTAGGAGAGGGTAGAGTCAAGGCATTAGAAATGTGCTCCTTCTTCCCTTCATTTTTAGCTAAAATACAGGCTCACAGATTCACTATCAAATCTCACTTCTGCTTTGTTATACAAAAAAAGATGGTGAACAATGACTAATGTTGAAGGCTGGAATTAATTTATAGAGATACTGGTCTTCTTGGAGGTCCCTACTAATGAGTTGGTCTAGGAAACCTCAAGGAGTCTCTGGTGGCCCAGCCAGGTGTTTGGTGAGGACTCGGACCTTTAAAGGTCTTGGGTAAAGTTATTCACCTGACTCCTTAAGATGGAAAGTAGGGAAAACTTTGGGGGGTCTTATCAGGGTGGAGGGGGAATCAGGAGAAATGCACCGGCTTTGATTTTCTCCCAGATTCATAGACACAAATACAGGAAGCACTCAGGGATGGTAAGCAGGGAGAACCTCATCTGTTCCCTTGACTGATCAGTAAATCTTGACTCTGTAGGGGTTCAAGTGAAATGCTGTACCAGGGCTGTTGTCCTCAACTTGGTCCCTTGAAAGTGCCCCCCCACCCCCACAGAGGTTTATCTTCGGAGGTGTCTGTCAGCTTCTGTCATCACTGGAGGTCAGAATAAAATCAAATGAGAGGTACCCCAGCTCCTTGGCCTCATGGCCCAGTGCTTCAGGTGTCCCTAACCCCTGTGAGGAAGGAATGCATCTTCCTACTTTACAATCTTCCTGTTACTCATTTCTAACTTGATTCTTCTAGTAGACAGAATGGATTGGAATGGGGAGAGATTCGATTTATGAGGAGGCTATTTCAGTACTTCTGATCTCTTTTGCTATGATGTTGCACAATTTAAAAGCCACACAAAGGAGTTGTCAGTGACTAAAGCTTGAAGAAGGGATGGGAATCTTCTCCCTCCATCTTCATCCCCTCTAGGTACTCGGAGTAGGAATGATGTGCAAGAAAAAAACATCTTCCCCAAAATGAGTGTCAGAGGGTAGGAGAGAAAAGGTGTTTTTGTTCTGAGTGCCATGACATGTGAGCCACTCTTTGAGATGAGAAAGTCCAGCGGGTTGGGTGAATGTCTGAGTTTAGGCCACTTTTCCCTTTACATCTCAAGATCATTTGAGTCTGCTTAATCTCAGAACTGTGGGTCTGTTTGTAGGCCTGAGAGCCCCTCTATGAACAGCTCCTGGAGTCCCAGACACCTTTCTTGACATGTCCAGTCAAGGACACCCTTAGAAACCTTGGAATGGTAACAGAAATAGCATAGGTATGGGCCTTGATCCTTTTTTTTCCTTAAAAAAAGATAACCCCTTTCCCTGACAGTTAATGAACTTGCGGGAGGTTATTGAATGAACAATTCCCAAACTGGAGATAGACTGGGAAGAGAATCCAAGGCTCATGATTTGTGTCCTCACACTCATTAGACCACACCCGTGCCGCTTTATACAATATTCCCTGTTTGGGCCCCCATAGTCTTCATAAACCGACTATACTTCAAGGATCTGGGATCCCATTATATCTTGGGTTTTCCCTCCATTGTCACATACTGTGATCCTGACCTAATTTGGTAAATTGTCTTTGAGAATTGCCATCGCTGAACATGGTATTCCCCTAGGGCCAATCTGGTTATGAGCCTCTCAGAACTGAGCTCTTCTCTTTCTTAGAATACAGATGGACTGTCCATTGTTGGGTCCATGCTAGAGGACTTGCCAGAGCTTGTGCTTTGATAAACTAATGCCAAAGCTAATCAAAAGGGCTTTAAAGTGAAGAAGAAGGGGGAGGGAGAAAAGTCTACGTATAGCTACCAAGTGAGATATCATTGAGATTAACTACACTATTGGGATCAGAACAGCAGTTGAGTTTAGAAGCCCAGAAATTCTCAGGAGACAAAATCCAAGAAAGGAGCCAGCACTAAACCTCCTGACTCTCTCTTCCCCAGAGTATTTATTTACTCATTTTTGACTTGCATTGATGGTCACTTCATTCCTCAAGAGTTGGAGGAACCAATGAGGTGAACTTATTCAGGCCCTAGTTTCCATCAGTAAGAAGAAAATGGTTGCTTAAGGACAGTGGGAGTTTTGGAATGGAGAGGCAGAAAGCATCTACTCTATCTCAGAGAAAATCTGGACCTAGTCTGACCCTCAGCCTAGACTTTGGGAGAGCATATTACCCAGGGGTCAGAGAAAGGATAGAGCAGCAGGGTCAAACATTATACAGGTGAAGTCAGTTCTGGAAGCACGAGAATCTCTCAAGAATCAATTTCTGAAGGCATGAAAAGAAACATTTCTACTAAGGCAGAAAAGGGGCAAGTGTAGAAAAGAGACCAATGAGGATGCACAGGAAACTCATTGATCTTGGTAGATTTTAAAGACATGTACAAAAGATGAAAGCAAGGGAAAACCTGGCATAATTCTCCACTAGTGGTGGCAGGAGTGCTGTATCTCAGGAGATGGTGACATGCAGGGGTTTTTTTTGAAAGCCGCATTGGGTAAAAGAGGAAGATCGAAGAAAGGATTACAATTGCATTATTGCCCTGGTTGGCTGGCATGATGATAATAGAGAAAAGGTTCTTTTCTCTGCTAAAGAGAATGATCATTGGACTGAAAAGGACAGAATAAAGAATGGCTAATAGGAAGTTGAAACCCAAGAGAAGTAGCAAGATAATGGGAGAACCCCTAGGTGCCTCTAGGCAGCATCATCAGGCACAGATGAAATTCATGCCCTAAAACTGAAGGAACTGACCACTTCCAGTGATCTCTGAAAGATTATGGAAAAAGGGAGAGGTGCCGTAAGACCACAGAAAGACAAATACTCTTCTCACTTCCCACAAAAGAGAAAGGAGCTTGGTCTATAAAAATGTGTGAACATGGACACAATCTCCCCAAGGAATAATTTTCTCATCTGTAAAATGGGGCAAAAACCTATAATAGTCATTCATAGGATTGTTGTAAGATAAAATGAAATGACACGTAAAGTACTCTGTAAACCTTAAAGTACCATATAAAAATGTCATCTATTATATATCCTGTGGAAAAGGTGGGGCTATGGAGTGGTCTCGGAAAAATATCTGGGAGTTTTAGGTCAGTGTGAGTCAATAGCGTGATATCGCATCTATCAAAGCTAACTCTGCATTCATCAATCAGAAAGCTTAATTAAATTATGAAATACTTAGTGTGCTCCAGCTCCAAGCAAATATTCTCTGTTCTCAAGGAGCTTTAGATTCTGGGGGGGAGAGAGCATGTATGTATATGTATATATGTACACACACACACACACACACACTTTTGCGCCTCTATGAGAAGTGTACATATTAGGTCTAAGGTATCCTTGGAAGGGAAGCCACTGTTAGGTGAGCGATCAGGGATGGCTTCTTGTAGAAGGTGGCACTTGAGCCAGGGATTCCAGGAGGCCAAGGTGAAGAGGGAGAACATTCCAGGCCTCGAGGACTGCCAGTGTCAAGTTCCAGAGCTGACGGGTGGAGCACTGGGGGAGAGTCAATAGAAAGAAGATTGGAAAGCTAGGCAGGGGCCCTGCTGGGAAGGCTCTTTCTATGACCCACAGTCATCACTGTGAATGTTCTTACTGCTCAGTACTCTAAGCAGGACAAGCTCGAGGCAACACTGTGACCTCCCCAGTCTTGGTGACTGGGGCTTTGCCACAGGGTGCAGGAGTTTAGAGGGCACTGAGAGCATCTGCAGTGGCAAAAATAACTAAGGTGAGTGTGCAGCAAGAGCAGTTTTGGTTAAAGTAGGAAGCTACAAGCTAGCCTGCTTTTGGTTTATTTCATTCTAATTGTTACCACATCAAACACTTTTGTTATTATTTTCTTCCTGGTTATTAGAGAATGATGGCAGTGGGGTTGCTCTTTTAAGCCTGACATCCTCAAATTCCACGTCAATAGCTACCTGCCTCAGATTCCAGGCCAGACCTGGGCTTTTGGCCAGCATATTTTGACTTTTCTTTAAAGGCAACTCCATTGAGCTGTGGGAATCTAGAAGTTGGACTGAAATCATTCATCACTTTATACCCATTAGCCCCATCCTTGATTTGCTCAGCACTTCAAGACCAAAGCTTAGGGCTGATGCCAACATTTGGCTAATGTGTTGGTCTCCTTGGTTGGTTCCTCATGGGCCAGAGGGCTTCTTAGAGGGCTCTGTCATCTCTTGAAACCAGTCCAGAGAGACCTCCTGGGAAGGTATGTGCTGGGCCATAGGAAGAGATTTACAGACCTTTCCAGGTCTGAAGTTCACTCTAATGTGATGAAAGGAGATGGCTTGAGAAATATCAGGGAAAGCCACTCATTTTCTTTCTTCTCTGCTAATTTAGGTAGGAGTCACCATCTGTGCTCTCAGGGTCCAGCCAATGGCCTTTGTTCTCAAGAGCCCTGGTTGGAGGAGAGAGTAGGGGACTGAACAGTGAGTGCAGGAAAAGGGATTTTCTCCAGCTTAGAGAATGCCAGTGAACTCTGTGCATCCAGACGGCGTGGTGACGGTATTTCACTGTCCCCAAGAAATAATCCTCTCTTCATTGATTCAGAGCCTGGGCCAGGTCCCTGCCCAGCTCTGGCCAGGCAGCAGACACGAGAGCCACACAGCTGGCTCTTGGCCACTCTGCCTCATGGATCACATGCCAGTTTATTTAATTAATATAAATTGGGAGGAGGATCTAAGGAGAGAGAGGAAACAACAGTGTACTTAGTGTGTTCACACACACACAAACACACCAAACAATATTGCTTGGAGAATGGGATTCAAGACCCTTTGGGCTTCAACTTGTCCTAGAAAAACCATGCCAAGATGTTGTCCCCTTTCCCATCCGGGCCAAGCTGATGGACCTTCCCCTTCTTTCTGCTTCCCAATTGCTTTGCTCTCCACAGATCTCTGAGGCCCTCAAAGTGTGGGGTGATCTGGGCAGCCTGGAAAGAATGGAGGCTGGTAGATGGTATGTGTGCCTTCCTGATGGACTGAGGTGTCACATGGACTTATTCAGGGGAGAAGTCATTGAATTATATGTGTGCAGCCTTGCCCTCCTCTGATGCCACTTCTGTACTGCTCCCTGACTAAGAGTGTTTGGAAAGCACCAATTTTTTTCATGGTACTACTAAATTCAAGAACCCCAAGTGACTCCTTTTTTACCTTTTCAGTAAAGAACCAAGTCTAGATCTTCCACTTAGAATTCAGAAGTTTCCAGAGTTTGGCTTAAACCTAGTCAGCTCATCTCCCACTGAACTCCAGCCCCATGTAGTTTCCTACCATTCTCCTCACCCAAGATCCCTTCATGTCAGACTTGGAGTTGGGAGAGGCCCGAGTTTGAATCACATCCCAGCCACTTTTAGGTTCCATGACTGTGGGCAAATAAGTCACCTCGCTGAGTCTCAGTTTCCTCATCTTTTAAACAGGGATCCTTGTGCCCAGAGTATCTGCCTCATAGGATGTTTGTTAGACTCAGATTTACCTATGGTCTTAGAATCCTTCAGAGATGGTAGCTAGAATGATCCTTTTTCCTCAGCCTCAAAGGCTACTTGTCTCCCATACAGATTTCCTCAATGCTGCCAGCCCATCCATGGCCCTGAGGACAGGGGTCTCGTCAGCCACTGCACAGTGTCATTACCAGCAGAGTTGCTCATTAGATACTTGTTGCATGAAACTCAGTGATTATGTCCAATTAACTAGGTGTCACTCTCATCTCGTGTCTATGCTTGGTTAGTCTCCTATTTTGATTTCTTTTCTAGTATAAGCTAAAGCAGTTACTTAGGATGCAGAATGGCTTGGAGATAGGGGTCAGGAATTCTGAGGACTGGAGATTTATGGAAGGAACCATAAGTCTGTAAGGAACACTAGAGGGAATCTGATTCAACCTCCCCACTTTACAGAGGAGGAAACTGAGGCTTAGACACATTAGGTGACTTTGCCCAAGGTCACACTGTAGTAAGTAGCTGAAGCCAGGATTGAGGTCAGACAGTCAATGGAGGGAGAAACCACTAACAGCTGTGGAGAGATTGCAAGGAAAGTAGCACCTGGATTGGGCCTCAAAGGAAAACAAGGGTTCACATATGCAGGAAGAAAGCAAAGCATGGGCGTCCTAAACCCTGGGGCAGATTGGGAAATTTAAGAGTCTGGTTTGGAGAACAGGCAAGTTCAGTGTGGCAGGAATGTTGAGGCCAGGAAGGAGGACAATGTGAGCTAAGGCTGTAAAGGGAGATGAGAGCCAGATAGTGAAGGTCCTGATATGCCAGGGTGAAGAGTTTCTATTTGATCCAGTCGACAGATCCAAATATCAGAGTAGCCGAAGCCATAAGGCGCCACTGAAGGGGCCAGTCATTTAAACAGGAGAATTCCATGGGCAGAACATGTGATGAGAAGATGGCTTGGACCACTGGGTGGAAGATGGATTGGGGAGACCAATTAGGAGACTGTGGTAATAGTCCAGGTAAGAGGTGATGAACCAGGGCCTTGATAGTGGGAGCTACACCTTCATTGTGGGAAGATAGAGGGTTAGCATAGGAAGGACAGATGATACAATCATTAGTAAGATGGAAACCCATAGTTTCCTAGAAAGGGATGGGCAGGGATTAATCTGAAGAGTTGGACAACCCAGAGCAAACATCACACTTCTGGATGGTGAAATATCTTGAACAATATCGGATTTCTCTGTGTTTGCATGTGGTCTTGAGTCTTTCTTTTGATCTTCACTATCAGGTAATCTATCCGTTGCCTACTTTCGTTCAATATTCTTGTCAGAAAGAGCTATTTGTTTCTACTTTCTCAGAAAGCCATAGTGTGCCATGTACCATGTTCAGAACAAAGTTCCATGCTGTCCTAGCAGTCAGCCAGGTAGAGATTTATGAATCTCCTGATGGTTCGTTGCTACGTACTCTTTGCTGGTCAATGTTTCGCTGTCGTGTAAGGGAAAATGAAAGTGGGAGTATTTTCAGCCAAAAATTCTCTCTCAGTTTGTTATTTGAATATTCAACTAGAGAACCCATTAATATCTCAAATTAGTTGTTACTGTTTTTGTGCCAACTGATTGGGATATTTAGAACAGCAGAGGGTGGACCGGTTGAGTATATTTTTCACATCTGTAGCTGTCAGACTTGTTGGAGTAGGTTATTTTTAAGGAGTTAGAAGTTGGAAGTGGCCTGTTGACTGAACACAGTAGGAGCCCCCTTATGTTGGAGAAGATGCTTTGATACGTTGCTCTCTTAGCAATGCCAAAAATCATAACCTCCAGGGTGTTGCATTCTGGGGTCTAAGCTTTTCATGCAAGAGATTAATTTATTATTTAGAATGAGACTTAAGTCTTAAAGGAATCCCCAAGATGTATTTCATGAAAAAGACAGCATCTGACCTTTTCTGCTTATTGAGAAGTAAGAAATTCTTCTATTTTATATATTATTTTCATTTTGTCCATATCTTTCTTCTGTACTCTATGCCGAATTAGAGTTGTGTGCCTTTCTTGTGTCTTCTGCAAGATCATCAGTTCTATGAGGGCAAGACCTGTTCATTATTTATCTTTGTTTATTTATTTATATTATTTATATAATTTATATATTTATGTATATTATTTATCTTTACCCTCCATGATTCCTGGCACAAAGTAGGTGTTCTGTAAATATTGATTGATTGATTGATTGAATGAAAGAAACTATTCGTGTTTCACATTCCAAGTATCAGCAAGCTGGAAGGAAACATAGAGGACATGTAGGCATGTGTCTCATTTGCTAAGCTGCTGTTCCAGTTTATGGAATGACCCCTTGGAAATCGAAAGGAGTCAGTATAATTCTAAAGGTAGTTTATTTACAATCAAAGAGTAGCTCAGGCATGAATGATGTTATTGTCAGATTCCCTTTGGAAAGGTATCAAACACTTCAGGAACTATCACAGGGCAAACTGGGTTTTGGCCCAGGGCGCTGGCATGCAGAGGGGGCAGCGCACACTTCTTCCTTGGTCACTTGATGCTCCTCTAGGGGGGCCTGCCTCCTTTGGCACCTTCCTCAGGGTTGAGCATGTGAGTATCCTCCTTGTTATTGTGACAGTTTTGTCAGTTGCAAAGTTAGAAATCAGCATGGCTGCAAAGACATGCTGTCCTCAACATTTTTTGCCAAAGACAAAAATATTCTTGCCTTTAGCTCGGGTAATAAAGACATCTAATCAAATAGTACCCACTTGACATTTACAGATGAGAAACTTGTGTGGCAGTGGGGGAGACTGGACAGGGTGACTGATTCGTGTACGTTCCCTTGTTTATAGCAAACGCTTGATTCCCAATCTAGCTCCAGACCCCACTTATCACATTAAATTGCCGATGAGATTAAAAGCTATCCTTTGAGATAGTTCTCATTTCATAAGAGAACCTTCCCAGCCATGTGTTCCTAGGGTTAACTCGCTCTTGAAATTCCTCGACTTTGATCAGTGGGCTAACAGTCACATAGGCTTGGGCAAGACAAAAAATTAAATTGTAAAGCTCAAGAAAAAAAATCCTGGTTAGTCTTTGGAAAATCCTTAAAGAGCCTCCAAATGCTGCTTTTTCCTACCTTCTCTTGAGGAAGGGTTGTACTGTGCTTTATTGGTAACATTAGGCCTTGTAAGGGGCTATTTAGGTGTTCAGTATCCAGCAAGGTAATGAAATCAGTATGACTGGAAAGCTTCTCCAAATTTAGATTGAGGCCATTTTATTGTGCTAGGACAACATTGACTATTCTGGAATGCATTTGTCTTTGGGAGTCTCAGTACCTGATGGTCACCAGGCCAAAGGACCCTGGACTTAAAGAGTTTTAGTTGTGGCTTTTCTGCTAACTTGCCATATGATGCTACTCCCTCCTTAGTAAAGTAAGTAGATTGAGCGGGACAGGCAAAGACAGCTTAGATTTCTCTACCATAGCCCCTACTCTAAAGAAGGAGCGAGAGCCCCAGATTGTCTGGTGAGTGGAAAATCCAAGGAGAGATTCCATTGGAACGTTTTTTCCAGGTCAGATCAACACAGAGAGACAAACAAAACCATGTGAAAACAGGGGAGGGGGAGGGCTCTGGCCAGGAAGGCCTATTTACAACTTTTCAGCACATGGACTGGGCTAGGGTTTGAGGCTGTGTGAGATGCAGGGAGTAGTAGCAGAAGTGAGTGGGCTGCTGTGTTGCTGGGCCTGCAGAGTTGGGACATGGACTGGGCCTGGGGCTTAGAGTCCTATTCTTGGGGAAGGAGGACAGGCCAAAGGGGTTTTTTCCATGAGTTCTTAGTGTTCCACAGCTGGGCCAGCACATTGAAGAGGTACTCTGTGCAGTGAGACTTTGGACAGCATGCCTGGAGGAAGGCTGTCTATCTGACTGCATCACTTCACACAACTCCATGGCCTCTAGGGATGATCATCCATTGGTTGCTGTTTTGGTGACATCTAGAAACTTCTAATCTCTTCTGCTTGCCTTGAACTCTAGAGCATACACAGTTCAAGTTCCCACAATGCAACATCACGTCCTAGGAGCTTTAGGGAAACACAAACACTCGTGGTTCCAAGAATAGAAAGAATTGAACATAAATGTTTTGTTCAGTTGAAAGGACATTATCAGAACTACTTCCAAGGGGATCCAGTCACTTGTACTGACTGTCACAATCTGTTGATACTTGGATCTCATTAGAACATAAAGCAGCGCTGCCGATTAATCGTTTTACATTTTACCTTGCTCTGAACAGTCTTCTCCAAAATCCTCATCTTCTGGCAAGGGCTTGCTCTCCTCCTTTTGTCTGTGGCTATGTTCTCTGTTTAAGAAATTCCCCTTGCTACCAATCGAGCTCACTCAATGGCCCCCAGATCTTCGGCCACATAGAATGGTTGCCCCAAGCCTGAACACCTCCACCTTGAGCCGAAAAGGAACCGCTAAGTAGTAAATACAGCTGGGGCCACAGACACGTGCCAGCCTAGTGGCGGTCCCCTACTCTAAGGGCCACGATGGGGAATGAGGAGTTACAGACTGGAAAGCTGCCAGTGCCCTCGATAGAGAAAGAGCAGGCCCCAGGAGCAGAAGGCTTGGGGTAGAGAGGTGATGGAAGAGAACCAGTTCTGTTGTCATAGTGACTTTGAGACACTGATCAGATTCCAGCTTGAGATGTCCAGAAGACAGTTGGTGACAAGGGGCTAGAGCTTAGGAGACAGACTAGGGCTGGATAGATCACCTGGGAGACACTACAGTAGACACAATTATTGAACCTATGTGAGCTCCTAAGTTCACCAGAGAGAGTAGAAAAAGGAGGGGAGGGGGCCCAGGACAAAGCCTGTCAGGGGTGGGGAGGCAGGGCCTCGTCGTGCACTTGGGGGCACTTGGGGGGAGCTGAAGTGAGGGGAGTTCCTCTTTGGCCCACTCCCTTTTGTCCTCCCCCCCTCCCTAAGGGCTCCCTAGTTCTGAGGAAATCCCAGCCCAGAGTTTTAAATCGGCAGCTCTAGTTATTTTGAAAGGGGTATTTTTCAGGCTGCAGCTCTGGACTTAGTTTTCTTCCCTTTGTTTAAAGCATCATCATAGTCACCTGCCTCTTGTCTTCATGAGCAGAGTGGAGGGATCTTCCAGAGCCTAATAGCTTTCATTCTGAAAATTAAATCTGCCTGGAAATGTCACGTAGGGGAAGCCAACCGACTAGTTGTAGATCTCCACAGATGTTTAGGAAAGAGCCCTCTTCCCCATCTGATAGGTTTGTCTAGTGGAGAAGGAGGGGGGGGTTCAGAGCTAGAGGCCACAGGTTTTCAATGGAATTTTGTTCCTGCTAGAAACTGGGAGAGGATTCATTTCCAACATAACTTTGTTAGTGGTTCAACCTTCATGAAGCAAGCACACCATTGCAATCTCCCCCACAGTGGATGCTGCTGTGAGTGAAATGCCTGCCAGTTTCCAGGAGCTTGGAAATGCCAATGTTGGGTTTTTAAACTTTATTTTCTCTTGCATGTTAAGAATGCATCATGGGGGCGAATTAGGGGATTGCTTTTTTTTCCTGTGAATTTTGAGATGAAACAGAAGTTTAAGCTGCCTTCCCTGTGAATGCAATTGCTTTTGGAAAACAAGGCAGGTTATTATTGCCATGCTCCCCTGACATTTTAAAAATGCTGCTTCAAATTGCAGAAACTAAATGCTCCCTCCTGAGTCTGTGCTCTGGCTTTCCACCTGCAAACTGATTATCGAGTTAATGCAGGTGGATGCTGGGGGTACCTCCAAGCCCAGCTGCTCACGGCTGTGTCCTGACTGTAGGGGTGCAGTGCAAAGACGCGGCTGCTGCCCTCCCCCCACCTCCCACCAGGGCTCCCCAGCTTCCTGGAGGCATCCCCGGCAGCTAGAGCTTTCAGACCTTCCTCCGCAGGGCATTCCCAGCACAGCTGCCCGACTTTGAGGCTTGTGGCCATCCACAGATGGTCAGGCTGGAGGACAGAGAGTTTGCAGATTTCTCTGCTTGTGCTCTCCTGGCTTCTTCGAAAGGTTGGCTATGAAACCCCAGCAGCTGCAGCTCTGCCAGCATCGAGCTGATGTTAAGCAATCTTTCAAAGCTAAAATTGTTGAAAAATTGCCGGCAATTTGCATACTTGGGGAACTTCCAAAATTCAGGTAAACACCAACCCCCTGAAATGCAACACCCGCACAGTGCGTGCTCGCGCGTGAGCGTGCGTGCGCGCACACACACGCCCCCTCTCCCACATGGATCTGTTGGTTGTGCCACTTTAAGTTTTCTCATCCTTTGTGCAGTCTAACACACCTGATGTGGCCATTGTGTTAATTCATGTTAGAAAAGTTAAGATTCACTTCAGCTTTCTAACTTGTTCTTGAATCTGAAAACCAACAACCTAGGTTTGAATATTTTGTGTCAGAAAACAAGGTATCACGAAGGGCACTGGCTTTGCAAGGGAAGGCTCAGACATGGGCAGAGTAAGTGGGACAAATCACCAGCAGCATCATGGAACCTTTGTCAGTTTCAAGAGAAGGCTCTTGTGGGAGATAGTGGGGCCTGGTTAGTCAGTCCTGCCTAGCTAAGCACAGAATGGGAGCCTTACCTTTGAAGCTCTTTCCAACATTAGATAATCAAGCTAGAAAGGCTTTGTCAAACCCTCCAGACTCAAAGCATTGGGCTCTGTGGTGTTTGGCAGTCTTGAAACAGCTTTCTGAGTGGGGTTCATGTGTGCGTGGAGCATAGCCTCAGTCATCTGTCTTTATGTGTTCAACATGCCCACAGAAGTGTTGGGCCTGCAATGTTTTCTGGTGCAGGCTTCTTACAGCCATTTCTTGGGGCTCTTGGAGCCTCTGCACTGGCCTAACTCCTGGCTCTCTGTATCAGGGAAACAATAGGCTTCACCACTGCAGGTCAGCTCTTGGTGTGTGTGTGTGTGTGTGTGTGTGTGTGTGTGTGTGGGCGATGCTCCACGCGCACGTGAACCCCACTCAGAAAGCTGTTTCAAGACTGCCAAACACCACAGAGCCCAATGCTTTGAGTCTGGAGGGTTTGACAAAGCCTTTCTAGCTTGATTATCTAATGTTGGAAAGAGCTTCAAAGGTAAGGCTCCCATTCTGTGCTTAGCTAGGCAGGACTGACTAACCAGGCCCCACTATCTCCCACAAGAGCCTTCTCTTGAAACTGACAAAGGTTCCATGATGCTGCTGGTGATTTGTCCCACTTACTCTGCCCATGTCTGAGCCTTCCCTTGCAAAGCCAGTGCCCTTCGTGATACCTTGTTTTCTGACACAAAATATTCAAACCTAGGTTGTTGGTTTTCAGATTCAAGAACAAGTTAGAAAGCTGAAGTGAATCTTAACTTTTCTAACATGAATTAACACAATGGCCACATCAGGTGTGTTAGACTGCACAAAGGATGAGAAAACTTAAAGTGGCACAACCAACAGATCCATGTGGGAGAGGGGGCGTGTGTGTGCGCGCACGCACGCTCACGCGCGAGCACGCACTGTGCGGGTGTTGCATTTCAGGGGGTTGGTGTTTACCTGAATTTTGGAAGTTCCCCAAGTATGCAAATTGCCGGCAATTTTTCAACAATTTTAGCTTTGAAAGATTGCTTAACATCAGCTCGATGCTGGCAGAGCTGCAGCTGCTGGGGTTTCATAGCCAACCTTTCGAAGAAGCCAGGAGAGCACAAGCAGAGAAATCTGCAAACTCTCTGTCCTCCAGCCTGACCATCTGTGGATGGCCACAAGCCTCAAAGTCGGGCAGCTGTGCTGGGAATGCCCTGCGGAGGAAGGTCTGAAAGCTCTAGCTGCCGGGGATGCCTCCAGGAAGCTGGGGAGCCCTGGTGGGAGGTGGGGGGAGGGCAGCAGCCGCGTCTTTGCACTGCACCCCTACAGTCAGGACACAGCCGTGAGCAGCTGGGCTTGGAGGTACCCCCAGCATCCACCTGCATTAACTCGATAATCAGTTTGCAGGTGGAAAGCCAGAGCACAGACTCAGGAGGGAGCATTTAGTTTCTGCAATTTGAAGCAGCATTTTTAAAATGTCAGGGGAGCATGGCAATAATAACCTGCCTTGTTTTCCAAAAGCAATTGCATTCACAGGGAAGGCAGCTTAAACTTCTGTTTCATCTCAAAATTCACAGGAAAAAAAAGCAATCCCCTAATTCGCCCCCATGATGCATTCTTAACATGCAAGAGAAAATAAAGTTTAAAAACCCAACATTGGCATTTCCAAGCTCCTGGAAACTGGCAGGCATTTCACTCACAGCAGCATCCACTGTGGGGGAGATTGCAATGGTGTGCTTGCTTCATGAAGGTTGAACCACTAACAAAGTTATGTTGGAAATGAATCCTCTCCCAGTTTCTAGCAGGAACAAAATTCCATTGAAAACCTGTGGCCTCTAGCTCTGAACCCCCCCCTCCTTCTCCACTAGACAAACCTATCAGATGGGGAAGAGGGCTCTTTCCTAAACATCTGTGGAGATCTACAACTAGTCGGTTGGCTTCCCCTACGTGACATTTCCAGGCAGATTTAATTTTCAGAATGAAAGCTATTAGGCTCTGGAAGATCCCTCCACTCTGCTCATGAAGACAAGAGGCAGGTGACTATGATGATGCTTTAAACAAAGGGAAGAAAACTAAGTCCAGAGCTGCAGCCTGAAAAATACCCCTTTCAAAATAACTAGAGCTGCCGATTTAAAACTCTGGGCTGGGATTTCCTCAGAACTAGGGAGCCCTTAGGGAGGGGGGGAGGACAAAAGGGAGTGGGCCAAAGAGGAACTCCCCTCACTTCAGCTCCCCCCAAGTGCCCCCAAGTGCACGACGAGGCCCTGCCTCCCCACCCCTGACAGGCTTTGTCCTGGGCCCCCTCCCCTCCTTTTTCTACTCTCTCTGGTGAACTTAGGAGCTCACATAGGTTCAATAATTGTGTCTACTGTAGTGTCTCCCAGGTGATCTATCCAGCCCTAGTCTGTCTCCTAAGCTCTAGCCCCTTGTCACCAACTGTCTTCTGGACATCTCAAGCTGGAATCTGATCAGTGTCTCAAAGTCACTATGACAACAGAACTGGTTCTCTTCCATCACCTCTCTACCCCAAGCCTTCTGCTCCTGGGGCCTGCTCTTTCTCTATCGAGGGCACTGGCAGCTTTCCAGTCTGTAACTCCTCATTCCCCATCGTGGCCCTTAGAGTAGGGGACCGCCACTAGGCTGGCACGTGTCTGTGGCCCCAGCTGTATTTACTACTTAGCGGTTCCTTTTCGGCTCAAGGTGGAGGTGTTCAGGCTTGGGGCAACCATTCTATGTGGCCGAAGATCTGGGGGCCATTGAGTGAGCTCGATTGGTAGCAAGGGGAATTTCTTAAACAGAGAACATAGCCACAGACAAAAGGAGGAGAGCAAGCCCTTGCCAGAAGATGAGGATTTTGGAGAAGACTGTTCAGAGCAAGGTAAAATGTAAAACGATTAATCGGCAGCGCTGCTTTATGTTCTAATGAGATCCAAGTATCAACAGATTGTGACAGTCAGTACAAGTGACTGGATCCCCTTGGAAGTAGTTCTGATAATGTCCTTTCAACTGAACAAAACATTTATGTTCAATTCTTTCTATTCTTGGAACCACGAGTGTTTGTGTTTCCCTAAAGCTCCTAGGACGTGATGTTGCATTGTGGGAACTTGAACTGTGTATGCTCTAGAGTTCAAGGCAAGCAGAAGAGATTAGAAGTTTCTAGATGTCACCAAAACAGCAACCAATGGATGATCATCCCTAGAGGCCATGGAGTTGTGTGAAGTGATGCAGTCAGATAGACAGCCTTCCTCCAGGCATGCTGTCCAAAGTCTCACTGCACAGAGTACCTCTTCAATGTGCTGGCCCAGCTGTGGAACACTAAGAACTCATGGAAAAAACCCCTTTGGCCTGTCCTCCTTCCCCAAGAATAGGACTCTAAGCCCCAGGCCCAGTCCATGTCCCAACTCTGCAGGCCCAGCAACACAGCAGCCCACTCACTTCTGCTACTACTCCCTGCATCTCACACAGCCTCAAACCCTAGCCCAGTCCATGTGCTGAAAAGTTGTAAATAGGCCTTCCTGGCCAGAGCCCTCCCCCTCCCCTGTTTTCACATGGTTTTGTTTGTCTCTCTGTGTTGATCTGACCTGGAAAAAACGTTCCAATGGAATCTCTCCTTGGATTTTCCACTCACCAGACAATCTGGGGCTCTCGCTCCTTCTTTAGAGTAGGGGCTATGGTAGAGAAATCTAAGCTGTCTTTGCCTGTCCCGCTCAATCTACTTACTTTACTAAGGAGGGAGTAGCATCATATGGCAAGTTAGCAGAAAAGCCACAACTAAAACTCTTTAAGTCCAGGGTCCTTTGGCCTGGTGACCATCAGGTACTGAGACTCCCAAAGACAAATGCATTCCAGAATAGTCAATGTTGTCCTAGCACAATAAAATGGCCTCAATCTAAATTTGGAGAAGCTTTCCAGTCATACTGATTTCATTACCTTGCTGGATACTGAACACCTAAATAGCCCCTTACAAGGCCTAATGTTACCAATAAAGCACAGTACAACCCTTCCTCAAGAGAAGGTAGGAAAAAGCAGCATTTGGAGGCTCTTTAAGGATTTTCCAAAGACTAACCAGGATTTTTTTTCTTGAGCTTTACAATTTAATTTTTTGTCTTGCCCAAGCCTATGTGACTGTTAGCCCACTGATCAAAGTCGAGGAATTTCAAGAGCGAGTTAACCCTAGGAACACATGGCTGGGAAGGTTCTCTTATGAAATGAGAACTATCTCAAAGGATAGCTTTTAATCTCATCGGCAATTTAATGTGATAAGTGGGGTCTGGAGCTAGATTGGGAATCAAGCGTTTGCTATAAACAAGGGAACGTACACGAATCAGTCACCCTGTCCAGTCTCCCCCACTGCCACACAAGTTTCTCATCTGTAAATGTCAAGTGGGTACTATTTGATTAGATGTCTTTATTACCCGAGCTAAAGGCAAGAATATTTTTGTCTTTGGCAAAAAATGTTGAGGACAGCATGTCTTTGCAGCCATGCTGATTTCTAACTTTGCAACTGACAAAACTGTCACAATAACAAGGAGGATACTCACATGCTCAACCCTGAGGAAGGTGCCAAAGGAGGCAGGCCCCCCTAGAGGAGCATCAAGTGACCAAGGAAGAAGTGTGCGCTGCCCCCTCTGCATGCCAGCGCCCTGGGCCAAAACCCAGTTTGCCCTGTGATAGTTCCTGAAGTGTTTGATACCTTTCCAAAGGGAATCTGACAATAACATCATTCATGCCTGAGCTACTCTTTGATTGTAAATAAACTACCTTTAGAATTATACTGACTCCTTTCGATTTCCAAGGGGTCATTCCATAAACTGGAACAGCAGCTTAGCAAATGAGACACATGCCTACATGTCCTCTATGTTTCCTTCCAGCTTGCTGATACTTGGAATGTGAAACACGAATAGTTTCTTTCATTCAATCAATCAATCAATCAATATTTACAGAACACCTACTTTGTGCCAGGAATCATGGAGGGTAAAGATAAATAATATACATAAATATATAAATTATATAAATAATATAAATAAATAAACAAAGATAAATAATGAACAGGTCTTGCCCTCATAGAACTGATGATCTTGCAGAAGACACAAGAAAGGCACACAACTCTAATTCGGCATAGAGTACAGAAGAAAGATATGGACAAAATGAAAATAATATATAAAATAGAAGAATTTCTTACTTCTCAATAAGCAGAAAAGGTCAGATGCTGTCTTTTTCATGAAATACATCTTGGGGATTCCTTTAAGACTTAAGTCTCATTCTAAATAATAAATTAATCTCTTGCATGAAAAGCTTAGACCCCAGAATGCAACACCCTGGAGGTTATGATTTTTGGCATTGCTAAGAGAGCAACGTATCAAAGCATCTTCTCCAACATAAGGGGGCTCCTACTGTGTTCAGTCAACAGGCCACTTCCAACTTCTAACTCCTTAAAAATAACCTACTCCAACAAGTCTGACAGCTACAGATGTGAAAAATATACTCAACCGGTCCACCCTCTGCTGTTCTAAATATCCCAATCAGTTGGCACAAAAACAGTAACAACTAATTTGAGATATTAATGGGTTCTCTAGTTGAATATTCAAATAACAAACTGAGAGAGAATTTTTGGCTGAAAATACTCCCACTTTCATTTTCCCTTACACGACAGCGAAACATTGACCAGCAAAGAGTACGTAGCAACGAACCATCAGGAGATTCATAAATCTCTACCTGGCTGACTGCTAGGACAGCATGGAACTTTGTTCTGAACATGGTACATGGCACACTATGGCTTTCTGAGAAAGTAGAAACAAATAGCTCTTTCTGACAAGAATATTGAACGAAAGTAGGCAACGGATAGATTACCTGATAGTGAAGATCAAAAGAAAGACTCAAGACCACATGCAAACACAGAGAAATCCGATATTGTTCAAGATATTTCACCATCCAGAAGTGTGATGTTTGCTCTGGGTTGTCCAACTCTTCAGATTAATCCCTGCCCATCCCTTTCTAGGAAACTATGGGTTTCCATCTTACTAATGATTGTATCATCTGTCCTTCCTATGCTAACCCTCTATCTTCCCACAATGAAGGTGTAGCTCCCACTATCAAGGCCCTGGTTCATCACCTCTTACCTGGACTATTACCACAGTCTCCTAATTGGTCTCCCCAATCCATCTTCCACCCAGTGGTCCAAGCCATCTTCTCATCACATGTTCTGCCCATGGAATTCTCCTGTTTAAATGACTGGCCCCTTCAGTGGCGCCTTATGGCTTCGGCTACTCTGATATTTGGATCTGTCGACTGGATCAAATAGAAACTCTTCACCCTGGCATATCAGGACCTTCACTATCTGGCTCTCATCTCCCTTTACAGCCTTAGCTCACATTGTCCTCCTTCCTGGCCTCAACATTCCTGCCACACTGAACTTGCCTGTTCTCCAAACCAGACTCTTAAATTTCCCAATCTGCCCCAGGGTTTAGGACGCCCATGCTTTGCTTTCTTCCTGCATATGTGAACCCTTGTTTTCCTTTGAGGCCCAATCCAGGTGCTACTTTCCTTGCAATCTCTCCACAGCTGTTAGTGGTTTCTCCCTCCATTGACTGTCTGACCTCAATCCTGGCTTCAGCTACTTACTACAGTGTGACCTTGGGCAAAGTCACCTAATGTGTCTAAGCCTCAGTTTCCTCCTCTGTAAAGTGGGGAGGTTGAATCAGATTCCCTCTAGTGTTCCTTACAGACTTATGGTTCCTTCCATAAATCTCCAGTCCTCAGAATTCCTGACCCCTATCTCCAAGCCATTCTGCATCCTAAGTAACTGCTTTAGCTTATACTAGAAAAGAAATCAAAATAGGAGACTAACCAAGCATAGACACGAGATGAGAGTGACACCTAGTTAATTGGACATAATCACTGAGTTTCATGCAACAAGTATCTAATGAGCAACTCTGCTGGTAATGACACTGTGCAGTGGCTGACGAGACCCCTGTCCTCAGGGCCATGGATGGGCTGGCAGCATTGAGGAAATCTGTATGGGAGACAAGTAGCCTTTGAGGCTGAGGAAAAAGGATCATTCTAGCTACCATCTCTGAAGGATTCTAAGACCATAGGTAAATCTGAGTCTAACAAACATCCTATGAGGCAGATACTCTGGGCACAAGGATCCCTGTTTAAAAGATGAGGAAACTGAGACTCAGCGAGGTGACTTATTTGCCCACAGTCATGGAACCTAAAAGTGGCTGGGATGTGATTCAAACTCGGGCCTCTCCCAACTCCAAGTCTGACATGAAGGGATCTTGGGTGAGGAGAATGGTAGGAAACTACATGGGGCTGGAGTTCAGTGGGAGATGAGCTGACTAGGTTTAAGCCAAACTCTGGAAACTTCTGAATTCTAAGTGGAAGATCTAGACTTGGTTCTTTACTGAAAAGGTAAAAAAGGAGTCACTTGGGGTTCTTGAATTTAGTAGTACCATGAAAAAAATTGGTGCTTTCCAAACACTCTTAGTCAGGGAGCAGTACAGAAGTGGCATCAGAGGAGGGCAAGGCTGCACACATATAATTCAATGACTTCTCCCCTGAATAAGTCCATGTGACACCTCAGTCCATCAGGAAGGCACACATACCATCTACCAGCCTCCATTCTTTCCAGGCTGCCCAGATCACCCCACACTTTGAGGGCCTCAGAGATCTGTGGAGAGCAAAGCAATTGGGAAGCAGAAAGAAGGGGAAGGTCCATCAGCTTGGCCCGGATGGGAAAGGGGACAACATCTTGGCATGGTTTTTCTAGGACAAGTTGAAGCCCAAAGGGTCTTGAATCCCATTCTCCAAGCAATATTGTTTGGTGTGTTTGTGTGTGTGTGAACACACTAAGTACACTGTTGTTTCCTCTCTCTCCTTAGATCCTCCTCCCAATTTATATTAATTAAATAAACTGGCATGTGATCCATGAGGCAGAGTGGCCAAGAGCCAGCTGTGTGGCTCTCGTGTCTGCTGCCTGGCCAGAGCTGGGCAGGGACCTGGCCCAGGCTCTGAATCAATGAAGAGAGGATTATTTCTTGGGGACAGTGAAATACCGTCACCACGCCGTCTGGATGCACAGAGTTCACTGGCATTCTCTAAGCTGGAGAAAATCCCTTTTCCTGCACTCACTGTTCAGTCCCCTACTCTCTCCTCCAACCAGGGCTCTTGAGAACAAAGGCCATTGGCTGGACCCTGAGAGCACAGATGGTGACTCCTACCTAAATTAGCAGAGAAGAAAGAAAATGAGTGGCTTTCCCTGATATTTCTCAAGCCATCTCCTTTCATCACATTAGAGTGAACTTCAGACCTGGAAAGGTCTGTAAATCTCTTCCTATGGCCCAGCACATACCTTCCCAGGAGGTCTCTCTGGACTGGTTTCAAGAGATGACAGAGCCCTCTAAGAAGCCCTCTGGCCCATGAGGAACCAACCAAGGAGACCAACACATTAGCCAAATGTTGGCATCAGCCCTAAGCTTTGGTCTTGAAGTGCTGAGCAAATCAAGGATGGGGCTAATGGGTATAAAGTGATGAATGATTTCAGTCCAACTTCTAGATTCCCACAGCTCAATGGAGTTGCCTTTAAAGAAAAGTCAAAATATGCTGGCCAAAAGCCCAGGTCTGGCCTGGAATCTGAGGCAGGTAGCTATTGACGTGGAATTTGAGGATGTCAGGCTTAAAAGAGCAACCCCACTGCCATCATTCTCTAATAACCAGGAAGAAAATAATAACAAAAGTGTTTGATGTGGTAACAATTAGAATGAAATAAACCAAAAGCAGGCTAGCTTGTAGCTTCCTACTTTAACCAAAACTGCTCTTGCTGCACACTCACCTTAGTTATTTTTGCCACTGCAGATGCTCTCAGTGCCCTCTAAACTCCTGCACCCTGTGGCAAAGCCCCAGTCACCAAGACTGGGGAGGTCACAGTGTTGCCTCGAGCTTGTCCTGCTTAGAGTACTGAGCAGTAAGAACATTCACAGTGATGACTGTGGGTCATAGAAAGAGCCTTCCCAGCAGGGCCCCTGCCTAGCTTTCCAATCTTCTTTCTATTGACTCTCCCCCAGTGCTCCACCCGTCAGCTCTGGAACTTGACACTGGCAGTCCTCGAGGCCTGGAATGTTCTCCCTCTTCACCTTGGCCTCCTGGAATCCCTGGCTCAAGTGCCACCTTCTACAAGAAGCCATCCCTGATCGCTCACCTAACAGTGGCTTCCCTTCCAAGGATACCTTAGACCTAATATGTACACTTCTCATAGAGGCGCAAAAGTGTGTGTGTGTGTGTGTGTGTACATATATACATATACATACATGCTCTCTCCCCCCCAGAATCTAAAGCTCCTTGAGAACAGAGAATATTTGCTTGGAGCTGGAGCACACTAAGTATTTCATAATTTAATTAAGCTTTCTGATTGATGAATGCAGAGTTAGCTTTGATAGATGCGATATCACGCTATTGACTCACACTGACCTAAAACTCCCAGATATTTTTCCGAGACCACTCCATAGCCCCACCTTTTCCACAGGATATATAATAGATGACATTTTTATATGGTACTTTAAGGTTTACAGAGTACTTTACGTGTCATTTCATTTTATCTTACAACAATCCTATGAATGACTATTATAGGTTTTTGCCCCATTTTACAGATGAGAAAATTATTCCTTGGGGAGATTGTGTCCATGTTCACACATTTTTATAGACCAAGCTCCTTTCTCTTTTGTGGGAAGTGAGAAGAGTATTTGTCTTTCTGTGGTCTTACGGCACCTCTCCCTTTTTCCATAATCTTTCAGAGATCACTGGAAGTGGTCAGTTCCTTCAGTTTTAGGGCATGAATTTCATCTGTGCCTGATGATGCTGCCTAGAGGCACCTAGGGGTTCTCCCATTATCTTGCTACTTCTCTTGGGTTTCAACTTCCTATTAGCCATTCTTTATTCTGTCCTTTTCAGTCCAATGATCATTCTCTTTAGCAGAGAAAAGAACCTTTTCTCTATTATCATCATGCCAGCCAACCAGGGCAATAATGCAATTGTAATCCTTTCTTCGATCTTCCTCTTTTACCCAATGCGGCTTTCAAAAAAAACCCCTGCATGTCACCATCTCCTGAGATACAGCACTCCTGCCACCACTAGTGGAGAATTATGCCAGGTTTTCCCTTGCTTTCATCTTTTGTACATGTCTTTAAAATCTACCAAGATCAATGAGTTTCCTGTGCATCCTCATTGGTCTCTTTTCTACACTTGCCCCTTTTCTGCCTTAGTAGAAATGTTTCTTTTCATGCCTTCAGAAATTGATTCTTGAGAGATTCTCGTGCTTCCAGAACTGACTTCACCTGTATAATGTTTGACCCTGCTGCTCTATCCTTTCTCTGACCCCTGGGTAATATGCTCTCCCAAAGTCTAGGCTGAGGGTCAGACTAGGTCCAGATTTTCTCTGAGATAGAGTAGATGCTTTCTGCCTCTCCATTCCAAAACTCCCACTGTCCTTAAGCAACCATTTTCTTCTTACTGATGGAAACTAGGGCCTGAATAAGTTCACCTCATTGGTTCCTCCAACTCTTGAGGAATGAAGTGACCATCAATGCAAGTCAAAAATGAGTAAATAAATACTCTGGGGAAGAGAGAGTCAGGAGGTTTAGTGCTGGCTCCTTTCTTGGATTTTGTCTCCTGAGAATTTCTGGGCTTCTAAACTCAACTGCTGTTCTGATCCCAATAGTGTAGTTAATCTCAATGATATCTCACTTGGTAGCTATACGTAGACTTTTCTCCCTCCCCCTTCTTCTTCACTTTAAAGCCCTTTTGATTAGCTTTGGCATTAGTTTATCAAAGCACAAGCTCTGGCAAGTCCTCTAGCATGGACCCAACAATGGACAGTCCATCTGTATTCTAAGAAAGAGAAGAGCTCAGTTCTGAGAGGCTCATAACCAGATTGGCCCTAGGGGAATACCATGTTCAGCGATGGCAATTCTCAAAGACAATTTACCAAATTAGGTCAGGATCACAGTATGTGACAATGGAGGGAAAACCCAAGATATAATGGGATCCCAGATCCTTGAAGTATAGTCGGTTTATGAAGACTATGGGGGCCCAAACAGGGAATATTGTATAAAGCGGCACGGGTGTGGTCTAATGAGTGTGAGGACACAAATCATGAGCCTTGGATTCTCTTCCCAGTCTATCTCCAGTTTGGGAATTGTTCATTCAATAACCTCCCGCAAGTTCATTAACTGTCAGGGAAAGGGGTTATCTTTTTTTAAGGAAAAAAAAGGATCAAGGCCCATACCTATGCTATTTCTGTTACCATTCCAAGGTTTCTAAGGGTGTCCTTGACTGGACATGTCAAGAAAGGTGTCTGGGACTCCAGGAGCTGTTCATAGAGGGGCTCTCAGGCCTACAAACAGACCCACAGTTCTGAGATTAAGCAGACTCAAATGATCTTGAGATGTAAAGGGAAAAGTGGCCTAAACTCAGACATTCACCCAACCCGCTGGACTTTCTCATCTCAAAGAGTGGCTCACATGTCATGGCACTCAGAACAAAAACACCTTTTCTCTCCTACCCTCTGACACTCATTTTGGGGAAGATGTTTTTTTCTTGCACATCATTCCTACTCCGAGTACCTAGAGGGGATGAAGATGGAGGGAGAAGATTCCCATCCCTTCTTCAAGCTTTAGTCACTGACAACTCCTTTGTGTGGCTTTTAAATTGTGCAACATCATAGCAAAAGAGATCAGAAGTACTGAAATAGCCTCCTCATAAATCGAATCTCTCCCCATTCCAATCCATTCTGTCTACTAGAAGAATCAAGTTAGAAATGAGTAACAGGAAGATTGTAAAGTAGGAAGATGCATTCCTTCCTCACAGGGGTTAGGGACACCTGAAGCACTGGGCCATGAGGCCAAGGAGCTGGGGTACCTCTCATTTGATTTTATTCTGACCTCCAGTGATGACAGAAGCTGACAGACACCTCCGAAGATAAACCTCTGTGGGGGTGGGGGGGCACTTTCAAGGGACCAAGTTGAGGACAACAGCCCTGGTACAGCATTTCACTTGAACCCCTACAGAGTCAAGATTTACTGATCAGTCAAGGGAACAGATGAGGTTCTCCCTGCTTACCATCCCTGAGTGCTTCCTGTATTTGTGTCTATGAATCTGGGAGAAAATCAAAGCCGGTGCATTTCTCCTGATTCCCCCTCCACCCTGATAAGACCCCCCAAAGTTTTCCCTACTTTCCATCTTAAGGAGTCAGGTGAATAACTTTACCCAAGACCTTTAAAGGTCCGAGTCCTCACCAAACACCTGGCTGGGCCACCAGAGACTCCTTGAGGTTTCCTAGACCAACTCATTAGTAGGGACCTCCAAGAAGACCAGTATCTCTATAAATTAATTCCAGCCTTCAACATTAGTCATTGTTCACCATCTTTTTTTGTATAACAAAGCAGAAGTGAGATTTGATAGTGAATCTGTGAGCCTGTATTTTAGCTAAAAATGAAGGGAAGAAGGAGCACATTTCTAATGCCTTGACTCTACCCTCTCCTACCTCACAAGCCAGAAGATGCCCAGAGGCTCTGATATTGACCATTAATCAGAAAGCAAACACTTTAAAGGAGACTGGTTCTCTACATACCAACTTGAAGGTTGAGCCCTGATTCCCAGCTCCCCAGAACTTGCAAGTCATTCTGGATGCTGGTCCCACAGAGCAAGGAAGAGGCCCAAATTGTACGAACGACAACCTAAAAGACAGACCATGGACTGTGTGTGTCTCTACATGTGTCCTATGACCCCAGAAACCTCTATATTCCAAGGAGAAAATGCAACTATTCTCCCCACTACTGAATAAAAATAAATATTTTACATTGAGGGGTTTTTATATAGAAAATTTAAAAAAACCACAGCTTTCATTTGAACATACATACATATCAATCAACAGGCAATTATTAAGCACCTACTATGTGCCAGGTATTGGGGATATAAAGGCAGAATTTGCATTCCAGACAGAGAAGACAAATGGGTACATGGGAGGTGTGTTCAAGAAAGATATGATGATTTGGGAGGGGGTAGGCCTAGGAGTCGGGGATATGGAGACACAATCTAAACACAATTTCATGTAGAAGGTCATGCGAGGAGTTTTTCTAGAAGGAATCTCGATTTTATAAGAGGTAGAAGTGAGGGAAATCCAACAAGGTGGCACAGGGAGAGGCACATATTAGAGGTAGTAAGAAGACCAATTTGGCTGGCCCATAGAGTGCCTGAAATGGAGCAAGACACATGGCAGTAAGGCTGGAAAAGCAAGTTGGAGCCAGCTTTTAAACAAGTCTGAATGGCAGACGAGGTTATATTTGATCCTGGAGGTAACGGGGAAGCACGGGAATTTATTGACTTCAAGGAAGTAACATGGTCACTTTCACGGCGACACCTCGGAGTTTCTGGGCAGTCCAATTCCTCAGCACTTCCTTCCAGAAAACACACAGGTCCCAGCATGTTGCTTAGGCTTCGCCACCTCTTCCATTCCTGTATCTTCCCTTGCTCCTCTCTCTGCCTAAAACCTAAAGTAACCTATTGAATTCCGAACCCTGTTCGGAAGACTTGCTCTTTTGAATTTTTATGGTGATGGCAGTTACTTCTCAGTTGGACCAAGCCAAGCCTTGATACCTCTCCTACTGCTGGCTTGAACTATTTATTCAATATCCCATTGCTATGGAGAGTTTTATATGCTTGTGCCTCATTTAGAGCACAATATTTTCACCTGGGGCAATGGGTACTAAAGGGAGTCTCCTTCAGGGATGAGGGCCAGACATTGCCCCTTGGAGGAAGACAGGAAACTGAGGACTCTTGCCTCAGTAAGCAAAGACTCTCATTCAGGTCTCTACCAATCCGATCCTACCGGATTCAGGCCACCTGGCAGCTTCCTACTTAACCTAATCATTCTTGATAATTAGGTGTTAAGGTTAATTATTGATTCCTCTTGGCATTGAAGGAGCCTGATTGCTGGGGTACTGGGGTGTAAAGAGATAGCTGCTTTGGGGAAAGAGGCCTGAAGTCAAGTCATTACTGTATAAGATTACAATTGAAAGGGAACTTGGATACCATCTAATTCCATTTGCTCATTTTAAAGAAAAGGAAACTGAGGACCAAACTTAAAAAAGAGATTTGCCCAAGGGTAGAAAGGAAGATACATTTCAAGAGGAAATGTGGCATAGTGAATATACCTTGGTTAAAATTCCACCTAAGACACAAACTGTGTGACCCTGGGCAAGTCACCTAACTTTTCTGGGCCTCAGTTTCCTCATCCATTAAATGAAAGGGTTGAACTTGGCTTCTTCCAGATCTAAAGGCATGACCCTATGAACTCTTACTGAAATCGAGTCTGGGCAAAGGTGGGAACAAAAGGAGTTGGAGCTGGAAAGGTCCTGAGAGGCAACTTTGTCACATACTCCATACTCCATTTTATGAAGGGGTTCTTGCCAAAATAGGGACTAGAACTAGGTTTCTCCCCTCCCACCTAGGGCTGCGGTGCCCCCTGCAGATCTTCTAGAGCAGAGGAGCAGGGAAGGGAGAGTAAGAGCTCCCATGGCAGGGGGGTGGGCTGGCTCCTTCCTGGACCTAGCCCTAACCAAAAGACCCTGCCCCCTTCCCTTTCTGGGGAGAGTTGGTGGAAGCGGCCAGCTCTGTGGTCCCCTCTTTGGCCAGCAGCCATGCTGTTCCCTGTTCCTGGACAGGCAGAATGTGCTGCTATGTGGGACCTGAAGGGCCTATTGACATTGAGCAGACTATCTCACTGGCCTGGAAGCCACCCCATTAACCATGGCCATTCTTATTCCTCACAGTGGTGTGCTCTGGCCTTTTAAGTTTCTCTCTTAGCAGATCATCTTCTGCTACAGCTCTGATTGTAAGCTCCTTTAGGGCAGGGATCCAGGGTGTCTTCAATGCTATTTATCTTCCTGGTGGGTGCCAGGATCAGGGTTTAACAAATGTTAGTTGAATTGAACTTCATTCCACTCTTCTTAAGCTACCCTCCTAGCAAAATATCATCGAATCAAAGCCTACCAGACCTCAGATCTAGAATCTCCAAGCAGAACCATATCTTTGTGTCAACTCTGCAACATGTGTGTGGGTCCTTAGATATACATAGGCACCTCATTTCCAATGATACTCAAATACTTTAACAAGAAACACAGCAGGGATTCAATACCAGAGTCATTCACTGAATGTTTTCCCAAAGGAGGGGCTGGGGCTTACGCTTACACAGACACAGACAGACAGACAGACAGACACACACACACACAAGGAAGGTAGAATGGTTTACAAATCAAAGGCTTTAAAATATGCCTGAAATTGGCCTTAGACCAGGCAGAGATTTCAGAGGTCCTCCAGTCCAGCAGCTTCCTTTTCTACACAAGGAAGCCAGAGTTGGAAAATGAGATTCACAAGCAGCAAAAAACTGGGATTACAACCCAGGTAAAGTGACTCCAAAACAACAATTTAATTTGTCTGATTTGCACGTACTGTTTTCCTTTTCATGTCAAAATCTATTTAAACAAAATTTTAAAATCTCCCCAGTCTACTAATTTGCCCTGCAGGTCCCCAATCCTTCCCACTTCTTCCCCTCTCCAGTCCAAGGTCATCCCCTCAGGGCCCAATCACTTTAGGTGAACAGAGCCAGGACAGGCTGTGGACAGCCTTTGGGTGCCCACAGCAAGCCCACTATGGGCACTAGGACCCCCAAGTAGCAGCACTTCCTAGATCTCACCCCCAGGAGTGATCACAATTACTTGATCATGCTGTAGACATGTTCTAACTGCCCTCCCCCTCCCCCACCCCACCCTCAATATAAGCTTTTGCAGCTGACACTTTTCTTCTCTTTGCATCCCTCGGGGCTAGTACAGTGCCTCATACCCAATACATGTTTGGTGAATGGAATGGATCTGTTGTTCTGGTCAAGCCTGGGTTGCCACTCCAAACACAAAGTGAGCCCAGATTCTCCCATCCTTGTGAAGGTCAAGTGCATGAGCATTTCTTAATGGGCACTAATGAAGTCAGGAGAATAATTGAAATAAACCAAGTATTAAAGTTGATAATAGCAGTGCAAATAAGACCCTAATTAAATTAGGGAATGTGGTAATTATTAAATATTAAAGCTTTTGTTCAGCTCCCCAGAGGTCTCCACAAAGAAAAACCCGGGACAGCCATAAAAGTCCAAGAACACAGAGCGTGGTGAGCACCAAGGGAGTTGGGAAGCCATGGTCTTTTGCCAGGAGACAGAACCCTGCACTGCCTGGGCTGGGGGACCTCTGGGCCATATGGACATCCTCCCTGACCAGACTCTTAAGAGAATCGTGGACTGAACCAGTGGGAGGCTCCATTTACATTTGAGAAGACAGACATCACCTAACCAGTTGCCACAGTGAAGAGAATGCCCAAAGGTAAGGAGAAACACAGAACTCGCCCCCTTCTAAAGAACCCTCAAGAGGTCAAGTTGGACACTTGTGTTTCATGTGCTCTCTCAAACATTTTAAGTCTGAATGACTGATGGAAAGAAGTTTGAAGCAGATATTTCAATCAATTGTTCTTTTTCTCCACAGAGAAACCCTGGGAGCACATTTGGAATATCATCTTTCCTTATCCTTTAAATGTCACCGCTAAATCTGGGGATGGAAGGAAAATGGTAACTAACTTTTCTTTCTGGGTGACTAGCTCCAAAATGTTCAAACAGGGTTATAGCTTTCATGATCTTCTGTTCCTATTTTATAGATGGAAAAATAGAGGCCTAGAGTGGTAAAGGAATTGTCTAGTCCAGAATTACACAGTAAAGAGCTGAAGTAAAAGTCAAACCATGGTGTCCTGTCACTCTGTGGTTCCTTATCTGTGGTGTCCTATCTCCCCGTGGTTCCTTATCTGTGGTGTCCTATCTCCCCGTGGTTCCTTAACAGTCACATCCTATCTCTCTGTGGTTCCTTACCTGTGGTTTCCTATCTCCTGGGGGTTCCCCTTCTCTATTCACACTCAAGAAAACACTCTCTACTCCTTGACTTACTTACCTAGTGCCCCAGTTCCCCAGCTCATTCAATCTTCAATCTTCATATTTCAACTTTTCATTCTTCATATGACAAGGACTCAAGGCCCCTTCTTCACCATCCTGGTCACCTTCCCACCTCCCATGCACTCACTGAACCATGGGGCTCAGCCGTGAGCACCAATTCTTCAGCCAACCACTCAGACTCAGTGGCTTCTTCCTTTTATCAGACCTAAATTCTTCCTGATGCTCTACGTACCCAGAATTTGGGCTCTCTTTTCATGTTGAGGTTGCCTCCTTCCTTAGTTTATTATTTCTGATGACCTGTTGGGAAATTATTTGAAAAAACAAGGAAAAGGAGGCCCTCATGGGAAGTCTGATAAGAACACTGGAGAATGTATACCCCAAGTGGGCAAATGTGCTCCTACTCTCAGTGTCTCTGGGATTTCAGAATAGTTAGATATACACTATCACAGGCCTACCCGGTAACCCAGGAAAATGTAGGTTACCCTGAGCTTCCCAACGCTCCACTGGGTACACCTTGGCCTCCTGGCCTTCCCCTCAAGACTCCTCCCTGAATTAGAATGGCCACTCAGTGACTAAGCAAAGGGCTTCATTAGGAAGACTGTCCTGTCTTGTTTGTGGTGGGGTTAAAGGGTAAGCAGAAAAGGAACATGGTCCAGAGATGCCAATGCGTGTGACTTGTGGACCATGGAGGGTTCATGTCATCAAAACGCCTCCCAATTTGCTGCTCTCTTTATTTGTCAAGAACAGCCTGCTCACCAGAGAAAGCTCTCCAAGGCTCTAGGTACCTAACAGTGGCATTTCGGCGATGACAGAGATCTAGACAAGAATAGTGAGGGAGCAAGAGGCCTCGGAGGAATCTTCCTTTCCCAATTTCGGCAGCGGTGAGAGGCTAGACACGCTCCTGCTGTGTTCTTTGTTCTATCATGCGTTTGGAGGGGCCTGGGCTTTTTAATGAAGTGTGGCTAGTGGGCAGCGTGAGCAGCAGGACCCGTCGGCATCGTGGTGGCCCTGCTGCTGAGGTGTCACCGACTGATTATGTCAAAATGGATCATTAAGGGTCGGCTGGAAAAATCCAACTCATTATCAACCTTCTTTGGTGAAGAAATGACAGCACCAATCTGCCCAATCCCATCCATATTAGGCAGGATATTAGGACCAAATGCAAGAAGTGTGAAGATGGGAGATAAGAAAGAGGTACTGATCCACAGGGCTGCCAGAGACTTTCGAGTTCATTGGCTCCATCCCTGTCATTTTAGTGAAGAAGAGGCAGGCTAAGACAAGAGAAGGGACATGCCCATGGCCACAGAGCTACTGGGTCAGAGACAGACCTCAAATCCAGACCTACTCAAATCCAGCACACTGCCTCCATGGCATCTGGGAAGGAAGGGGGTGTTTAGAGCTCCTGTCATCCAAGCCACTCATTTTCCAGAGAAGTAGACCAACCCTCAGGAGGTAGGGGCAGCTTGCCCACTCTGTGGACAGAGCCAGGATCAGAGGCCAGGGCGCTTGCCTCCTGTGCCAGTTCCACGAGACCCTGCTGCCCAGTTAGTTCATTTCCATAAGAATTCCATCTGTTTTCAAACTCTAAATTGAAAAACTTTACACCAACAGAGCAACGAGCACACAAAAAGGCTCTCTTCTTTCACTCTTTATTTCAGCTCGGAGGAGGAAGAAAGGGGTAAACTGGGAAAAGCCTGAGTCCCAGAAAGAAACAAATCCCACCATGGGGCCCAAATCGGGCAGGAGAACTTCTGACAAAGCCTAGGGACAGATACAGAACAAGCAAACAAACATTTGTCCTCTGTGCTGCCCCCAACAATCCACCTTGTCAAGTGCACACAAGGGAAAAGACGAGGAGATTAGGGGTGATGCCCATCAGCCCCATCGCTAAGACCTGCACTAATGTGGCCATTCTCCTCCTAAAAGGCTGGAGTTGTGGCTATGCCCCAGAATGCCAGCCACTACCCCTTTACTGACTGGCACCAAAACCCAGGTTGTATCGCATTGCATTGCACTGCAAGGAAAAAATCTTGTGGAATCTCTATGAAATTACTTCAAGAATAAAACCCCCAAAACAGAGAAGGAAAAAAGGAAGTGAAGAAAAAACATGAAGAGCCTCATTTGCTACCAAAGGGCATCCTGAATTCCTCTGTACTGGGTGGGGTTCAGCAGCTTTCTGAAGGACAAAAGCTAAAATGAAGATTGGGAGGGCCCAGAAAGAAAAGGAACCCACCTGGAAATAATCACATTCTCCTCTTCCTATGGGCACCCAGTCCTCCTGTGGGAGTGAACCGATCCATGTGGGATGAAATAAATGACCCTGAGCTAGATAACAGTTGGGACGACACACTAAGTGACAATGTGCCATAGCTTCCCCAAGCCAGCACTGTCCTAGGAGGCATCTCTCAGCATCTGCCTCCATGTGCTCCCTTGGCTGAAGTGAGAATAATGCTTGTCATGATGATTATGATAGCTGGCATTTATATAACACTTGAAGATTTGTGAATGCACTTTACTATCTTATTTGACCCTTGAAACAATTCTGCTAGGTTGGGCCTATCTGCAACTTAGAGAAGACGGAAACTGAGGCATGATCAGAGAAGGGAACTTATTGATTTGCCAATAGCCACCCTGCTGGTAACCATCAAGCCACCTGCTATGTGGAGACAAGAGGTTTAGAGTGGCCCAATGGACTGGATGTTGGACCTGGAGTCAGGAAAACCTCGGCTCTAAGCCTGGTTTTGAGACTGTCCGGCTGGGTGACTTAGAGTTTGAAGACACCTGGGGTGAAATCCCAGCTCAGGCCCCTCTGAATGTTCAGGGTCACCCTGGGTCAGTCCCTCGATCTGTGGACTCAGACACCCAGCTGTGAATCCTAGCACTACCACTGCTTGCTTATATGGCCTTGAGCACATGATTTAACTCATCTCAATCTCAGTATCCTCCCCCATTAAATAACCAGGGCTGGACTAGCTGGCTTCTGGGGCCTTCCAGCTCCAGCCTATGCTCCTGTGCTGTCAATCCAAGCCAGTGTAACTAGCCAGCCTAAGACCAGGCTTCCCATCTCATCCATTTCCAACAGCCTGTTGTCCACCCTGCTCTCCCATCTCTCCTTCCCAGGAACGGTGTCCTCTGGGCCTGACCTCTAGAAAGCAGCCCCATCTTCTCTGGGGCAGCTAATCCACTCAGCTCTGAGACTCCCACCTGGGGCTGCAGTGTCTCCCACCTGGGGCTGAAGTGTCTCCCACCTGGGGAGCAAGTGAACGCCTTCATTTCTCCTAGCTCTCACTGACTCTCCAGCTCCTCCCAGAGCCTCCGTTTTCAAGAAGGGCCCAGATGAGCCATATTTACTCCTTCATTTCTCTCTGGGTTCCCCTGAAATTCTTGAGCCTTTTTTCTCCACCACACCCCCAAGCAAGTACTTTCTCCTACCCCTCCAGCTTTTCAGCTTCCTTTTACATTACTGTTTTTCCTTCTTAGAATGTAAGCCCCTTAAGAGCAGGGGCTGGGTTTTTTTTTCTTAAATTCTATTTGTATTCCCAGTACTTAGGACAGTGCCTGGCACACAGTAGGTGCCTGATAAGTGTTTGTGGACTTGACTTGAATGAGTGTAAAGTCACCTAAGCTACGAGTTCACCCCAGATCAAGCTTCACGTTTCCTCCACCTATTCACTGTCAACATCTCTTCCTCTGCAACCTTATCTTCCCTTCCCCCCAACACACACACACACACACACACACACACACTCACTCACTTTCCACTTCTGGCTCTGGGAACAGTAATCAAAGCAATATCATCATCAATTCTGGAAAGGATATAATAATTGACTGCCTCATGGTGGGCTCCACTCACCATCCCTGTGAGCAAAGGCAAACAAAAAACTCTTCTGTGGCCACCACTCACTAGAATGTAAGTTCTCTGAAGGCAAGGACTGTCTCATTTCCATATTTCTATCCCCAGTACCCAACACAGTGATTAATAACTGCGTTTTTGGGGGTGCTAAGTGTTGCAGTGAATAGAGCACAGGACCTGGAGCCAAGAAGACCTGAGTTCAAATCCGGCCTCAGACACTTAATGCTTACTAACCATGTGATGTTGGGCAAGTCACTTAACCCCAATTGCCCTGCCTTCTCCCTCTCCAAAAAGCAAAACAAAAAACAAAACAAAAAAACTGCATTTTCATTCATTCATTAAATTTTCATTTTTACTGCCCCACTGCATGTACTTACTCAGTTTCCCTTTAACTAAAAGTAGGGAAGGGGGAGGAGCAAGGAGAAAGCCGACAGACACCCAAGCTGCAAACTTTCATGTTCCGAAGGCCAAGAAAATGGCAGCTCTTTAGATCACACAAGGAGGCTCATCTGATCTAGTCAATCCCTGGTTCAGGCCAGCTGGAACAGAGCTAGGGCCACCAGGTAGAAATCTCAGTTCAGCCTAGACCCAAAGCAAGCAGACATCCGCAGCAAAGCACACCAGAGACAGAAGGCCTAACAAGCCAAGGTGGGCAAACCTAAATGCCATCCCCAAGGAAAATGTGGGAGATTTATAGCACTTGGGAGGAAAATGAATGGATTGTGAGACCTTTCAATAAAGGCTCCTCATTCAGTTTCCATGACTTAACATTATGATGAGGCTGCAGGGACCTTTCCATCTGACTCAGGGTTTTGCAATGCTCAGGACTTATTCTCCCATCAAACACTTTAACTCTCTGAACAGCAAATCTCTTCTGGCTGGCACTGGGCACTGCCTGCTGATGCACTGAGAGTTTGTTCCAGGTGACAAGGGGCACTCAGGGACCCTTAATCATTCAATTATATTTTCAAACGATCTTGGCAAAGTTTGCTGTTATGATGAGGTTAGCTGGGTTGGGGGTACAGGGAGGTAGACTGAGGAGTATGAACGAATCAGCACACATTCTGTTTATTTTGGCATTTCCCCAGGCCACTTCCCATTTTTCCTACTAATGCTCATTTCCATATCTCAATGTGAAAAACCATACATATTCACAAGATCTGAGAGGAGAAAATATGTTGTTTATGAAACAATGGAAGAAAAAGCCAACAGTAAGAATGCAGACAAATGAAGGAGCCATGTTTCTTGCTTTCCCCTGTACGAGACACTTGTGGTCCTTCCCTTAATTCAAGCTTCCCTTCCCCTAGAAGAGTAACATGGAAATCCACGTTTCCCTGGTGGTTTTCCCCACACACTCAGAGGTAGCCTACGGCTTACAAGATGCTACTTCCTCCATTATAGTCAGTCACTGTGAATAAGAACCCCTGAATCCACCCAGTTCTTCACTTTAACTAAGTTTTCCAAACCCACAGCAAAGGCTCCAGAAGTAGCCAGTGTCTGAACATCTGAACAAGCCTGCTTGAGCCCTCTTTTGTTTGTAACATTGGTGAGATTTCCTGCCAGGAGCCCCAGAAATGTCCAAGTTGAGACTTTTTCCTGCAGCATATATCCCCTGTCTTTTATTTTCTGAAAAAGCATTTCAGATGAAGTGGATGTCACACCGCCTTGACAGAGCTTAAGGTGGTCTTGAAGGCTGACAACATTTACTAGTAGCTAGTCCTAGTTAACGCTCTAGTGTAGCTGTGGCCTTCTGCTGCAAAAAAGAGAGAGGAATATGTCAATCATTCCATCTAGGCATTCTGGGCCTCTTTATGTTTTGAGAGAAAATTGGAGGCCCACTGCTCAGGGGAACAGCTTGCAAAGTGCTGGGTAGTCCTTAGTAGGGCAGCTCACCAAATATCGGAATTTCTAATCAGCCAAACATCAGCATGAACAGAAGATGTTCCTTTCATTTTGCCCTTACGCCAGCTAATTTGCTGAATGGCTGATTTCTCCAGTTACTTTCAAGAACATTAGAGACATTTCTTCAAGTTCATAGCAGAATTAGAAGGGAGAAAAAATGCTCCACTGAAAAAGAAGGGCTGCATATGCCCTCAGGAGACCTTGGCAGGTCAAGCTGATACCAGTATCATCCTGCAGGGCATTTTGGTTTGAGTTTCCTTTTCTGGTTATTAAAATCTGCGCTTTTCAAGTATAGATCAAAGACCTAGGGGACGTTGTTGTTTTGTGCTGGGAACCATATGTGAAATGTCCTAAAAGCACAACCCCAGTGGAGAGTGGCCACTTTCTTACTTCAAACTCACAGCCCAGAGTGTTTGTTTCTAAACATGGATGAGGGATTCCACTAGAAACAATGGGTAGAAGTAGCAGGGGAGCCCACCTGGGTAGGTCGCTATGCTATAAGGTACAGGCTGGACTGCAGGTTTTCTCAGGCTCCTTCTAGCTCTGAGAGTCTCTGGAATTATGGGTTCATGACCAAAGGGATGGATATGACTGTAAACATTAGATTCAAATACCACGCAAGGAGTCCTCCCAGCATGGGGACTCCCACATCAAGAAGGGACCCTCTGCTCTCCTCGAAATCTGTTTAACACATTTAACAGAGAATGAGGGTGAGGCGTTGAATCCTGGCATGGAAGATGAGAATTCCAAGTGATACTAGTACTGCTTTAGACCTTAGACTACTGAGAAATAGCAGTCCCTCTAATAGTAACAGACATTGAGACAGGCACCATGCAGAATGGGTCTCTTATCCCAACTATCTTCTAACTGCTAGAGGAAAGGCTCCCAAGGTCTCGCAGATGCACACTGCTCCCCAAGAATCAGCAAACTCTCAAGAGAATGACTTTTCTGGTTTTACATCCTTAAGTTCAGAGGCAGGGTCATTCCAGAATCATGATTCTCATCAAGGCTACCGCTGTAGCAGGGGGGATGCAGAGGGGAAGATGCCTGTCACACTGTATGTGTGTGAGTATGTACAGCTGATAAGTAAACCTTGTGACTGCAGCCCAATTCAGAGATCTCCCTGCTCAAGGAGAAATCAACTGGAGGCAGCAGTAACACAGCTTATGCTTATGCTCTGGGGGATGGTCTCCCCACCTATCCCATCCTAGCCCCAGCCCCTGCTTTGTGGCTCTCCTCCTCTTGGCTCATCATAAGTGAAATTCCTGAAAACCTGTGTTCACAGTCTCTTTCTCCCTTCCCCTATGACACCTCTGTTATCTTGTCACCTTTTTCTCCCACCATAAACCTCACTGTGTAAGAGGTGTGATCGCAGGTCTACATTATACACAAAGAAATTGTCTTAAGTCTTGAGAGTACTTCATTTTTTTAAGAAAATTAAAAAAAATTGGCCTACATCAATGAAAAGTGGAGAAATCCCGTCACACACAGTCCAGTTGAAATTGAGTACTTCAAGCAAAGCAACATTCACTCTGATGGAGTGCACAGCAGGGTCCATACAGAACATTTTGGTTTGATTCTGGTTTCTCCGGAAAAGTTCTGTTGGATCACATTAGCCAACCTTACCTTTATCATGGTGATTTGAGGGGCTGAGAAGAAGAGCATCATCCAATTTATCCCAAAAGGCATAGGGAGCAGTGCTAAGTCAACTGTGTGGATCTTGGGTTTGAGCTCAGCAAGGCATTTCCTGTCCATGGCAAAAATACATGATGCAATGGGAAGGAGTCTCTGCAGGGTCCCATACCAACTGGTTACTGGACCAAGAGAGCAAACCAAGTATTTCTAGCATGGAAGCAAATGTTGGTAGCTGTGCCTACTAAATTACAAGATCAGAGAACAGTAAGAGGGAGAGAGAGAGACAGACAGACAGAGACAGAGAGACAGAGACAGAGACAGAGAGAGACAGAGACAGAGAGAGATAGACAGAGAGAGACAGAGAGAGACAGAAAGAGAGACAGAGACAGAGAGACAGAGACAGAGAGAGACAGAGACAGA
>NW_027187307.1:6367821-6388891 GCF_028583685.1 Petaurus breviceps papuanus
AGAGAGAGAGACAGAGACAGAGAGACAGAGACAGAGAGAGACAGAGAGAGAGAGAGAGAGACAGAGAGAGACAGAGAGAGAGAGAGAGAGAGAGAGAGAGACAGAGAGAGAGAGAGAGAGAGAGAGAAATGATTCTGTGTGAAAGTTGACTAGAACTTCCAATTATCTGTGCTACCACTCTCTACCATAGTGAAGAGGAGTGTGGGGGTTATGTTATAGTGACTGCAGAAGGAAGAAAAGAAGTATGGTCCGTTACATCTTTAAGTGATGATTATGCAACCACTGTATACAAAAACTGCACACGGTTGTGGAGGCAGTTACAAGGAATAGAAAGGACAGACATTCACTGTCCTCAACATTCCTTTAACTTCACTATGAGAACAGACACAGTCACCACATTGGATAATGAATGGTCTTTTCAAAATGTGTAGCTATGAATGCTGACAGCTGTCTTTTGCAGATTATGTCTGAGATCATGACTGCTACTTCTGCTACTCCACTGTGCTGTACACCTAGCCAGTCCTCACCCTAGTGGCCACAGATCTCTTTCTGTCTTCCTAAGGCGTCCCAGCCTAGAAAATGACTCATTGTAACTTTTTTGTTGGGTTTTCCATTCTAAATTGGGTTCAACACTTTTTAAAAAGTTGCTTTGAGGGATGAATTGGGAGAACTTGGTAAAAATGCTCAATTTACCCCTCTGTCTTAGCTCTACCCCTCTAACTGTTCTCTCTACCCCCAACCAAGTACTTGAATTTTTCCTTTCTGGCTGTTTTCATTATTTTTTCTTTGACCTTGGAGCTCTTGATTTGGGCCTTAAAATTTCATTTTGGTCTGTCTTTTAGTAAGTAACTGGTGGTTTCTTTCAATTTCACTTTACTTTCTAATTCCAAGATATCTGGATAAATTCTTTTTATGATTTCTTATGATATCTAGGTTCTTTTTTCTGTTAATTAGGCTTTCACATAGCCCAGTGGTTCTTAAAGTATCTCTTCTTGATCTGTTTTCTAGGTCAGTTGTTTTTCATATGAGATATTTCACATCTTATTCTATTTTTTCAGTATTTTAACTTTGTTTTATTATTTCTTGATATCTCATGGGTTTATTAGTTTGAATTTGACTAATTCTAATTTTTAGGGAGTTATTTTCTTAGGTAAGGTTTTGTGCCTCTTTTTCCAAGATATTAGTTCTCTATGTCTTTCTTCCCTGGTTCTTCTTCTTTTCTGCTCTCATTTGGTTTAATAAATCATTTTTATCTCTTTTCTTTTTTAAACTTTTGCTTTAGCTCTTCTAGTAATTCTTATTGGGCTTGTGACCAAGTTGCATTTTTCTTTAAGCCTTTGCTAATAGATGTTTTCAAGTTATTCTCTTCTTGGTTTGTGTTTTGGACTTAATGATAATGGCTAATGTTAGTGGTTTGCCACTTATAGGAGGTATGTCTGGCCTGAACTTTTGTCCTATTAAATCCTTATTCTGCTTTGGCATCTCAGTCTGGGGGCCTGTAAACTGTCAGTGTTCCCAAAGTGGTATGATCCAGGGTGAGGTCTGCTCACTGCTCTCCTAGTTTAAGCTTTGCAAATTCCTGGCCCAGGTTTATCTCTCTTGGCTAGCTCCTGGTTGGGCATTTCAGTAGATTGTTGCTGGACTCAGCCACTCATCCCACTGGGATTTCCTGCACTTTCAAAGGGACTGAACTGCTTGCTCCCCTTTGGCTTCCACACTGGCCTGGAGGTGACTACTGTGTTTCTGCTCTGCTCCTGGGATCAGAGCCACGTAGCTACATTTGCTTCTGGGACTTGCTTTAGCCCTTGCTAGAACCCATGCTCATGACCACTCCTCGCTGCCCTGGATCTGACCTAGAACTGGTTAGTGAGCAGTGGAGCTGCCAGAGGGCACATGTTCCTACATCTTGTGCTAGTAAGGGGATCCCTTGGCATCTCTTTCTGTCCTGATACTGTATCTTGTCTTGAACTGCTCTGTGCCACCCTAGCTAGATCCCATCCCCAGTGTCTACAGACCTGTCTGTCTCCCTAAGCTACTTTAGCTTGAAAAATGACCCACTATGACTTTGTCTTGGCCTTCCCAATCAGAATTCACTCTGGTACATTTTCTAGATCTGTGTAGACAATAGATTGAGTACTGGACTTGGAGTAAGGAAGACCTGACTTCAAACTCCATCTCAAATGCTTAGTTATACAACCTTGGGCAAGTCACTTAACCTCTCCCAGCCTCAGTTTCCTCATTTGTAAAATGAGAATAATAATAGAACCTACCTAATAGGGTTGTTGTGTGGATCAAATGAGATAATTATACATAAAGCACTTTGCAATGCTTAAAGCTCCATAAAAATGATAGCTATTAAAATCACCTTTGCAAATGCAAAATGAAGGAGGCAGGGCTAGACATGCTTTGTCTTAGAATTAGCTGCAGTTTTAGTAGCTTGAAAGCACAATTTGTGTCCATAGTGTGATGCAGGTGGACAAACAGCTAATGTACTAAGAAAGGCCTAGCATCTCAGTGTAGGGTCTGGGAAGAGAACAGATCAAATTCATTACGAAATGTGTTCGGCTCTAGGTCCCACATTTTAGGAAATATCGTGCCAACGCAGAAGGTATTGGAAGCATAGTGACAGAAAAACAGTGGCAGAATTTATTGTGGAATGATGAATAACTCCACCCCCTGCCAATCTAGGCTAGCTGTTGCCACTTGGAATAGTATTGTGTGTGTGGTAAAGTAGCCAAATATTGCGACTTTTCAGTTGTACATTCCATGCCTGACTGCTTAAAAAAAACCACTCTCTGCCATGTTGGTTTTGAAAACTCTGGTTTAATGATAATATGGCTACATTGATCTTAAGTATTATGCAGTGTGGTAACATGGTAGATCTCCCTTTAGTCTTTGGGGCTCTGTGGTGCTAAGCCAGTGCTTTTTAAACTGTGAGTCACAACCCCACACAGTTTAAGAAGCACCATACGGCTCACGAATGGAACAAGTTTAAGAAGCCGTTCTCAAAACTCCATGCATTTATGACCACCTTTGCAAATGGCCTGGTAGAAATACAGGAACTTCCCAAAGGCTGCCATTGAATTTGAGGGAATGCATGCAGCTGCTGAGAAGGACCGAGAGGAAAGCTTGCATAGGTCTGTAGGCAACGCCTCATCTTTAAGGTTGCATAGACTTTTGAAAGCAGGACTTCATATAGTTTTATATCTAAGGGAAAATGCAGATTTGGAGATGGAGCATGGGAAAGAAAGAATAGCACATGGTGGGAAACCATCATTCTGTTTCACTGTTGGAGAATATGATCAATAAATTTGGGGGATTGGGACCAGGGACAAGTGAATTTAATGGCCTCCAGAAAACTTCTTTTTCTGTACAAAAGATTTCATGTCCTAGTATAGGGTTGTAGTTTCAAAAAAATGGCTTATTAAATAGATTTATTTGAAACAACACATTCATACCTTAGGATTTGAACACAAGTGATTTATTGTAGTTATTGCTGGTCAACAGTCACTGCCAAAGAATGAATTCTTCATTTCGTTAGAAACAGTGTGCTTGAATATATTTAAATCATTTCTAATGAAACATACAAATTTTCATTTGTAAGAAATGTATTTCCAAAGTACACTGATGCCTTTTACCTTCTGTGCTATAAATATATTGTAAGCTCTTTGTAAGGAGTCATACATTGCTATATACTCTCTGTAGCAGGCTTATCAATATGGTATTAGCTCTTTATACCCCCTTTAGAGCCAACCCTTAAAATAAGGCCTACTTGTACCCAGTATTTTCTTCTTTGCAAAATACAGTTCAGGACAGAAGACCAAACCAAACCAAACCAAGCAATTCGTTCCCCGTTCAATCTGAGGGATCTGAGAGCTTAAAACCCTCTTGGACTAGTTCTACGTCAAACAGGAAGAAGCACAGCCAAGTGGTCTGCTTGGCAATCCCATTCCAGAAACTAGCTCACTCCTTCTTCTCAAGGAGGGAGGGGGTAGACATGGGTGGGAGTTTCAGAGTGAAGCTTCTTGAAGGCAAGACCTGCCTTTCTCTCCTCCTTTTGCATCTTTTACTTAATCCTAGAATAATCCAGGCAAATGGGAGCTGGCAATTTAGGGACCTGCATGTCTAGAATTCTCGAGTTAGAAGAGCCCCTGAAAATGAATACCAGTGCTTCTGCCTGCTGTGCCATGCCGAGCTCTGGGACTGCAAGCTTTTGTTTTTACATTTGTTTGTTTTACATCCTTCAGCATGGATGTAGTTTTGATGCACAAATTCACAGACACTACCTGCCTTGTAAATAAACTGGCTACTTTCTAGTTCTTTGGTCTTCCCAAGATTTAAGGGGCTCTTAACCAGGACCTGGACACTAACTATGGCTCTGCTTCATCCTCATTAGATGTATCCTAAATGACAGGAAAGACATGTCAGTACTGCCTACAGTCTACATCCAACACCATAGCCAAGTCCTCCAAAGTGCTATGTGTCCTGTCTGTGGTTCACGTTTCATAACCCCAGGATTCAAGGTTGTACTGAGGGCAAACATAGGTCCAGCTCTTTGCCACTTAGGTATTGCCACAGAATTCCAGTTGGTACAAAAAATCCAAGGCTTTTCTATGGAATGAATGTCTCCGGTGAGCAGAGCCTAAACTAGCAATCTGTACTTAGTGGTTGCAAATGGTAGGGGAAGCTTGTCTTATATATGTCTCCTCCTTTGGCCCTCTCCCTCTGTTCACCATGGTGACAAAGAGAATTTTGCCACCTTGGCAAGAAATGGTGAGAGAGAGACCAAGACCTGAGTTTGAATCTGGGTTCTCCTACTTCCCATGACCTTGGGCAGGTTGCTTAACCTCTTTGGCCATTGATATCCTCATCTCTAAATGCCAGAGCAAACAAAATGATTTCTTAGGGCCTTTCCAGCTGCTCCTGTGAACCTTGGACTGTCTGGCAAATACACACAGCTCTAGGATCGGGACAGCAAATCAATTCATTCTTTATATAGTGTCACAAAAGGCATTTTTCTTTGGCTACCATAGGTCCCTGGGGCTTAGAGGGCTACCCTTCAAGCTCCCCCCAACACATTCTCTCCATTATTACTTTGTTATTTCCCCCTCCCTTCTTTTAATGCCTCTTCTCAAATACCCCCTACCATAGCAATGATCTGGCAGGTGCCTTTCAGAGATGCTTCTCTTATCTGAAGGGGCCTCCAGGGAGAAGCATAACACACCCAATGATTTGCGCTGCCAGGCTGAAACATGGAATCTTAGAATTGGGTGGCACTTTCGAGGTCATCCAGTTCTCCAGCATATTAGAAGCATGAATCCCGTCCATGATATGGCCCACAAGGGGTTCATCCAGCTACTATTAGAACACTTCCAATGATGGAACTCACTGCCTTATGAGGCTGCTCTTTCCATTATGGGGCAGCTTGAATTGCTAGCAAGTTCTCTTTATATTGAGCCCATATCTGTCTTCTTGTAACTTTTAGGAATCAGGCCTAGTTCTCTTCTCTAGAAGCACATAAAATAAGTTTTATCCTTCTTCCATATTATGGCCCTTCAAAAATTTGATAACCACTCTCCCGCCTTTCCCTATGTCTTCCTTTCTCCAGGATAAACATCCCTAAAACATGGTTTTAAATCCCCTTGTCATCTGGGTTGCCTTCACATGGCCACTCCATTTTGTCAATATCCCTCTTAAACTATAGTAATACACAGAACTTAACCCAGTACTTGAGATGTGTATTGCTTGAAAGAGATTGATGTGAATATTGCGTCCTTCATTCTGGACACTCAATTTCTGTAAATGCTATGATAGTTCCCATTGATGAGACAGCACAGCACAGTGGAGAGAAAGCTGGTATGAGATAGAGAAATGGGCAGACCTGGCTTCTAGTCTCATTGGGGCCATATACTGACTGTGTGACTCTGGTTAAGTAATGTCTGAATGCCCGAATCTCCTGGAAATTAGAAGGTGCAGCAAGTTTGCTTTGGGAGAAGTTACTTTCTCATGGAGAAGTCAATATGCCTATGAAATCATAGGTCCTGACCACAAAAAAAAATCATATTAACATTTTTGGGCAGTGATAACACATTAGCATTATTGGACAGCTAGGTGGCGCTGAAGTAGATATGTGCTGGGCCTGGAGTGAGGAAGACTCATCTCCCTGAGTTCCAATCTGACCTCAGACATTTCCTATCTGTCTGACCCTGGGCAAGTCACTTCACCCTGTTGGCCTCAGTTTTCTCATCTGTCAAATGAGCTGGAAAAGGAAATGACAAACCATAACTTGTCCACAACTGAAACTACTGAACAACAACAAAACATGCTCTGTTCCTCCCCACTCCACCGCCATCCTATGATCGACTATTTTATTATCCTCAACGCACATTGTAAGACTTTATATTCATCTATGCGGAATTTCACCTGGATAGATTCAGTCCAGAATTCTAGCCTATTGAGACCTTTGGAGATCTTGATTCCGTCATCCAGTCTTTTAATGATCCTTTTAGATTCATGAAGTCTACAGGTTGGACAAGTGTATCGTCTGTGTCTTCGGTCAAGTCATTTGTAAAACTGGGGAGGTCTTTGTAGGACGGGGCTGTTGGGCCTCTTTGTATTCCCAGATCCTAGCATGGCGCCTGGGAAATAAGAGGTGCTTAAAAACTGTTTTGTAAAATGAATCCTCTTTTAAATATTTCACTTTTTCTTCTGGACCTAATCCCCCCCAAAAAAGAACATTTCCACATATACAGCTGAACAAAAAAGAGGATAGAATGTGAAACAGAATCTCTATTTCAAACTGCTTCATATAAAAATATTATATATAATATATCCACACATAACTTTTAAACTACTTCTGCTGCTATTTCCTACTTCGATGCGCCTCCCACTAAAAACCAAGAAGAAGAAAAACAAGTAAAATAATCCTTTGTAACCAAGAAGCATGGTCAAGCAAAAGGAATCCACACAATGGTCATGTCCAAAAATGTCTCTTTCTGCACCTTGAATCCATTAATTCTCTGTCAGGAAGTGAGTAAGTTGCCCCGTCCTACATCCTCTGGAGCTGTGGAAATGGGGGTGGTCATCACTCTGATCAGAGTTAGTCCCCAAGTATTTCAAAGTTGCATTTCTTTTCAGTGTTGTTATTCTTGCGTAAATTTTTCTCCTGCTTCTACTCACTTTACTCTGTACCTGCTTATATTACCCAGGATTCTCTGTAGTCATCTCATAATTTCTTAAGGTACAATAATATTCTTTTACATCTATAAACCATAATTTGTATAGACATTCCTCAGATTATGGGTACCACCTTAACTATAGTCCTTTCCCCTCCCCTAGCCCTTGCCTTTCCCTTATTTAGGATTAGCACTTTTATTTTCCTTTTACCCATTCCCCTATTCCATCCCTAGTATTAACTCTTTCAACCTCTTTCCCTTCATCCCTATTCGTTTCCTTGTTGAGTTTGACATATCTCTACAGCAAATTTTGGGATCAATCTTTGCCCATTTCAAACAAGAGTGAGGTTCATCCGATGTTTGCCATCCCCCCCCCACCCCCTACCATGTCCTCCTTTATCTTGATTCGATCTGGTGCGAAATTCAGATTTTTGATGGAGTTGGGTAGATGGTAGCTGGGGCTTTTTTTTTTTCAGCCCTAGCTCCCAGCAATATCTTTTTTCAAGCCATCATCTTGACTGGAACCAAACTGCATCATTCCTGATAGGGCCAAGGCCAAAACCCAGAGGCCTGGCACATCAAACATCCCTCTGTGAATTGCTGGGTCCTGTCTCTGGGGTCTGTGAAACTTGGTTCAAATCCCAGCTCTGCCCAAATTACCTTTGTGTCTTGGTGCAAATCACTTAATTTGTGTAGGTCACAGTTTCTTCTTTTGTAGAATGAGGGGAAGTAGGCCAGATGATGGCTAATATTCCTTCTGGTTTGAAGTCTAGGTCTGTGTGATGTATTAAGATTTGCTTTTTTGCGCAAGGCTTTTCAACTAGTTATGAAGCCACCTAATTATTCTCTCCAGCTCACATTTCTCTATCATGTCTATAAGTGTATCAGGAGACTTTGTCAAATGTTTTGCTAACATCTTTATTTGCCATGTCTACAGGATTCCTCCTATCTACTAGGGTAATAACCCTGTCAAAGAAGGAAATTAAGTTAGTCTAGTCTGAATTGTGTTGGAATGGGGAACCAAAAATGCCGTTGTGCCCCTCGAGGGGCAGTATGACTAACCAGCCCCAGATTAGCAGCCTGTTTTCCATATACAAGACTGCATGAAACTCTGTGAATATAATATAATAATAATGAAAGACAATATGCTCAAGGAACTTGGTTATTAAAATACCTGACAAGTTAAATAACTCCCAAGATTGATCATTTTTCCCTAAGATTTCTGCCAGTGCTAGCTAGAGTATCTCTTTATTCATTTAAGCCCAAATGAATCACAAAATCTCAAGGTTGGGAGAAACTCTGAGTTCTCCAACATCAATCCAATTCAGTGTTTGTCGGAAGACAACCGCCCTCTATGACATCGACATCTACGACAGCAGTCCTCCATCCTTTGACCAAAGACTTCAAGTCACAGGGAGCTCACTACCTCCCAAAGCAGCCCATTAAACTGTGGGATAGTTCTAATGGTCAGGGTGTGTTTCCTTGAGCCTCAATCCTATTCTTCCTAAATTCTACCCATCTCTCCAAATTCTGCCCTGTGGTATAACACAGAACAAGTCTGATCCTTTTCTTTGACAGCCCTTTCGTCTTTGCAAGCTTCTATCATTTTCCCCACCCACCCCAGTCTTCTTGATTTCAGGCTAACTGTTCCCAATTTCTTTAACTAAATCCCCCCTGGTGAGAACTCAGGCTTCTTTACCATGTAGTTGTTCACCCTTGGACCATTCTCCAGTTTATCAGTATTCTTTTCACCTAGAACTGAATACAACCCAACTCTTAAGTATGGAGAATCAAATTCTTAACAATTGTCAAAGTCAAAAACCCCCACAATTGTTCCCAGAAAGGGGATGGCAGTGGATTGAGAATGATATAAGCTTTTTGGCCAGATGGGTCTACCTCTATCCCAGGCCACAAAGATTTCCCAACTTCTAACAGAGAGGGAGAAAATGAAGACAAAAGCAAAGAAAAATGCTGGTCATCCCCCTAACCTCCAGAAAGTGGTTTATCCCCCTCTACCTAAAGACCAGTTGGGAGCTCCTATGCTCCCCAGTGCTCCATCCTTCAGCAGAGAAGAAAGCCAGGCCAGAGAGCAAGCCGCTTCTGGCAGCAACTTCAGTGGTTATGTGATGAACCCGAAGTTCTATGTTCTTTTCAGGCAGAAAAATGGTTACAGCTTCCCATAACATAATGTTTTCCTTGCTAGGGGACAGAGAGAGGGGACAGTCCTTAAAATTCATAAATGTATGGCTAATGTCCTAAGGGCACAGCAAGGGTGAATGTCAACAGGACACAGCAATATGGTATTCAGAGGAAAAAAATTTCAGTTGAAGGTTACGTGCCATAATACAACAGAATTGTCTGGCCTTTTGTGCATGCTTAAATTGAAGTTTCCACAATGTAGTTTAAATAAAAGGGGGGGGGTAGGGAAGCCTCAGAGCAGAGGATGGAAGGTCTACTTGGAGCTGTCTGTGTAGAAAACAGAGGTGAACATTTAAAAAACTTCTTATCTGTTGAGAGGAACTGCATAATGATATGCAAAAAAAAATGACCACCACACGGCTTTGACATATTTAATTTTATCCTTTCAGCCAAAAAAAACAGAATACATTTAAGGGCTTCTTCCTCACGCTGAAACAAACATATTCAATTTGATATCAGAACTGACAGTTGGACAGCAGAATACCTGCAAACAATCAACCAAGGACAGGATCAAAGGGAATGGGTTAAAAAGGTAGCATGTGGGATTTAATTTCGACATTTGGAAAAGCCCACGTGGAAGGGTTTGGTGGTCATGGAATACACTCATCTCTAAGGCTCATAGGACCATGTGTACACATTAGTGGTCACTGATAAGCTAGGGGAGGGGGGGCAGGGCTTGAGGGGCAGCAATGAGGGGAGGTTATTTTAATTGAATTTCTGTCCACATCAACAATAATTAACATGGAAGTACAACATCATGACGTGATTGAACTGTTGGAAAAGAACAATGGTTAGGTAGTTAGGGAGTGGGGAAGGCACCTCCAGAGCTTGCCGGAGCAGGATCAATGACCCTTTGGGGACTGGTGATGTTTGAAGCCTCTCCCATCCGTGGCCACATTTCAGTTATCACTTGATATCAATGACGCAGAACTCCAGGGAGTCAGCACCTGCATCATTTATGTGGTGGAAATGCTTCTTGGGGTGTCAGCATTCCATAAGCATCCAAGGGAGGGCTGAGAATCTGTTCTGGAGAAGAAAGCCTTTAAAGGACATTTTAAGTATTTTGGTTCTTAGACCAATTCCTTTTCCATTCCACTATTGTTTATCTACAATGGATTTTTTAAAGTGCATTGTGCCTTTGCATCTCCATCCTTAAAATGGGTTTCATGATTGGCTTTCCTATTCCCTTCTTGGGTCCATCTTTCTTTTTTTTGGAGGGGGGAAGGCAGGGCAATTGGGGTTAAGTGACTTGCCCAAGGTCACATAGCTAGTAAGTGTTAAGAGTCTGAGGTCTGATTTGAACTCAGGTCCTCATGACTCCAGGGCTGGTGTTTTATTCACTACACCACCCAGCCACACCCTCTTGGGTCCATATTTCACATAGCTTCCAAAATATCTTTAAAGCTTGGGAATGACCATATCACTCCCCTTTTCAAAAACCTTCCATGGTTTCCTATTGCCCTTAAAATAAAATACTAATTCTGTAGTTGGGCATTCAAAGTCAACCACAATCTTGCTTTCACCTGCACTTCTAGTCCTTTGTCACCCCCCACCCCCTGGTTCCCTGGATTCAAAACTCCACCTCTTGTGTCTGTCCATCCCTGTCTAGAGCTAACTACCTTCTATTTTCTGTCTTTCATGATATTGTTCAAGACTGATCTGAGCTTCAAGGTCCAACTTAAGTGCCCCTTCCTAGGTGCTGGGCTCACTGATTTCCTGCAATCAGATTCATTTGGATCTGTATTCATTTTGTATCAGATTCATTTCCTGTCTGTATATATGCTGTATCTGTGTGTATGTGTGGGAGGTCCCACACCACCAGTAGACTGTAAGATCCTTGAGGGCAGGGACTGCTTACCTTTGTCTTTGTATCTCTAGTAGCTAGCCCAGTGCTTTGCATATAGTAGGAGCTTGCTGAATTGAACTAAACCCAATAAAGATTTTCATACTTTACTAAGGAAGTGATTAGAAAGAATTACTTTCACCTCTGTATGGAAGATCATAAAGAAATTTATTGTAGCCACAAAGATAAGTACCAGTGTGGTCCCTGGGCCTCAGATAGGGCCCAAGGGTAGGAATAAGGCGATGGGGTTAATTACAATCTGGCACTCAACCTGGAAGAAACTTAGCACCTTGTTCTCACATTCCTCTCCCTTTCATTCTCTGAGCTTCATGGGAAGGTCTGTTTGGGCAGTAATTCTGAGCATCTTTGTTGCTTATGTCTTCATTCAGGGAGCTACAGAAGGAGGTAGAGATGGGTAGTGACTAGGACAGTTAAAATCCAAGTAACTCAGGGAAAGCATGCTGATTGGAGGTCAGAAAACCGAGACTCTGCTGCTTTAATTATTCTTGATTTATTATAGTATTTGGAACTGGGTATCCCATAGGCATCTTAAACTCAAAATGTCTGAAATTGAACTCATTTTCTTTCTTTCCAAACCCTTTTCTTCTTCCCAAATTCCCTATTACTGTTGAAGGCATCACCAGACTCCTAGTCATTCTGGCTTGCTACCTCTGTCTCCCTCGCCTCCCCTATCCAATCTGTTGCCAAGTCCTGTTAGCTCTATCTTTGCAACAACATCTCTTCTATACTCGCCTCCTAAGAGACCAGAGATGGGCTCAGGGTGCAGGATGAGACATATTTATGGACATGGCCAAGATGGGATTTCCTTTTGCTTGAATGTGCATGTTTGTTAACAAAAGTTTGGCTTTTCTCCTCTCTAGTGGGGAGAGGGTGGGAGTGATAAATGCTTGCTATTGAAAATTTCAACTTTAGTTTATACAAAGGTGACAAGGCTGAACTGAATATCAACTCAGGTTCCTTCCAGCTTTAAATTTGTGATCCCAATTGTAGGTGAGACCCAAACCAGTTTTGATTACTGAATAGGTTTTTGATGACCCTGATGACTTTCAAAAGTTATTTGCATGTCTGATTTTTGAAGGTTACATTCATAATAATAAAAAGAAAAATCAAAATGATTTCCAAGGCTGCAACCTGAGTCTGCTTCAGCTCTAGTCAATGGAATCAAAATCTCAAGAGGCTCAGATAATTTTTAATGTATTCAATGAGTACTTATTTTGCCACCTGTTTTTTTTATTAACCATTTAAAAAAATTTTAAATTTAAATACCAAATTGAGAAAAGAAAGCAAAACATTGCCATGTACACAAGCAAAACATGAGAGGATTCATTATAAAACAATGAATTTCCATTTCAAGAAAGCCTAGCTTTTCTTTGCTTCCTTGTAGGTTTTCTTTTGTTCTCTGCTGTATACTTTTTTCTTTTTAAATTTTTTTTCATAGAATCACGTAACTTTTTAAAAATTTGTTTAATTTGTTTATTTTTGGTTTTCAACATTTGTTCCCACAAGATTTTGAGTTACAAATTTTTTCCCTGTCTTTCCCCTACCCCCACCCCAAAATAGCAATTCTACTGAATACCCCTTCTCCCAATCTGCCCTCTCTTATATCCTCCCCCATGCCCCCTCTGACTTTCTAGTAGGGCAAAATGGATTTCTATACCCTAGTGCCTGTGTATTATATTTCCCAGTTGCATGTAAAATAATAATATATATTTTTAAACATTTGATTTTAAAATTTGATTTCTAGATTATTTCCCTTCTTCCCTCTTCACCCACCCCTAATGGGAGGAAAAGCAATTCCATATAGCTTATACATGTGTAGTTACACAAAATATTTCCATAGTAGATATATTATGGAAGAATGATCATATTTCCTTCCATTCTATCCCACCTGCACTTATTCGATTTTCAACTTTGACCCTGTCCCTTTTCAAAAGTGTGTAATTCTAACTGCCCCCCAATCTGCCCTCCCTTCTATCATACCCCCTCTTATCCCTCCCCCCTACTTTCCTGTAGGGTAAGATACCCAATTTAGTGTGTATGTTATTCCCTCCTTAAGCCAAATTCAATGAGAGTAAGGTCGACCCATTCTCTTTTGCTTTCCTGTTCTTCCCCTCCATTGTAACAGTTTTCTCTTGTCCCTTTTATATGAGGTGATTTACCCTATTCTATCTCTCCCTATCTCCTCTCATTATATTCCTCTCTAATCTCTTAATTTTATTTTTTAGATATCATCCTTTCCTATTCAATTGATCCTGTGCCCTCTCTCTATGTATACATGTACACATATATACACATACTCACATATGTATTTATACACACATATCCTATATAAAGGTATATATGTGTACATACACACACAGATATATATTCCCTTCAACTATCCTCATACTGAGAAAAGTCTCATGAGTTACAATTTTCATTTTACCATGTAGGAATGTAAATAGTTCAATTTTAATAAGTTCCTTATGATTTCTTTTCCCTGTTTACCTTCTCTTGCTTCTTGTATTTGAAAGTCAAATTTTCTATTCAGCTCTGATTTTTTCGTTAAGAATGTTTGAAAGTCCTCTATTTTGTTGAATGACCATATTTCCCCCTGAAACATGATACTCAGTTTTTCTGGGTAGGTGATTCTTGGTTTTAATCCTAGCACCTTTGACCTCCAATTCCAAGCCCTTTGATCCCTTAGTGTAGAAACTGCTAGGTCTTGTGTTATCCTGATTGTGTTTCCACAGTACTCAAATTGTTTCTTCCTGGCTGCTTGTAATATTTTCTCCTTGACCTGGGAACTCTGGAATTTGGCTATGACATTCCTAGGAGTTTTCTTTTTGGGATCTTTTTCAAAAGGTTATTGGTGAATTCTTTCAATTTCTATTTTGGTCTCTGGTTCTAAAATATCAGGGCAGTTTTCCTTAAGAATTTCTTGAAGGATGATATCTAGGTTCTTTTTTTGATCATGGCTTTCAGGTAGCCCAATAATTTTTAAATTATCTCTCCTGGGTCTATTTTCCAGGTCAGTGGTTTTTCATTATCAGTGGATATTTCACATTGCATTCTACTTTTTTCATTTGTTTGGATCTCTTTTATAGTATCTTGGTTTCTCCTACAGTCATTAGGTTCAATTTGCCCCAATCTAATTCTGAAGGAATTATTCTCTTCAGTGAGCTTTTGAGATTCTTTTCCCATCTGGCAAATTTGGCTTTTTAAGGCATTCTTCTCCTCATTGGCTTTTTGAGCCTCTTTTGCCATTTGAGTTAGTCTATTTTTAAGATGTTATTTTCTTCACTCTCTTTTCATGATTTTCTTGCATTATTCTCATTTCTCTTCCCAGTTTTTCCTCCAATTCTCTTACTTGATTTTTCAAAATCCTTCTTGAGCTCCTCCATGGCCTGTAACCAATTGTTATTTTTCTTGAAAGCCTTTGATGCAGGAGTTGTGACTTTGTTGTCTTCCTCCAGCTCCTCGATCTTTTTTATCCCCCAAAAAGGAATCAAAGGGTTGATTGCTGTGCTTGCTTTGCTTCCTTTGCTTGCTCATGTTGCCAGTCAATTACTTGACTTTTGAGCTTTATGCCACAGTAGAACTCTGCCTCCAGAGAGGAAAACTTTGTCCCAAATCACTGAGGTTTTCTCAAATGTTGTCAGAGGTCTGAGGAGGGTGCCCTCTCTATAGACACCACACTGGCAAACTGGCATTTCTCACCCCAGGACCACCACTCAAGAAAGCGACCCAGATTCAAGCAGGTTAAAGCAAGAGTGATTACTCTCTGAATGGTTGCTTGGTCCCCCTATGATCTGTAGGCCAGGAGCTCCTGAGGAAGCCATGGGACACACACTGCAGCTGTCCTACCTCTGCCACCTCTCAGCCCTGGGGGCAGGGACCAGACCACATCCTTCCTTTCCAACATAGTTCTCCACTGACCTTTTACTTTCTTTTTGGTGTTTATGGGTTGAAAAGTCTGGAAACTGTCATAGTTATTGCTGATTCACTCTCCTGGAGTCTGTTCTGGTCACTGCTGCCTCCATGGGGCCAAAAACTCATGGCTCACAGGAACTGCGCTCAGCTCTTAGCACCCTGTGATGAACCCTTCTTTCATCACAGGGCACTAGGAGCCAAGTGCAGTTCCCATGAGCCTTCCTGTGGGCTCTCCAGGCTGCCTTCAGCAGGAGATTTGTTTCTCTGTTTCTTTGTGGGTTCTGTAGCTCTAAAATTTGTTTAGAGTCATATTTTATAGGTATTTGAGGTGGTTGTGGAGGGAGGTCACAGAATTTCCTGCTTCTACTCCACCATCTCGGGTCTGCCCCAGGAAGGGGTGCTATATACTTTTTACTTTCCTTTCCTCCCTCTCTCCTCCTATTCTGCCCCAAAGAAGGCTGCAATTAAGCACAGATACAGATAGATATCAAAATATATACATATATTCACACATACACTCTCAGACACACATATATGTAAGACCATACTTTGCTTATTTCCACATGTTATCTGTTTCTCTGAGGGTAGATAGCATCTTCCTTCATAAGTCCAAGTCTTTCCATGTTTTTTTCTAAATTAACCAGAACATTATTTCCTACACCACAGCAATGTTCCAACTCAATCACATTCTGTCTGAGAGATTGTCAATGAATTTGCCCAATTTTCTTCATTTCTTCTATTTTTGGCTGCATAGGTTTTATTTATATAAGAAAATTTTAATTTAAAGTAACCAAAATTATCCATTTTATACATCAACAATGCTCTCACCTTATGATATAGTTTAAGGTCTGTTAATACTGATTGTGCTTCCTTTACATATTTTTTCCCCTGGTTTCTTTGAAGTTCCTGACCTTTTGTTCTTCTAAATGAACTTTGTTGCTATTTTTTCTAACTCAATAAGATTCTTTTTTAGTAATTTAATCAGAATGGCATTAAATAAATAGATTAGTTAGGTAAAATTGTCATTTTATATTATATTGACTTTACCTGCCCATGAACAATAAATATTACTTCAATTATTTAGATCTGACTTTATTTGTATAAAAAGTGTTTTATGTTTATGTTTGTATAGTTCCTGTGTCTATTTGGCAGGCACACTCTCAAGTATTTTATACTGTCTAGTTATTTTAAATAATCTAAAACAGTATTGAATAATATTGCTATCACAAAGTATAGTTTCCCTATTTTTCTCTTTTGATTAAATCTACTTTAGCTTTAACTTTGAGATCATGATTACTACCCCTGATTTTTTACTTAAGAAATTCTACTCCTCCCCTTTATTTTATATTTGTGTGTATCTCTCATTTTTATTGTGTTTCCTGAAAGCAACATGTTGTTGAATTCAAATTTTTAATCTGCTATCCATCTCTGTTTTATGGTTAAATTCATCCCATTCACATTCTAAGCTATAATTACTTGTTGTATATTTGCCACCTATTCGGAGCGCAGTGCTAAAGAAGATACACCATTTAGATAAGATGCTGTCAGCACAATGGAGCTAAGAGTCTACTGGGGGGTAGGATACCTATGCAGATATCTATAATACACATTCCCTGTTAAATGGATTCAAGAATTCCCAGTAAAGTACTATGTGAGTTAAGAAGAAACAGCCCATTCATTACTGATCAGGGCCATGGGAATGGCTTTAAGGAGAAAGCAACAAAGGAATTAGGGTTTAAAGGATTGCTAGGAACTCAATGGAAAAAGGAGAATGGATGATATTGGAGCCAAGACACACAAGTATGAGAGAGCAGGGATGCTTTGGGGGCTGGAGTGTAGAACATATGGAGGGAAGTGATCTCAAGTAAGGTGGAATGGCAGCAGTCAGACTAGGGAGGGTCTGGAATTTCAGGCAATTAAATTTGAACTTTACTTAGTATATAACAGGGAGGTCCTGCAGAATGCTAAGCAGAGGAATGGCATGATCAAATTTGAGCATAAGAAAGATTATTCTGGCAGCCAAATGATGGATGGATTTCAGGGAGAGAAGGAGAAGAGGTGAGAAGCCCTGTGAGGAGGGGATTGTAGTCAATGATAAGAGTAGTAGTCAGGATCTGTGAAGCACCAATGTGATATTTACAGTGGCCACAATCATGATAAAGACCGTGAGTATAAGTATCACATGGCGTTCGATCACAAAACATACCAGATTCTCCAGATAGAGGATAGAACTGAAACATTTATTTAGACACCAGAAAACCCAATCCCCAAACCAGTGAGCCGATTCCATCATAGTACCAAAGATATTCAGAAAGCCATAATAACACTGAGAACCACAGCATCCTTCAGCTTTCTCACAGACCAATACAAGATCAATATTTACTCACAAACCTCTCTATCTCCTTAATGAGAATCCTCTCCCCCCACCATCTGTCTAGCTCTGACCACTAGCTTCCTGTGGGCTCTGATTCATTTCAGCAAACTCCTCCCACCATAGGCTCCATGTGACTACATTCAGCCTATTAGGGGGCAGAGTTTACTTTCAAAGTAGGGGAGATCTTCAAATTCCCCCTAGGTCTATTAGGGGGCAGGGAAGATCTTCAAATTCCCATTCTCATTACAATCTGTACTATGGGGGTGTGAGTGGGAACGTGGAGGATGAGACTCATAAGATGTTGTACAGGGAGAATGGACAGGATTTGGTGACTAATAACATTTGGCAGATGAAGGAGAAGGGAGAAACAGATGAAAAAATTGGATATCTTGGTTTTTTAATTGTGCTTTCATTACCCCCACCAAAAAAAGCCCTCCTTCCCTAGCCAGAGAATATAGCAAAAAATGAAAAAAAAAGCAACACCAAAATCCAAATCTGACAGTGGGCTATGGTTTGTGCAGATAGAGAACTGTGAAAGACTATGTGGGGTTCAGGAAATAACTAGATTGGCTAGAACGTAGAGGACATGAAGGGAAATATCAAATAATTAGTTTAAAAAGGTAGGTTGCAATTAAAGTTTTTGCACAAAGAAAATTAATGCAACCAAGATTAGAAGGAAAACAGAAAGCTGGGAAATAATTTTTACAGCCAGTGTTTCTGATAAAGGCCTCATTTCTAAAATATATAGAGAACTGAGTCAAATTCATAAGACCACAAGTCATTCCCCAATTGTTAAAGGCAGTTTTCAGAAAAAGAAATTAAAGCTATCAGTCATATGAAAAATTGCTCTAAATCACTATTGATTAGAGAAATGCAAATTAAAAAAAAACTCTGAAGTACCACCTCACACACCTATCCAATTGGTTAGTAAAACAGAAAAGGAAAATGGATAAATGTTGGAGAACATGTGGGAAAATTGGAACACTAATGCACTGTTGGTGGAGTTGTGAACTGATCCAACCATTCTGGAAATTGATTTGGAACTATACCCAAAGGGCTATAACACTGTGAAATACCCTTTGATCCAACTATACTACTATTAGTTCTATACCCAAAGAGATCATAAAAAGGTAAAAGGGTCCATATGTACAAAAATATTTACAGCAGCTCTTTTTGTAGTGGCAAAGAATTGGAAATTGAGGGGATGGGATACCCATCAATTGGGGAATGACGGGGCAAGTTGTGGTATATGAATGTAATGGGATACTATTGTTCTACAAGAAATGATAAGCAGGCAGATTTCAGAAAAAAAAACTAGAAAGACTGAGATGACCTGATGCTGTGTGAAGTGAGCAGAACCAGGAGAATACTGTACACAGTAACAGCAGTGTTGTGCGATGACCAGCTTTGATAGCCTTAGCTCTTCTTAGCAATGCAAGGTTCTAAGACGACTCCAAAAGATTCATGATGGAAAACTGCTGTCCACATCCAGAGAAAGAACTATGGAGTCTGAATACAGACTGAAGCCTACTATTTGGTTTTTTTTTTTCCTTTCTCATGGTTTTTCCCTTTGTTCTGATTCTTCTTTCACAACATGGCTAATGTGGAAATATGTTTAATATGATGGTACATGTATAGCCTATATTAGGTTGCTTGCTGTCTTGGGGAGGGAGAAAATAATTTTGGAACTCAAAATCTTATAAAAGTGAATGTTGAAAACTATCTTTACATATAATTGGAAAAAAACCACTATTAAGCAGAAAAAATAAAATAAAAAAGGTAGGCTGCGGGAAGATTCTGGAGGCTTTTGAATGCCAAGTTAAGGAGTTTTTATTTTAATCCTCAGGGTAATAGGGAGTCATTGCAAGGTTATGAGTAGGGGAGTGGCAGCTCCATGGAGGGGATTATGATGACAGAAAGCAAGAGTGCCATTGTAGGAGGCAAGGAAGGAGGTTTGTTAAAGGACTAATGGAGGATGGCAGCTGTGTGAACAGACAGAAGGTGACAGATAAGAGAGATGTGGCCGCAGAATAGATGTGATGTATCCATGGATCTGTTTATTATCTGCCATGAATCAGGAGACTTTCTTCCATCTCAGTTCTATTCACTGAAAGAAACACTAAGCAACTGCCATGTCTCTATCTTGTGTTAGGGACCTGGGGTTCACTGATATAACCAAAGTAAGCCTTAGTTCCAATAGTTAGAAATAACATGAACGTAAGTAAATAGAAAATAAACAAACATTGACCAAGTAACTTCACAGGATGGGTAGAGGACTAATGGGGAAAGGGCAGTGAAAGGGGTAAAAAAAAGTTCTCTGGTGGAGGCTGTATCCTTGATCTGACTCTTGAAGGAAGTAAGAGGCAGCTAAAAGCATTTAGGGTTCTGGAGTCCAGAGGACCCGAGTTCAAATCCATCCTGAGGTACTTTCTAGCTATGTGGCAAGTCACTTAACCCCAACTGCCTTAGTTTTTTAATCTGTAAAATGGGGACTGTAGCACCTACCTGCCAGGGTAGGATAAAATTAGAAAATATTTGTAAAGCATTACTAGTTGTTGTTATCATTGGATTCCAAGACGTGAGTGAGGAGGACAAGCCTTCGAGGTGGGGGGTTATAGATTGGACAGTCGGCTGAATGGCGAGCAGCAGCGCGCGCGCAGTTAGCAAAAGTAGGCTGGAGTCAGATTGGGAGGGAAGGAAAATGACAAACAGGTGTTTACATTTTAGCCTCATTACGTAAATCTCCAATCGGAGAGTGCCGCTTTCTGAGGGGGCCTCATCCCTCCGGTGCTGCAGGACCCGACGTCAGACTTCTGATTATGCTCGTTTATTTCTGCGTCTCTTGGACCATCTATTTATTTATTTGGCTTTCCTAATGCATTGGCTGCTGCTGGGTACCACAGGATAATGGTTATTATTTATACAGCAATTTTCATCTTCAGTGTGCCTTACAAACACTAACACGCGAACCCTCTGGAGAGCAGCATTGTGGAGAGCCCCCCTGCTCCTCGGGCCAAATGAATTGAGTCGGTTTATGAAATGCAATCAGAAGCTCCTCAGGATCTGCAGAACCCGCTTCCTGCAGCTCTAGCTAGGCCTGCCCGAATGGGAGGGGGCTGGGGGGCAGCTCCCACTGCTTGGCCAGAGCCCTTCAAGGAGAGGTGCTCTCTGAAAACCAATCTCGTGCCTCCTGGCCTCGGAGGAGGCCCCTTAATAATGACTGGCACTTCTTCCCGGCCTCCAAGCGGGTCCAGCTGGCCTGGTAAGGAATGCTCAGGTAAAGCACCTAGTTTCTCTTGATTCATGCTGGCAGGACTCCGGAGAGGATGGATTTTACTGTGGGGATGTTTTGATCCCTCCAGCACTGAATCACTGCCCCCCCCCCCCCCCCCCCCCCCCCCCACACCACACACACACACACAGACACACACACACGGGTGTGTGGGTGTGGGGTGGGGGGGGTCCCCCCCCCCCCCCACCCCCCCACACACCCCCCACCCACCACACAACCACCCCAACACACCCCCCAAACCCGTGGGGGGGGCG
>NW_027187307.1:6389291-6605357 GCF_028583685.1 Petaurus breviceps papuanus
TCTTTCTTTCTTTCTTTCTTTCTTTCTTTCTTTCTTTCTTTCTTTCTCTTTGTCTCTCTCCTCCCTTTCTCCTTCTCTCCTTTCTCTCTTTCTTTCTCCTTTTTTCTACTTTCTCTCTCTCTCTACCCTTCTTTCCTTTCTTTTGTTACACATATCTGCTGCATAATTGCTGCTCTCTGGTTTTCCTTCTTGCTGTGAGGTGGAAAGAAGTTCTTGTTCAACTGCTCAGAGGGAGGCAGAAAGGGTCCTGGGGAGGAGCAGATCTGAAATACACACTGACAAGAAGCAGAATTCATCTGACTCTGATGCACAGCCTGACAATCAGCTTAAAAAAGGATGCTGGCTAGTGCGGATTCCCTGTTTGGGTTCTCAGATATGGCAGCAGTGGGGTCATTTGCCCTACTAAAATGGGGAAAGAGCCTCAACAAAGAAGCTCTCTAGTGTTTCTACCTTTGATTTCCTTTTCTAAAGATGATGCCATCCTTCAAGAAATCAGCTCCAAGCTACTCACGGGGGCCATGTGCAACCTACTTGGTTCTTATTCCATTTAATTCTGTTATTTGTCTATTAAAATGTATTTTTCCTTTTTTATTGTTGTGTTCCCTACCTATCAGTGGTCTCAGTATTCCTGAGAGCAGTAAAGATTTGTTAGCTTACAATCAAATGAAAGAAGAGATTTGCAATTAATTTTTTTTCTCTTTAAAATTTTATTTTTTCCATTTACATGTAAAAACAATTTTAACATTCTTTTTAAAAAATTAGAGTTCCAAATTCTCTCCTTCCTTCCCCCCCCTGCATTGAGAAGGCAGTTTGGTATAGGTTATACATGTGCAGTCATGCAAAACATATTTTCATATTAGCCATGTTGTGAAAGAAAACACAGACAAAACCCCCCCAAGAAAAATAAAGTTTAAAAATTATGCTCTTTCTCTTGAGGTGGATTGCATTTTCTATCATGAATCCTTTAGAATTGTCTTAGATCACTATATTGCTGAGAATAGCTAAGTCATTCCCAGCTGATCATTTTATAGTATTGTTGCTATTGTGTACACTGTTATCCTGGTTCTGCTTCCTTCAGTTTGCATCAGTTCATGTAAATCTTCCAAGGTTTTCCTGAAAGTATACTGCTTGTCATTTCTTATAGAACAATCATATTCCATCACAATCATACACCACAATTTGTTCATCCATTCCCCACTGCATGGGCATCCCCTCAGTTTCTAATTCCTTGCTGCCACAAAAAGAGCTACTATGAATATTTTTGTGTATGTGCATCCTTTTCCCTTTTATATGATCTCTTTAGGATATAGAACTAGTAGTGGTATTGCTGGATCAAAGGGTATGCACAATTTTATAGCCCTTTGGGCATAGTTCCAAATCACTCTGGAGAATGGTTGGATCTGTTCACAACTCCAGCAACAATGCATTAGTGTTACAATTTTCCAACTTCTTCTCCAACATTTATCATTTTCTTTTACTTTTATATTAGCCAATGAGATAAGTGTGAGGTGGTACCTCAGAGTTGTTTTAATTTGCATTTCTCTAGTCAAAAAATGATTTAGAGCCATTTTCCTTATGACTATAGATAGCTTTGATTTCTTCTTCTGAAAACTGCCTGTTCATATTGTTTGACCATTTATCAACTAGAGAATGACTTGAAAATTTGACTTAGTTCTCTATATATTTGAGAGATGAGGCTTTTATCAGAAAAACTTGATGTAAATTTTTTTCACATTGTTACTGTGTTTTCCCCCATTTATCCTTCTCTTTCCACCTGTTCCTCTTGCTTTTGACTACCACCTCCCCCAATCCAACTTCTATGAGCCCTTCCCTTTCTCTTATCCCCTTCCCCTCCTACTTCCTATGGTGTAGGACAGATATATCTAAATCTAAATTTATCTAAATGCCCAACTGAGTATATATAATATTCCCTCTTTGAATCAATTCTGATGAGAGTAAGGTTCAAGCATTATACACCACCCGTAACCCCCAGCCTCCCCTCCATTGCAAACGCTCTTTTATTGGAGATAATTTGCCCTATTCTACCTCTCCCTTCCATTTTAGTCTCCCATCTTGGTTCTGCAGAGATTTGCAATGTATGAAGTAGCTTTCCAAAACTAAAACTAGGGTGGGGCAATCAGGGCTTTTCTTGAGAACTGCAGATGGGAGAAAACAACAGGGCTTAGCTGCTGGCTAAGGTGAATAATGGGGTCAAATAGAAAGCTATCATAACTTGGGGTCAACGTGTAATCGCTATCCCATCCATCCTCAACAGAGGACATGCTGTATGCTATTTGTTATCAGCACCGTTCCTGGTGCTTTCCCTAAGCACACAAATTCTTCATTGTAGCAGCATAGATACTATATTCTAAAATCAGTTGCTTTCTTTACCATTGAATGAGTGGGAAATTAAACAAAGAAGAACCCATCTGAATTTGAGTGAATGTTTTCCTGGAATGAGCTGGGGGAGGGGGCAGGGAGACAGCCAAGATGGGGCTGGTGGCTGGGGAATGGAGGTCAATGCAGCTGCACTAGGAATCAGTCTGTTTTCTTTTGCCCTTGCTATGTCTAACAGCATAAGAAAATGCGCCATTTGTCTGCAGGGGTCAGGATTTTTCAATTTTCCTCTTTGTAGTTGGCTCTTTGCATTGGGAAGTCGTCATTCTAGTCCAAGGGGCTACCCCAGTTTGGGCCTCCATTTGAAGGCCTTGTCAGCCTGGGTTTTCTGACTCAATTGTGGATTAAGGTAAATGACTCAGTGTGTGAGCCCTCTTGTGGGCAAGCAGAGCTGATGTGTAAGCAAGATAAAAGAGTTGGATTAGCTACAGTCCCAGGAAGAGAGAACTGGAAACCTGATGAAGGCGAGGGTTGTCTGCAATTCTCTTTCATTCCTTTTTTCATAGTAAATACAAACCCACTGATCCGGGTATCATGCCGTGTTTCCAAATATTATTTATAAGCCAATATTTGATCAGTTTTCTTGACAAATACCAAGAGATCTCCTAGAGAAAGCAAGCCTGCGAACAACAATTGAATTGTTCCAATGCAGAGCAAACCAGCATTTTTATGTCCAAATTCAAAGGGATTGAGCTCGGCAGGTTTCAGAGAGACTTCAAGAGAGGCTGAGCTACAATGTGTGCTCTCATTACAAGAGCCTGCAATTGGACTGGATCAAGAGTGCTAGGAAAGACAAAAGCCATGTTTTTCTCTGCCTGTAAAAGGTGTGAGCCTCAGTTCAGTGGGTTTGTAGTATTAAGGAAATGGTGGTGACAGCAGAGTTTTTGTACAAATGCGATTGTACTGTGTAGAAGCTACCCAAACCTGGGAAGGAAGAGGGGAAAAGAGGGAGCAGATGGAGCTTGGGGTCACTGCAGAATTAGGGGTCAGGAACATTTTTCATATTTGCCTAAGTAAAGAATCACAATAAGAATTCCTTAAAATGGGGCCCCCAAAGTTGAAGCTAGGGCAAGGGTGGCTGGGCTTTTGACCAGGTTACCAACAAGGGGTGGGGCATGCTCAGGCATGAGGACTGGACTCTGTGTGTGTCTTGACCCCAGGTGAAAACATTCAAATGAGAAAATGTGTGGGAAGCAGGATCTATGAATGCTAGCTATTAATTGTTATTATTCCTCTGAGGAATCCTACCAATTCATAATTTTCTGATCATTTTAGGAAGATATTTATTCTGAGATGCAGTGGGTTCTTTTTTCAAATTTAATTCTTATTTTTACTTCTGTTTTATGTTTTTAGATGCAGTGCATTCTAATGGCAAGATGCTTTACTTAGAGTTTAGCAAGACCTGGATTCAAACCCAGCCTCAGCACTTAATTGCATTTTATGATCTTGGCCCTCAGTTGCCTTATCTGTGAAATCAGAATGCAAACTGTAAGTCTTACTGGGCTGTGTACCTGAACCTCATTGCAGACTTTTGGGTTCTAGAGATTCCTTAAGAGAACAAGTTGCCTTTGGGCACTGGGGAAGGACCTACTGGGGCAGGAACAAGAAATATGCTAATTGGCACCACCCTTTGTGTTTTGAAGCATATCAAGCAAACTCCCTTATTATCTGTTAGTTTCAATATTCATGCTTTCCACAGCCACCTAGGGAATTCCCAATCTGTACAAGGTCCTGTAGCCAGCCCTTGGGGTGAGGGGCAGGACAAAGATTAATGACACATGGTCACTGCCTTTCATACTAGTAAGAGAGATGAGACCTATATTTCCACAGCTATGAAAAAAAGCAGCCCAGTATGGCTAGCGCCCAAAAGAGGTACCAAGTGTTTAGAGAATTCAGAAAAGGGGCCCTCACATTTGGCAGGGGAGACGATGGAGAAGGGGACATTTAGACGGAGGCTTCCCAGGACAATTAGGACTGTGGATGGTAGAGATGGGCTGTAGGAGGGCATTCTGGAGGTAGAAAGAGCAGTGTGAGCAAAGATGTGGCAGCAGGCAAGTTAAAGATTGTTTGGGAGTGCTGGGAGTTTGTCAAGAGTCTGAAATAACAAGAGTGTTGTAGTGGCATTCAAGGAAGAAAAGGAAAAGAAAACTGAAGAAGATGTTAGAGGATCTTCAAAGGCAGACGAAGGAGTTTGGATTGAATAATATAGTGTTGTTCGGTCAACTCTTCATGACCCCATTTGGGGTTTTCTTGGCAAAGATACTGGAGTGGTTTGCTGTTTCCTTCTCCAGATCATTTAATAGATGAGGAAACTGAGTCAAACAGGGTGAAGTGACTTGTCCAGGATCACACATCTTGGAAGTGTCCAAGGTCACATTTGAACACAGGTCTTTCTGACTCCAGGCCTAGTGCTGTATGCCCCTGAACAATATGACCCCCCTTAATATTTCCAGATTGATCTATTGCTTTGTTTCATCCGCACTGACCTACTTGCTGGTCTGTATGCATGGCATCCCATCTTCTACCTCCATGCCTTTGACCTTGATGCCTTGGATTCCTTCCTTCCTCCCCTTCCCCAGTTACATGTTATTTCCCCCAGGAGAATGCAATATCCTTAAGGCCAAAGACTGTCCTTATTTTCATATTTGCATCCTCATTATCTGGCACAGCACTGGGAACATAGCAGTTGTTTATCAAAAGCTTATTGAATGAATGCATTTATTATGAAGGCATTGGGATGATTTTGGAGCAGGGGGTGACAGACCTCTGCTTTAGAAACCAGTTTGGCAGCTGTGTGGAGGAGGGAACTTTGGAGTGGGAAGACCAAGTGGGAGAGTGCTGTAACAGTCAAGGTGAGAGGTGCTGAGGGACTGCAGTTAGGGTGACAGCACTGGTGATGGGCAGACCAGGCCTGAAAGATATGGAGAAAATAGAATCTGCAGAACTTGGTAAAAATCATGGCTGGGCATCGCCCACATGGCTGGGAGACCAGTGATCCCATGAACAGAAAGAGGCATATTGGGGGAAGGAACAGCCTTGTCTTAAGGGAAAGGAAGCAAGCTGAATTGTATCCAGATATGAGAAGAGCATAATGCAAGGCTCCTGACCTCCAGGAGCTCACCAAAGAGTTTAAAATGAAAATAAACACATCTTGAGCAAATTAGAGAATGAACACTGGAATTCGTGGGACTCCACTCTAAATGGGATGCTAATTCTGAGAAGGGGAGGTGCTCGGCAGAGAAGGAAGGCTTTATGTAGGCCACCAGACCTTGAAGGGAGGCAGAGGGAAGGCATTGCAAGATTGGGATGATGTTCAAGGCAGCAGAGGAGAATGCAGAGCTAAGTATATGTAGTGACATAAACAAGAGGTGCTGAGGGAATGCTGGAAAGTCAAAAAGACTGGGGTTCAAATCTCTGCTCTGACACCAAACCTCAGTTTCCTCATCTGTAAAATGGGCAGAATACAACCTGAATCACCTATCTAGCAGTTATCAAACATGATAATGTACAGAAAGTTATTTGGCAGGGTGGGTATGATGGGGGACGGGATCCCAATAGGTTCAGCAGGAATTCTCATCTTATCTAAGACCAGAAAACCTGCAATATCGTCTGGAAAGAATTTGGCAGGGTGGGTAGTGTGCTAGACTTGAGTCACATACCCTGGGCAAGTTAAGTAACAACTCTAAGCCTCAGTTTCCTCATCTCTACAATAGGGATAATAATGGTGCCTTTCTCACAGTGTTGTAAAGATTAAATGAGATGCGTGTAAAACACTTGTAAGTGTTAGTTTTTGAAAACCACTAGGTGGCGTCGTAGTGCACAGAGCACTAGCTCTGGTGTCAGGAACCTGAGTTCAAACAAGACCTTAGACAAGTGCTAGCTGCATGACCCCAGGCAAGTCACTTTTACCACTACCTTCCTCAGCTTCCTCATCTGTAAAATGGGGATAATAATAGCATCTGTTTCCCAGGATTGATGTGAGGACCAAATGAGATAACTTATGTAAAGGGCTTTATAAACCTTAGAGCATTGTATCAATACTGGCTGTTGCTGCTGACTACTTCTACTACTACTATTGCTAACACAACTACTGCTTCTGCCACTACTCCCACTCCCCCTCCTTCTTCCTCCTCCTCTTCTTCTTCTTCCCCAACCTACAGATTATCTGTGAAGGAAATATAAGAAAGAATGGGAAATGGCAAGACAGTCTGAATCCTTCTGTCCATCTCAGTTTTTTGACACCTTGCCACATGATCTAATGAAACAACCCCCACATCCCCCAAAAGCCAGACCTGAGTCTTCAGAACTGACCTGTCTTGACTGTAATCCTCTGTGATCATCATCCTCATTTTTAGAGATAAAGATGCTGAAGCCCAGAGAGGTTAGTTGACATGTGCAGGATCACACAGCAAGTGTCGAGAGGCAGATTTAAACCCAGACTTTCCTGGCTCCTAGGCCAGTGCTCTGCCCATGAAGGTGAGGAAGGCATCAGAAAATTCTGGTGAGAGATATCTGCCTGAACTGGGCAATACAGAAGTAATGAAGGACCTTTGCCCCCCTCCAGGATTTCAATCTTTCCCTTTGTATTTAAAAACCAACACCACGTAGTGTAGAACTGAGGAGATGAGCTGTAAAGACTTGAGGGCAAAGAGAACTACGGTTATAAACGAGAGATGAGCTTGAGTAAAAACATGACTGTATGTTCAGCAGTTGGGTGGGTTATTGTTTTTTATTGAAAGGAAAATAGTTTGAGAAATCAAGAATTGGGGACTTGGGGGGTGAATCCGATCAAAACTACATAGTCCCTCCTCTTTTTCAGGTGATGAGGCCAGGGGCTTCTTGTCTTTTCCCTGGCTAGCCCCACATAGCAGAAAGCAGCAAAAATGGCCTGCAGAGAACACGCATTACTCAGAACCCCCTACTGCTTAGGGCACTGTTGGCATACTCTTAGATGCTAGTCTCCAGTCCCTATCTAAACGTACAATGGGCTGTAGGGGATGTTTAGCATTGATTTCATTTGCTTTGTTTCAAGATACTCAGACAAGGAATGGAGAAAGAAAGGATGCTAAGGAGAAACCCACTTCCTGTGCAGGTCATATGAAAGAAGGAGATGGCTGTGGATAAGGAAGCATTGAAAAAAGAAAATGATGCCATTGAAACCAAGATCCCAAGTGTTCTCTAAGCCCCTGATCCCATCCCCAGTAGATGCAGTACTAGACCTCACATCAGGAAGGCTTGGTTCAAATCCCATCTCACACCCTAGCTGTGGGACTCTGGACAAGTCACTTAACCTCATTAAATCTCAGTAGCCTCAATCTGGAAAATGGACTAGTCCATTCTACTTCCAAGCCTATGATCGTGTAGTTCCCAGTGTTCAGTGATCTTGGAATCCTCTCTCTGGGATGGGGGGGGCTTGGAGTCACAGCTCTTTCTCCCCTCGCTGACACTTTCTAGTTGTGTGACCCAGGCAAGCTGTTTAATAGGCACCTCAATGCTTGTAGAATTGAAATGAATGGAATACTCTAGAGTCAACTTCAGTGGCCGTGTCCATTGGGAAATAGGTATCAGTAAGCCTTGCTCTTAGCAACCTTTGTCTAACCAGCTATCACATGACCCTATTGTCCTATGTGCAAAGGTCACGAGATAGTAATAAAGAGTTTAGAGCCATTCTCCTAAATTAGGACAGTTCTAATTCAGTTAGAGGTTCGAGGAAAGTCACAATTGTTCACACACAGGGAACTTCCCTTGCCATAATGAGGTAATAGAGGGAGATATCCACCTTTATAGCTACTATAGCCTGTTCCATCTGCTCCCCCCCCCACCAAGGATCTAGGGATCCCTCCGCAACTGATACTCCCCATTGTTAAAGGCCAATGACTAGTGGTCCAGTTCCACTTAACATCAGTTTACTTTTACAAAGGGATGTTCACTTTAAATATGTAATAAGAATGTAAGAAAAACAGAAGTATTAACATTTTCCCCAGTACTCCTGGAGCCTACTCCTCCCTCCTACCTCTGTCTCTGAAGAGAGTAAGCTCACTCTTAGCATACTTCCTCCACAACGTGCAGATGTGGCCTGGCTGCTGGATGAGGCCTCACCCCAACTACCTGGGCTAGGTCCTGAAGGCCCCTTCCAAGGGTGATTCTTTGCTCCTCGAGCCATCCACACTGGACTGCTTGCAAAACCTGGCCTGAATTCCAGCTCCTATGTTTCCACAGTGCACTTTCTTGACATACAGATTAATATTTTCTTAAAATGGAAAACAAATGCAGAGGTCAAGTACTGGAACCTTTCCCAAGGCCACACTTTGACCTCAGAGGGAGAATGCCTCACGACCGTTCTCCTTATAGCATTATCACTAGAACTTGTGAGTGAAGGAGTCACACCGGTCCCCTAAGAATACAGCCAAAGCAAATGTAGCAAAGACACTAGGCTGAGACCTACTCAGTCCTTTGGAAGACTCCCCTTATTCCAGCTTGCAGCCAATCAAAAGCTAAAAACTTAGCAGACCTAACCAGTTACAGAATTTCTACCCATACTCACATCTTTCCAAGGCACCTCCATTACCCATCATCAAGACCTTCCTGGTAGCAGGCTGCTCAGCATCTCCAGGTGGGGAGAGGACATCCAATGTACCCATTGCATAGGCCATATCCTTTTACCCTGGGGATAAACTACTGCAGTGTGCTTTGTCAATTCATCAAGTTCTCATAAGAAACCCCTAAGCATCAATGAAGCTTTGTTGGCACAATTTGAGGTGTCTTGTAGTATACCTTATGGATTTACCTACCGATCCTTCCAACTTCGTGTGAGAATATGCCTCTTTCCTTTGGTCCAGTGGGGACTAACCCTCATCAGGGACCTTATGGCTTATGAGAATGCATTTGCTTCCTGAAAACCTAACCTTCATCTCAAGAGAAACTTTGATAGAGAGGCAAGAAATATTTAATGAACCTGAGTTTGGATCTGGCCTCAGACACTTCACACACACACACACACACACAAATAGCCATGTAACCTTGGGCAAGTTACTTAACCCCAATTGCCCTCCAAAAGGAAAAAAAATACCAACAGAAAGCATGTGGGAACAAAGATTGGAAGCCAGTCAGATGAGGCAACATTGAGGAAGTGTCGGCAGACCCTTGCTAGGTTGAGCCCCAATGTTTGCCCAAGGTTTTGATGAGTCCTAAAGAGCTGCATTTTGTGGACAGTAGTTGCCAGCCAGGTAGACATCTACCTTTCACACTGACCTCTTCAGATACTTGGGAAGACTAGAAAAACACTGAAAATGGAAGAAGTAGTTGGAGCTTTCCTTCTTTTAGAGGCCTGGTACCATCAGGATATTGGGCACTCCCCCTGTCATAGCTAGACCCAAAGAAAGACGAGGAAGGCAATAGAAATTTTATTTAAATAACTATTTTCTCCACTGTCCAGAGAAGTGCCTTGGGGCAGAAACTTTGACATTTGGGGAATGCTGTCTTGGTGAATAAATGTATACGTCCTTACCTTGAATGAAGTGCACTGTCTTTGGAGTGTCCTCTAACTTGGCACCTATTTATATTGAAAGGGTAGAAATAGTGCAAAATACTTTGAACCAGTGTCTCCTAGATGTCCTAAATTATTTTTGAAGTAATCAATTGTGGGAACTGGATAAGTGATGTTTTTAAAATGTCCCCATCTATGAGTATGGCATAGGAGTTTTGAAGTAAAAGTTAGAATAAAAAGTCCCCAGAAATCTAAAGCTGCTACAAAACTATCTCCTTTTAAAAAGATGAATCCCCTCCCTCCCCATAATAATACGTACTGCCACCATAAAGTTTAGAAATCGCTTTACCTATATTATCTCATTTTCTTCTTATGTCATCCCTCCAAGGTAGATACTCAAAGGCATTATACCAGTCTTACAGATGAGGAAACTGAGGTTCTGGGAGGTTAGCTGATGTGGCTATTATCAAATAACTAGTAAGACTTAGAGCAGTATTTGAACCCAAGTCTAGTGCTCTACCCACTGTATTGCACCGCTTTCTTATCTGTTGTCTGATTCAATTAAGTTGTACAATTATTGAGTACTTAGTATGTGCAAGGTCCTGTGATAGGTATGACGTGTGGTGGGTCAGGGGGACCCAGATAAATAAGGCAGTATGCCTGCCTTTAAGGAGCTTACTAGTTTTTCGTTGAAGATTTCAGGAAGGAGTATTTCAGTAAATACTTTTGAAATGCACACTTTGTGCCAGACACTCACCTGGCTAAGCTCTGGGGATGGAAAGCCTGAAGGAAAAATAACCCTGGCCCCCAAGGAGCTTATCACCATTTGCCTGGTGATGACAAGCTGGATGTCAATCAAGGTCTTCCTGATTCAGATTGCAAGCCCAACCATGTAGCCTCAATGCCCTATTGGCCCCTTAGACCACTGATTCCACTTCCCTATCTCAACGCCTGTCTCCTTTGTGACATACAAAAGTGTGGGTCCAGCTTCCACTGAATGACCTCTCCTGAGGGCAAACCCACCCCTCCTATAGACAATCCATTCCTCTTTGGGATGCCAATTAATCAAACACCAAGCATTTCTTATGTGCCTACTATGTGACAAGCTCTATCCTAGGGGCTGGGAACACAATTACAAAAGTGAGAGAAGCCTTGTCCTCAAGAAAATTGCTTTTTCCTGGAAGAATATAACATGTTCACAGGAGAGTGATTTCAGGGAATAGGATATAAAGACATAGTGATCAGCAGGTACTATCAAAAGGGAGTGGGGAAGGGAGTCAGTAAAAGCTCTTGAAGAGGACATCACTTACGCTGATCCTAAAAGATTGAGAGAGATTCCAATTACTGAATGAATAAAGTAAAAAGCATTTTATTAAGTGCCTACTATGTGACCTGCCCTGGGGATGCAGTAAACATTAAAGTAGTCCCTGTCACCAAGGACCTTGTCTTTAGATCTATGTGAGAAAAGAAAGACCAGGGAAGGGATTTTTGGTCTGTGGAGTAAGAGGGATTCAGAGTGGAGCCATGTGTCCTTTCCAGTAATAATAGTAGTCTTGATCAAATTACTGTTCTAAGAACAAGAAGTGGAAGGTAGAAACTGGAGGTTAGGGGGCAGGGCATATGGCCAGATGCCTGGTTAGTCCCTGATTTCCTGGTGGATGGCTGGATGAGAAGTGATCCTTGGTCAGATGCTGGCTAGAAGCAGTTGTTAAGTGAGTTTGTACGCATTGACACACTAATCTGGAACTGGGCACTGATGATGAGCTAGAGATGAAAGGGGAAGTGCATCTTCTAGGAAAGAAGTACAGTCTGGGGATAATCCCCAAGTTAGAGGATGGGGAAATGGAATGTTAAATGTAGGGAACAGCTAGTAGGCAAGTTTGACTGAGTGTGTGTGTGTTTGTATGTAGGGTAGGGAGATTAGTGTGTATTCAGCATCAAAAAGATTAAGGTATGTTAGGATGGAATTTAAAATCCAAATAGGATATTATATTTTCTCCTGAAGGTGAGAGAGAACTACTGAAGCTTCTGGAACAGAGAGTGATATCATCTGATCTTCACTTGAGGAATGTCATGTTTCTAGTTGTGTGGAAGGTGAATGGGAGGAGGGAAGAAGCTGTAGGAAGGAAGTTCACTTAGAAGGTGATTGCATTAGGACCACACAATAAGTTGGTACACTAGCCTATCAGAGAGATTATACTCCAGAGGTACAAGAAAGTAAGAAGTCAGACAAGGTATTCACACTGGAGACATCCAGTCCTCAAAATGCTCAGTCAACACTTTTCTTCCACCAGCTTTCCTACTCTGGTAAGGCACAGAAACCAACCCTTTATACCTCCCCAATCCAGGAGTCAATCACCATATATAGATCATGAAAAAAAACAAGAATAGACATAAAAGGGAAGAGAATTAATGAAGAGAACAAGGTAAAGAAATCCTTCTTGGAAAAAAAAAACTGACAAAGTTGGAGAGGAGAGATCAGGAGGATTTTGAACCAAACACTTGAGAGGGTGGAAAAGAAGGGGGCAAAAGGGGAAAGAATTGGAAAAAGAAGGAAGGAAGAAAAAAGAAAGAAAAAGTAAAAGGTTGACCAAAAAAAAAGAAAGGGTGAGGGGGAGAAGAGAGGCTGGGGGAATAAGACTGTGTTAAAGCAAATGAAGCAAAAGTAGTCATAGGGACAAAGTGACCTAAAAGAGGGAGGGGAACAAAAATAATTCCTTAAAAAACCTAGAGACACAAATTATGGAAAACACAAACCTAAGTTTCATAACTTTAAATATGAATAGATTAAATGATACAATAAAATGAAACTCAGTGACAGATTGGATAAGAAAATAAAACCCCATCTAAAGACATCAAAAAAGAGACATATATAGGCTCAAAATGAGAGACTGTAATGAAATTTACTAATTCATCAGGTGAATCCAAAGTAGCAGGAATTGTCATCATTCTATTAGACTAATCCAAAATAAAAAAATCAGAATATAAACAGATGAATATGGAAATTACATTATGCTTATAGGAACTATAGTTAAATTATCTCATAATAGTATTAAACATATATGTCAAATGACAATCTCTAAATTCATAAATGAAAAATGAATTGTAAAAAGACATAGCTAATAACACAATAATAGGAAGAAACTTAAATGTTCCTCTCTTAGAGTTGGACAAGACAAGTCTTGCAGAAAAATAAACAAGTGGGCATATACAGAATAGAATAAATTGCTAGAGAAATTAGAGCTTAACAACTTATGGCACCTCCTGAATAAGATGATTAAAGAATATACATATTTCTCAGAAACATATGGAACTTTTACAAAATAAAAAAACTATATTATATTAGGACACAGAGAAATTTCAAATAAATATAAAAAGGTATAAATGCTAAGTATATCCTTTACAGACCATAATATAAAATAAATAATACCCAACAATTGCATAGACCTAAAAGTTATAATAATGAAATCCTAAGTGATGAGGTATTGCAATAAGTCATAGAAACAATTAGTAATTATGTAAATGACAATGATAGTGATGAGACAATATACAAAAATTTCTGGGGTACAGATAAAACAGTTCTCAAAGGGAAAAATCACATACATATATATGTGTGTATATAGAAATATGCACACATACATAAACATATATAATATATATTTCCCTAGGAACATACACTAATAAGATTTTAAAGAAGACTAATGAATTGAACGATTTGAAAAATTAGACATCCAATATGAACCCACAAATGAGAACAAATAAGACCAAGAAGAACAACAAAAATAAACCCAAAATAAGAACAAAAGAGGAAATCTTGAAAATCACTGGAGAAGTAGATAAATTGGAAATCATAAAGGTTATACAACTGACAAAAGTAAAAGCAGGTTCTTTGAAAAGACCAATAAATTTGATAAACTTTTAGCCAACCAGATTAAAAAGAAGAGAATGTCAAATAAAAAAAAATTTTAAATGAACAAGAAATAACAACAAAATAAAAAATAAAATAAAAAAGAATCAACATAACTTACTTCATATAGTTTTATGCCAACTGACCTAAGAACATCAAATAAATGGAGTAACACTTCAAAAATGTAAAATACTCAACCAAACAGACTATTAGATAAAAGTCTTAAATAATCCAATATTAGAAAAGTAAATAGACCTAGTTGTAAAGCAGCTACCAGGGGCAGCTAGGTGGTGCAGTGAATAGAGCACCAGCCCTGGACCAGGAGGACCTGAGTTCAAATGCGGCCTCAGACACTTAACACTTGCTAGCTGTGTGACCTTGGGCAAGTCACTTAAACCCAACTGTCCTGCCCTGCCCCTCTTAAAAGAAAAAAAAAGCAGCTACCAAAAAGACTAAGGAAAAACCAAGCTCCTTTCGTCCTGGATTTACAAGACAATTATATCAGACCTTTAAAGAATAATTAATACTGATATTTTGATAACTCTAATTCCATTAAATTGATTTCCTTACTAATCTTATATATTTTATTTTATGCATTTGCAAAAATGATTCTGCCAAATGGGTTCATGTCACAAAAAAGGTAAAGAATTTCTAGATGGTCTTTGTGGTTCCTTTCAGCTCTAACTTCATTGTTCTTGTCAGAGGAGGCTAGAACCCACTAACGAGGTGGTCAGGAGGCAAAGAAACCCTGAAGAAGGGAAGGTACTTCTCTGCTATTCTCAGAGAGAGCCCTTCTGACTGAATGAAAATACCTCTCTTATCCACACTAAGAGAAAGTGGCCTCACAAAGTGTCCACAGACCTCATTCAAAGAGAATCCACATTCCTTGAAATAACAAAGAGAGCAGCTTTCAGAAAGGATGGGATCTTCTTCAGCTGTAGTGAAAGTCCTGTCTTGTGGCAGAAACTAAGAGCCAGACTACTATACCTTTTTGCAGATGATTTTGTCTTTCTGTTCCCCCAAAAGACTGCATTCCCTGTATTTGGAGAACATGGGAATCGGGGAACAAACAAAACGGGGCTGATGTGATAGTTGGGTTTCCCCCCCCCCCCTGGATCCAGGATAGTGTTCTCATTTCCCTTTAAAAATAGATATTTTCTTCCCTTCATTGTTGTTAAGTTCAAGTCACTCTGCCATTTTCAGTTTAGGTCATTTAAGTCTTCTTGCTATTGAGCAAAAATTGTCTCTTGGTCCCCCATCATGATCGTTGGAAGCCATGCTTGGTAGGGAGCAGCTCCCATAAGTCTGAGGTTCCTGAAAGCTGGGTTCCTGGTTATGGCTCAAGAACGGTTCCATGTCAGTGTTTCAGGGAATGATTGTCTGTTGACTTGTAGGGAAGCTTCCTAAATGAGCCTGCCAGCCATTATGTTTGGAGAAATACTGTATTAGAAGAGGAAGAGCAGCCAGAGAGGGCTTTCTTTTTTGGATGTGGACTGAGACCCACTCTCCCTTTGATTCCCCATCAGTTAGCCTTCTCTGCATTGGAGAGAAAGTCACTTTTACCTGGAGACGTGTTGAGGTGGAAGAAGCTAACTTTCTCCATCTAAGGGTTACCAGTCGGATCACAGAATGCCTCTGGTTAAACATGTTTCTGGGTTTCCTGCTTCTAGAGGCTGTGGTTCAGCCTCTGAATGTCTCTTTGAAATGTAAATCAGCAGTGGCAATGAGGTGATTTACCCGTAAGAAATGTGCTCCCTCTGCACAGCTCCTATTTGGAGCACTGAAAGGACATGAGGGAATCCAAAAGCCAGAAGGAATATTGACAGACCCTCCAGTTTATGGGTGGACAATTTATAGCAGGGGGTGCAAGTTTTTCCAGTTAGATCCACTGCTTTCTTTTGGGGGTATAATGGAAAGAGCCCTGGACTTAGAGTGAGGACAGGCTTGAGTTTAAATCTAACAACCAATGGCACTTATCAACTGTGTGACCATGGGCAAGTCATCTCATCCTTCTAATCCTCACTTCTCTAGTCTATAAAATTGGCATAAAATGCTAGTGTTTAATAATAAGTACCTTGTTTGCTGAGTAGTTTTGTAGCTCAAATGAGATTAACTATATACACAGCTTTGTTAGCCATAATATACCAGATTCTCCAGCTGTACTCTGTGCTGGTCAGACTGCATGTGGTGTTTTGTCCTGGGTACCCCATTTAAGGAGGACATTTGTAAGCTGCTGTGTGATCAGGATAATGAAGGGTCTATAGATATAAGGTAATCCAACATTTGTTAAACATCCTTAAACATTCTATTTGTTAGGCACTGGTGATCCAAAGACAAAATGGAATCTCAGATGCCATAGGAGGATGGTTTGAAGGCCCCAAGAAATGTTTAGCCTGCAGAAGAAGAGCTTGGGAGATAAGAGGTGACTTCCAGTGTGTGCAGGGCTCTTATATAGGAGACCAGGGAGACTTGGTCTGTTTGACCCCAAAGGGCAGAGCTATAGGCAGTAGATATTTGGTACAAAAAGGCATATTTAGGCTTGAAATCAGTTTTTAAAAGGCCATAAGAATGGCCCCTCTTCCAAAGTGAGTGGCTCACCTGGAGAAGGAGTAAGCTTCTTCTCCTGAAACTTTTATTGTTAGGGGTGTTTTAGAAGGGATTCCTGGTCAGGTATAATTAGACCAGGTGGAATTAGACCTCCAAGTCTAGGTCTCTGGGATAGAAATGTCTTCTTTCTCCTTGCCCATTGCACTCTCTTGCCTCCACTCTCGGCTCATCCTCTTTCCCCTTCTGTCCTGTCCAGTGCAGCTCCTGGATCCAGTGGATCACCAGGGCATTGTTTAGTTCTTGGTCTACTTCATTCCCTTGCAGGCAAGATTAGAGCAAATTAATCCAAGATGTGTCTGGGCTATTCATAAGCAGAGGTGACGAAACAGATACTACTGAATCTCTTGGTGATGTTTCTCCCGTTTCACAGTCCTTGGAGCCGGGGTGTTTTTTTCCCAATAGCTAATTCAAAACTCTGTGACTGCAATAAGCTCATTATAGCTTGTCGGACCTATCCCTTAGTGGTAGAGCACCCAGATGATATCCCTTTCTACACTGGAAAAAACGTCAGTCCTGAGAAGAGTGGGAAGCTTCTGACAACATCTGTGCACCAATCAGTCAATTGTACATTTCAAGTATTAGAATAAATACAGATATTCACCTCCTACACTCTTCTTCACCTGTCATTCTTACCCTGTAATTTGCCAAGTTACCAAAGGTGATCAAGGGCCCAATGTGTTCTATCTTATCTTGACTCTAAATACCAAAGGGCTTTGTGGTTCCTATGTGTACCTGCGTGCATGCATTTGTCATAATCTGGTTAAAGTAGCTCCCCTTTAAAGAACATTTCTCTTGGAGGGGGCCAAATTGGTGATTTTATTGGGGTTGACACTCAACCCCAATAAAATCACCAATTTGGCCCCCTTACAAGAGATACTGGGCAATTACACAGATAATATCACAGGCTGATCTTAAACTCAGGTTTTCCAAATTTGGGGGGCCAGTTCTTTATCCTCTATCTACTATGCTCTGCATTCTCCATCTGCCTTTCTTTGTCTCTCTCTCTGTCTCTGCCTTTCCTCTCTCCCTCCCCATTCTGTGTATGTCTATATACACACATGTACATTCATGTGTAGACACACTTCTGTACATGTATATATATATGCATGTGTGAATGTATATGTACACATGTATATGTATCATTTACTTGGCACTCTGCGCATACTCAGAGAGCAGGGAAACTGGGAAGCCTATAAAGGTGGGCTCACATGTGGCCTGGAGATTTTTCTCTTGCTGCATCCATCACCAAGTTCTCATGTTCAAGTCAAGCAAAACCAATTCCCACATTGGCCATGTCTAACATCTAGGTTTCAGCCTGCTGTCTGAGTCCCTGTGTTCTCTCTCAGGAGGTGGGGAGTATGTTTTATCATGAGTCCTACGGAGTTGTGTTTGTGACTGCTCATTGCAGGGGTCTGAGTTCTCAAGTCTTTTAGGGTTGTTTCTCGTTACAGTATTTCTGTCACTGCAGTTGCATCAATTCATATAAATCTTCCCAGGTTTCTCTGAAACTACCCCCTAATCATTTCTTACCGCCGAAGAGTATTCCATCACATTCATATATCATAACTTTCTCAGCCATTCCTCAAGTTTCTAATTCCTTGCCACTGCAAAAAGAGACAATATAAATATGCTTGTACTTATGAGCCATTGGACTCTTTTTGGGATATTTTGGAGGTATAGACCAAGTGGTGGCATTTCTGGGTCAAAGGGTATCAGAACAATACTTTTTTTATATTCTAACCTCGATGCCTCTATTTTAACATCATCTTCATTCACCCATTCACGCATAAATCCATCCACCATCTGTCCATCTATCCATCCATCCAGTCTAAGATTTATAAAGTACTTTACACACATAATCTCATCTGATCTTCTCAACACCCCAGGAGGTCAATGCACTTTATTACCCTCATTTTACAGATAAGTAGTCTGGGGATCCAACAGTTAAAATACCTTGCTTAATTTCACATACTTCATAAAGTCTGAAGCGAGATTCAAACCTGGGCCTTTCTGATTCCTCCAGTTCTACCATTCCATTGACTATACTACCTATAAGAATTATAAAACAACAGAGCTAGAATGGACCTTATAAAAGATTAGCTAGTCTAGTCTACTTATTTTATAGAGGGGGAAGATACAGAAAAGGGGAAGTAACTTGACTAAGGTCACTTGAGTAGTGACAAAGCCTGGTATACAGGCAGGTCCCTTGGCGCCCAGGCTAGGGCTTGCTCAAAGCTAACTATAGTAGACAGAGGACAGATCACTGACTCTGGGGTCTCAGGGTCTGGGTTCAAATCCCACTTCCAACACATAGTAGCAGTGTGACCATGAGCAAATAATTTCATCCCTCTCAGCAGCAGTTTTCTGATCTGTAAAATGAGGGAATTGACTGGGTGACCTCTCCAGGCCCAGCTAGACCTAGATCTTAGATCTTATGAATTAGTGGGAGAGATTTTTCCTTTATTTTCTCCTGATTTTTCAGCCTCTATCATTTGCTCCTTAGAAAAGTCCAGGTTGTATATTAGGAATTTCTGTGAATTCAGACCAAAACAATCCACCTGTCCGACAGTGAATTTGGAGGCTAGACAAAGCCCAAGTAGCAGAATTTGTGCCCCTGTGCTGAAGGTAGTCATGAAAAGGGGAAGGTCTTGGCTACCGAGGGCTTTATTCTCATCCTCAATGTAAAGAAAATGAAGAGGGGAAACGGGCAAGGATGTGTTGGTTTCTATCCATTGGTCTGCAGGAGGAAAAAGAACTCTGGTTTTATCGGACCTTCTATCAATTTGATTCCTCTCTTCCCTCCTCCCCTACCCCAAAGGGAGAAAAAAAGGGGGAGCTACAGCTACCAGACTTGATGATCACAGAGACTGATACAGGACAGAAAGTCAGATTTTAATGAAAAACTGTTTGCCAAATAATTGCCCAGGTCAACTGTAAACCCGATCTAAAATTTACCCTGAACATAGCTTGTTCTTCGTATGTTGTCTCTCCCGTTTGACGGGGAGCTCCTGCAGAGCAGAGACTGTCTTTTGCCTGTCTTTGTGTCCCTAGCGCTTAGCGCAGTGCCTGGCACCTAATAAGTGCTTAAAATATTTATTGATGAAGAGAAGAGGAGAGGAGACGAAAAAATAGCCAACCAATCTTGATGGGTTATTATTTCTTTCAGGTAGGCTATAGATTTCCTGAAGGGCTGAGCTGTGCCCATGGATGCCCAGGATGAGGATCAGAGCCGGTTACCCCTTTCACCTCCTTAAATATCCTATTTCATATGTTGTCCCCCAGTACAGTACAGGCTTAGAGAGATGAATGATATAATTCCCTGAGGGTAGGATACATACACGAAGATTTCAGTGAGATGGGAAGGCTAGGTGGCACAGAGAGTAAGCAGCGGCCCCAGAGTCAGGAGGACCTGAGTTCGGTTCTGGCCTCAGGCACTTAACACAAAAATACTAGCCGTGGAACCTTGGGCAAGTTACTTAACCCCAATTGCCCTCCAAAAGGCAAAAAAAAAGTTATCAGTGAGAGAGAACTTCCCACTAGGTCTCAGCAATGCCATCGCTCCTCCAAGGGCCACAGATTTTTCCAGAAGGAGAGAAATGAATCTCCTTCATTTCTGTCCTTCCAAAGTAGACATATGCTCTCCATTCCCTGATACACATTAATAAAAATGGGGAAGCTGGTACTGATGCTTGGAATTGTTGTGTCCCAGCCAACCCTTCCCCTAAGGATGACAATCTTCCAGTGCCAGCAACTGCCTGACAACCTTTCTGTACCCTGTTGCTGTCTTGCTTATACCTGGTTATTTAGTTTCTTGAGAACTGAATCACATACAGAGTTATGATTAGCATAGAATCACCAGAGATTTGCCCCAGGGCATCAACATTCTTGGGTGCTTCCTAGGGTATAACAAGGGGTATAGGGAAAGCAGAGAATAGTGGTAGGAAGGATATTTGCCTCCCCATGTTGGTTCCTTGTGGAAAGGAAAGCCCCTTCCCCCCAACTCTCTCATTTGATGCCAGGTCACTCCCAGGCCCCCATCACCCTCCTGAACATCCATTCACCAGCATACCCATCTCCCAGAGCCTGCCTTATATTATTACTGCAATAGTAGGATTGTTTCTGACTAGGGTGAACTGTCCATATTCTGTCTTCACTTGGACCCACTCCCCATAGGATATCCAAGATTAGAAGCATTTACCAGCCTTGGGGTGTCCCAGGGACTCCCTCCTCTGTCTGAATTTGCCCTGGGGCCCAGAATTTCTAGTTTGGGCTCCAAAGGCAACAAAATAAAAATCCTTGCCAAGATTCACGCGATTGCTTCCCTTTCACATCCCCTGATAGACTCGTACAAGAGAAGTAAATTATTCAAATTGTTGAGGCCAGAGGAAATATATTTTGTCCTCAATTTTCTGGATAACTCAGGCACTAACAGCCATTTCTCTTGAAAGAACTATTTATACTACTAAGGTGTATATTATTTTTTTGGTCTTAGTCATCCAGAAAGTACGTGTGTAGACTTAGCTGTTGAAAAATGCATATTTGATGAGTTAGATAAGACATGGAGGTGATTATTTGCTAGTATGCTATTCTTCCTAAGAGAGTTGTCACTGATTGGGGATTATGTTTTCTATATATACATGCACATATATGTGTGTATGTATGAATGCATGCATGTATACATACATACTATACACACATTTTCTCATGTTTTAGGCCTTCAGTTTCTAAATTCATCTTTTTTCTTTCACTTAAAATATCAACAGTATTTTTCTTTCCTGATCTTTGGCGTTTTAAGGAAATTCTAAGCTAAGATAGTGTGCCTACAGTGACTTACGCCAGTCCATCAAATCTTCTATGATATAATTCACAAAGGCCAATGTATTTGAATACAAATAGATTTCCCTGTGATCTGTTCTCACTTTCACAATCTATTGAATACAAGGGTAACATCGGAGCCTTTCCCATCTTCCTTCTGCATTCAAAGAATAGTCCCCACCATTCCCTTCATGTCATTTGTAAGTTGCCGTTCATTTTGAGCCTTGCAATCCTCCATTTTCTCTGGCGTTCCCATTTGTATTTCTTCAGCTATTTTGGTTTCCTGTACTGTAGAAAAGGTTTCCCATTCTTCTCACCCTAATATGCTGAATTCACGCACATATAATATGAAATACATACACACATACATGCATATATATACACACACACATACTTGTGTGTGTGCATATGTGTGTGAAAATATAACAGAAGGTCATTTAACTCCCACAGGGAATAAAAGTAATGTGCTAAGTGTTGGGGAAGGATGGAGATACACAGATTTGGAGACGATGTTCTGGTCCTCAAGGACCTTACACTCTAAAAAGAGAATAACATACTAAATCAGATAACTGAGGTTCTTTGTTTTTGTTTTTGGGTAATTAGTTGTGTTTGACTCTCCATGACCCCATCTGAGGTTTTCTTGGCAAAGATCCTGGAGTGATCTTGCCATTTCCATCTTCAACCCATGTTACAGATGAGGAAGCTAAGACAAACAGGGTTAAGTGACCTGCCCAGGATCACACAGCTAGTAAGTGTATCTGAGGCCAAATTTGAACTCAAGGTCTCCTGACTATAGGACCAGCACTTTATCCACTGTGCCACCCAGCTGCCTACTCTACCTAGCTATCATAAAGATAATATAACACACAGCAAATATATTGCTTAAATACCTTAAGAATGTGTGATTTCGGGGGCGGACTCAAGATGGCAGAGTAGAAGCAGGACCTCTCTGCTGCTCCGGCTTCCACCTTCCCCAATCAATGTAAGATGGGACTCTAAACAAACTTTGGAGGTGCAGAACCCACAAAATGACACAGAAAAGCTAACCTTCCCCTGAGGACAGCCTGGCAGGCCAGCAGGAATTGGCCAGCACAGTGCTCTGGGACCTGAGCCCAGCCTACGCTAGGGCTTTAGGCCCAGGGTGGGCCTGACCAGCCACCAGCCTGAGGGACTCCAGATCACCAGCAGCTGTGGCCGTTTACAGATTTATCAACACATAGATTCGAAGGACAAAGTGAGAGGTCAGTGCAGTCTGGACTTTGGGACCCAGTAAGTGGGAGTGCGTGGCACAGCCAGCCAGCGCCACGTGGCAGCTTCAGCTCCTGGCCTGCAGAGTGTAGGGGGCCAAGCACCAGTCTGAGGGGTAATCGCTCTTGCTTTAACCTGCTTGGATCTGGATTGCAGGCTAGGGTGGAGGTCCTGGGGTGTGTGCCCAGCTTGCCAGAGCATGTGGAGACCTCAGAGAGGGTACCCATCTAATAACTCCAGCAGCTGAGAAAACCCCAGCCACTGGGATGAAAGCTCCCCTGTCTGGTGGCAGAGTTCTACTGTGGCAAAAAGCCCAGGGGTCAAGTGACTGAGGGGCGACATGACCAGGCAAAGGAAACAAAGCAGACAGAAGATTCCAACATTACACTCCTATTTTGAGGAGAAAAAGGAGCAAAGCGTGGAACAGGAAGAAGACAGTGAAGTCAGAACTCCTGCACCAAAAGCTTCAAAGGAAAATACAAGCTGGTTACAGGCCATAGAGGACCTTAAGAAGCAGATAAAAGAAGTGGAGGAAAAATTGGGAAGAGAAATGATGCAAGAAAATTATGAAATGAGAGTCAACAGCCTGACTGAGGAAAATAACACCTTGAAAAATAGACTGACTCAAATGGCAAAAGAGGCTCAAAAAGGCAATGAGGAGAAGAATGCCTTAAAAAGCCGAATTTGCCAGACGGAAAAAGAATCTCAAAAACTCAATGAGGAGAATCATTGCTTCAGAATTAGATTGGAGCAAATGGAAGCTGGTGACTTTATGAGAAATCAAGATACTATAAAACAGATCCAAACAAATGAAAGAATAGAAGGCAATGTGCAATATCTCATAGGAATAACCACTGACCTGGAAAATAGATCCAGGAGAGATAATTTAAAAATTGTTGGACTACCTGAAAGCCATGGTCAAAGTAAGAACCTAGAGATCACCTCCAGGAAGTTCTCAAAGAAAACTGCCCTGATGTTTTAGAACCAGAGGGCAAAATAGAGGATGAAAGAATCTACCGATCACCTCCTGAAAAAGATCCCCAAAAGAAAACTCCTAGGAATATTATAGGCAGGTTCTGGAATTCCCAGATTAAGGAGAGAATATTACAGGCAGCCAGGCAGAAACAATTTGAATATTGTGGAAACACAATCAGGATAACCCAGGATCTGGCTGCTTCTACACTGAGGGATCGAAGGGCTTGGAATATGATATTCCGGAGGCCAGAGGAACTGGGATTAAGACCAAGAGTCACTTGCCCAGCAAAACTGAGTATCATGTTTCAGGGGAAAATATGGTCATTCGGTGGAATGGAGGACTTTCAAGCATTCTTGTTAAGAAAACCAGAGTTGAATAGTAAGTTTGACATTCAGATACAAGAAGCAAGAGAAGCATGAGAAGGTAAACAGGGAAAAGAAATCATAAGCCACTGATCAAAGTTGAACGATTAACATTTCTACATGGAAAAACAATAATTGTAACTTATAAAACTTTTCTCAGTAGTTGAAGGGAATAGAAATGTATATGTCTATGTATGAGGGTATATGGGCATATGAACACATATGCGAATGTATGTATATATGTTTACAGGTATACATAGATAGAGGGCACAGGTCCAATTTAACAGGAAGGGATGATACTTAAAAGGTGAAATTAAGAGGTGAGAGAGGAATATAATGAGAGGAGATGGGGAGAGACAGATTGGGGTAAACTATCTCATATAGAAGAGGCAAGGGAAAATGGTTACAATGGAGGGGAAGAATAGGAAGGCAAAAGGGAATGGGTCAACCTTATTCCCATTGAATTTGGCTTGAGGAGGGAATGAAATACACACTAAATAGGGTATCTCACCCTACAGGAGAGTGGGGGGGAAGGGGATGAGATGGGGGATGATGGAAGGGAGGGTAGGCTGGGGGGGAGGGAAGTTGGAAGCACCCACTTTTGCAAAGGGACAGGATCAAAGTAGAGAATAGAACAAGTGGGATGTGGGGTAGGAGGGAGGGAAATATAGTCAGTCTTTTACAATATATCTACTATGTTATTGTTTTGCATTAGCCACACATGTACAACCTATACTGAACTGCTTGTCTCCCCAATGGGGGTAGGTGTGAAGGGAGGAAGGTAATGAATCTGGAATTCAAAGTTTTAAAATCAAATATTCAAATATATTTATATATACTATTATTAATACTGTTTTACATGTAATTGGGAAATAAGATAAACAGGCACTGGGGCATAGAGATCCACTGGGAAAGTCGAAAGGGTATGGGAGAAAATATGGGAGAGAGCAGATTGGAGGAGGAAATATCCTGTGGGACTGCTATTTTAGGGCGGTGGGTAGGGGAAAATTGGGGAGAAAATTTGTAACTCAAAATCTGGCGGAAATGAATGATATAAATCAAAAGTTAAAGCATTTGGAAAAAAATGAGAAAAAAAAGAACGTGTGATTTCACATCCTTTCACATCACTGTCTCATCCATATGCATCCTCTTTCTACCAGTGAAGATTGGGACTCTGCTACAGAAGGGGTAAGTCAGTGAGCATTTCTTCAGTGCCTGCTCTGTGCCCAGGACTGTGCTAAATGGATTAAGTCAGCACTGAGGAGTCATTAAAGATTGAGCACCAGGCCTGGAAGTTCTAAATTCAAATCCAGCCTCAGACCCTTACTAGCTGCATCTTCCTGAGCAAATCACTTATACTCTGTCAACCTCAGTTTCCCCAATTGTGAAATGGGGATGATAATAGCACTTACCTCTCAGGGTTTTTGTAAGGATCAAATGAAATCATATTTGTACAAAGTGATTAGTACAATTCAGTTAACCCTGTTTGCCTCAGTTTCCTCATCTGTAAAATGATCTAGAGAAGGAAATGGCAAACCACTCCAGGATCTTTGCCAAGAGAAAAACCAAGTGGGGTCATGAAGAGTTGGACACAACTGAAAGGACTGAACAACTACAACAGCATGTATCCATCATTTTGGAATATGTTGGGTAGTATTGATCTAAACCCAGTTTCTGACTCACTGCCTTTTACTTTTCCCAGAAATTTTTGTTGACTAGTGAGTCCATACCCACCTGAGGAGTCCTAGGATCTTTAAGTGTATTAGATGCTTTGTTATCTCATTTACTTCAGTATGTTGTGTGCCTAACCTGTTCCACTGATTGACCACTCTGTTTTTTTTAAACTATTATGGGATCATTTTGATGATTACTTCTTTGTTGCAGAATTTGAGATCTGGTACTGCTAGGCCTCCTCGCTTCCTCTTTTGTCACTATTTCTCTTGATTCTCTTTCCTTTTGTTATTCCAGATGAATTTTGTTATTAATTTTTTTCTAGCTTTTTAAAGTAATCTTTTGGTACTTGGACTAGTATGGCACTGAATAAGTAAAGTAATTTCAGCAGTATTGTCATTTTTATTATATCTGCATGGCCTACCCAAGTGCAATGAATATTTCCCTAATTATTTAGATCTGTTGTTATTTCTGTAAATAGTTTTTTTTGTAATAGTTGTATTCATAGAGTTCTATATGTGTCTTGGTAGATAGAGTTTCAAATATTTGATATATTCTGCAGTTATTTTGAGTGGAATTTCTCTATCTCTTCTGAGTTTTATTGGTAATATCCAGAAATGCTGATGATTTATGCAGGTTTATTTTATATTCTTCAGCTTTGCTGAACTTAGTCATTGCTTCAGTTCATTTTTAGTTGACTCTCTAGGGTTCTCTAAGTACACCATCGTGTCATCTGCAAAGAGAGATCGTTTTGTTTCCTCTTTTCCTCTGCTTTCTTTTCTCTTGTCATATTGCTATAACCAGCATTTTTAGAGCTCCAGTGCTGGACATTGGTCTGGCTCTGTCTCCTGCAGAGCCTTGGAGTGGGTCCTGAGCTGAGGGCTGGGCTGACTGGTCTCCTTTGCATTGCTCAGGTCTTGCTTCCTGCTGGGAGATCCGGCTCCTTGGGGACTTGGCCTTCTACATACCCTGCCTTTTTGTTTTCAGTGTTTCTGTATGCTTCTGCCAGGCTGTTTGTTTGTTTGAGCAGTCTTGGACTAGCTGGATGAGTTTATAGCCTGTTATTTTTGGTTTTCTTTATCATTTTTCCTTGTTGTGCATTTTTTAGAGCTTATCTGGGCTGTTAGTAGGGGATTTGTGCTCCTCTAACCCACTGCCATCTTTGCACAGAAATCACTGGGGAAGGAAATAAGCATGTCTGTAGTAACTATTATATACCAGGCATTGTACTAAGCACTTTGTATAGGTATTGTTTCATTTGATCCTTACAATAGCCCTAAGAAATAAGTGCTATTATTACCCCCATTTTATCGGCAGGAAAGCTGAGGTTGACAGAGTATAAGTGACTTACCCAGGGTCATACCGCTAGTAAGCGTCTGAGACTGTATTTGAACTCAGATCTTCCTGACTCCAAGCCCAGCAAGCTATCCATCACTAGTTACTGTGCATGTTCTTTGACATAGTGATAGTGCTACTAGACCTAGGCTCAATTTCTACCAAAATATTTACAATCACTTTTTTTGTTACAGCAAAGATTTGGAACTGAAGGGGGTGCTCCACAAGTAAAGGATGGCAGAACAAGGTATGGTATGTGCATGTCATGGAGTATTTTTGTGCGATAAGAAATTATGGGCTGGTTGGCAGCCCCAACCAACCTGGAATTCTGTCTCCCAGGGAAAGTTTTGACATCTTCAACAAATACACTCCATCCATGCCTCCTCCTCCGGTGTCATTCTGGTCTGTGTCTCCCTAGAAGTTTTCCACCCAATTTGCTAGAGGCAGGGGTGAGCCGGTGGTGGCTTCTTCGCTTTCTGGAAGATGGGCTGGTCTTGTGGAAAGAGTGAACTGGCCAGATGGCCAAGCTGAGGCTGCACCACCTGCAGACATCTCCTAGCATGGTTATAATCTGTATGGTTAGGTGCATTGGAGAATATCTTTGAAGGAAACCTGAATGATTTTGAAATATAGGGGGAAGCTGTCTTGTTGTGAAAGAGCCTATAAGGCAGCGTTTGGTTTTCTGTGATCAGATGCTCTCAATTCTTCCCCTGCCCCTTGCTAGATGCCATTGGCCTGCTAGCCTAGCCCTGGCCACCAACTTTTTCTGTCTCCCTTATTTCCCAGTCACCAGAACTCAGAGAAAGCCAGATGCTTGAATCCTCATCCAGGTCTTGCAAGTGCCTTCGGAACCCAAAGGGTCCTGAACAATTACAAAGAGAAAGGCACGGAGCGCTGCCGATGTCATCATAAGCAGCTGCTCTCATGAAAAGCAGTAGGATGAGGGAACTCAGCTTCCAGCTGGGGGAAGAAGTGGAGAGATTAAATACATCATTTTGATCAAAAACCTTTTCTCAGGCGTTCATACAGAGCATTCTGTCTCCACCCCTCATCCCCGTCCCTCCTTCCCCTTTTTTTCCCACCCAATCAAGAGTCAATGCAACTCATTAGAGTCAAGAATAGAATAGAAACCCAGGGCTGTCATTTGAAAGAGAGATTGGATTGATTTTGATTTTGCTTGGCTCTAGAGGACAGCAGTAGGGAGATGTAGCAGATTTCGGCATTTCTTGGACTCTCTCTCCTCCCCCACCCCTTCCAACTCCCCCGTCTTATTTTCCTATCTCCTTTTGTATTCTTGCTCTTAAGGCCTGGATACTTCCCCCAGGCTTCTACTCTTATATCCTTATACCTTATACCTTTGCAGAATGTCTTTTTTTTCTACAACAAAATCCCTTAACTCTTCAGCACTCTGTATTGCTGGGTCAATCTCAGAAATGCGCATTCCCTGGCACAGCTAGGTGGCAGTGGCTAGAGTGCCAGCCCTGGAGTCAGGAGGACCTAAGTTCAAGTCCTTCCTCAGACACACTTACTAGCTATGTGTACCCTGAGCAAGTCACTTAACCCTGATTGCCTCACAAAACAAAAAAGGAAGAAGCGTGCATTCCCCAGACCCTGTAGAGCTTTACCTTTAAAGGGGACCTTAAGGCTTACAAAGTACTTCCCGGATATGATCTCATTTGAGGTGTAAGTACCTGTCACAGGGCTGGAAAGTGTCTGAGGCAGGGCTGGAGCACAAGTCTGGGTGACTCTTGGCCCAGTGTTCTTTCCATTGTGCCTTTAAGCAGAGGAGAAACTAAGGTCTATGGGCAAATACCCACCCACACATTCGAAGTCTTCCCAGTGTCTCTCCTGTCTGTTTTGCTCACTTCAGTTCAAGAAACATTAATTTTTGTATTTCTTTCTTGACTGATTTTTTGACACTTGGTCTCTTTATTTCAACCATTCTAGAAATGCAGTGGCTGCTGGAGTCCAGTCCCAATACTAACAGTCCTGGAACGCTGCCACTTCAGTTCCAGACTGGTCCACTTTGCCCCTCCTTAGGCAGTCCAATTGCCCCTTGCTGCAAGGTCTCACGGTATTGGCACTGGACTCAGTGCAAATACTTCATTGACTTTAGTCCTGTTGCAGCTCAAAACTCCCAGGCTCCAATGATCCCTTAGTCCTCGCTTCCTGATATTAAATATTATGAACATAGTATCATGCATGACTTTGACAAATATTTATCAAGCATGCTCATTTCAAGGAAAGACAACAGTGAAACTCTCCATGCTTTCAAAACTTATACTCTGTTAGGAAATGCAGCATGTATACAGTTAAGTAAATTTAATAAAAAAAAAAACAAGGCCCTTAACAAGTAGAGCAATTAGGAAAGGCCTCTGCCAGCCAAGCTGTGCTTTGAAGGAAATTTGGTATTCTAAGAGGTGAAGTTCTGATGGGACTATAGTCCAGACATGGGAGAATATGTATGTACCATCATGGGGTGGGAGATGGAGCAGAGGTGGAGCGGAGGCATGCTGAGGGATGGAATGTCACACACTGGAAATAACCAGCAAGTCAGTGTGATCAGAATGGAGGGTGTGCAAAAGGGAGTAAGATAAAATCCCATAGGAAAGAACAGTGGGAGCCTGTATGGGGAAGGCAGGAAGTGCATGTCTGGAGACAACAGAGAATGACTGAAGGTTTTCCAGGAGGGGAGTTACACAAAGCAGGCCTGCCATCTTCGGTCCACTCATATGGGGACCTGACTGCAGGGATGTAGAGAGCAGTTTGCTAAAAAAGCCAAAGACCCTCCAAGATCCATATGTGTGCCCCCAGTGACAGAGCACCTCACAGAGCCTTTGTAAGGCTTTGAGAACATCCCTAATGGGCAGCATTAGGCTTCCATTGCCAATTAAACCTAAGCACTCTGCCAAAGTAGATTTAACTTCTACACCTTTTCTCTTTGGATTTTTGCCATATTTCACTGTTTTCTTCAGTCTCTTAATTGGCCTTTTTTAGAATCCACCCTCCTTCTACCCCAGGCAGCAAAGGCAACTCGGTTCTTTGTTCACACACCCAAAAAAGGCTTTGATAAATAGTAATAATGATTTGGTCTCATTTCTAGCCATCTGATAAGTGAGGTGAATTCATTTATAAAGTAGGCTGTTAAAAATTCTTTTTATAACTAATATTCACTGGGGAGTGAATGGCTCAGGGCCGTGGCTATGAAACCTTGCCATTCTGCAGAACATTTAGTAAGAGATATTCTCCCATGGGCCTCCTTGTCCTGTGCTCTGCCCCCTCCCCAACTTCCCTGCATCATCTATAATGCTTGATTAACTCTCTGACTAGCCATCACACAGGGCTATCGGTTTGCGTTCTAGGTAAGATATATGATCTCTCTGCATCTGCTGCCATTTGCAAAAAAGACACTAAAGTTACAGAGCCTTAGAGTACATGGAGATTAACCCTGAAGAGGCAATGACATACCCTCATGAGGGTCATCCATTGGCATTGGTTTGAGTCAAAGGGAAAAATGTTCACATTTCACGATGGTTCCTTTACTGCCTTTTGGGAAGTACTTTAAAGGAAACCTCTGAAAGCCTTATAGTAAAGAATTATCCTTGGCTGGGTCGTGGAGAAAGGGCATTTTAATCACATTTTGTTTTCTGTTTCAGTTGAAAAAGGCCTGAATGGGGGCTGTATTGTGTAGCATTTCGCATGCTAAGCTTTTAGCTCTAGAACCTTAGGTTCAAATCCTGCTGCTGACATGGTTTGTAAACCCTAAAGTTTTATGGAAATGCAGACTGCTGAGAGGTGGTGGATGGCCTAGTTAATAGAATACAGGACTCAGGGACAGCGAAGGCCTAGTGGTCAGAGCCCCAACTGACACTTTTTGTTCCTGGGGCAAACAGCATGAAAACAAATCCTCCAACCAACTTTGTAATTCCTTTTTTGTTTCAAATATTTATTTTTTTCTAATTGCATGTAAAAATTGTTAACGTTCTTTTAAAAAAAATTGAGTTCCAAATTCTCTCTCCTCCTTCCTTGAGAAGGAAGGCAAGGATTTGATATAGGTTATACTACTGTAGTCATGCAAAACATATTTACATATTATTCATGTTGTGAAAGAGGACACAGAGCCAAAAAAAGAAAAAAAGAAAAAGAAAGAAAGCTTAACAGAGGATGCTTCTATCTGCATTCCAACGGCACTGAAGTAGAGAGCATCCTTCATTATGAGTCCTTTGGAATTGCCTTGGATTGCTGGATGGCTGAGAAGACTTGATCATCATGCAATATTGCCGTTACTATGTACAAACTTTGTAATTCATGATATGAAAACAATAGAAATAATTAAGATGGATTTAGCCTCTAGGAAAGTGAAGGTTAGGATCATGGCTCGCTGATGGTGGTTATTAATCTAGTCGCATCTTATTATAACTGATCATACTTGCTAACTAGGTATTAACCTCAGCTCCTGTGGAATATATTAGATTGTTTCAGAGTCTCGGTTTCCCTTGCCCTCAGGAAAACTTCCGGTTGCCCTGCCCTAGTCATGACTCTGCCAGCATTTATACCCCTCCTTTCACACTCACTAGCTATGTGATTCAAGGCAAATCACTTCATCCCTTTTGAGTCTTGACTTCCCTGTCTACAAGATGGGGCTAGGTCATGCCTACAGTTTATCTATAAACATGCCTACTGACCTTCCAGGGTTGCCATGAGGTGTCAATGAGCCAATGCCGGTTATTGCTGTCCTCCACTGTCCATGGTGCTGCCAGGCTGGTTGTCACAAAAGGGGAGTCACAAAGCTTTGGTTTATAAAGTACAGAAAGGAAGGGATGGCACATTGACATCCCCAAGCAATAAAGGCACAAAGATCAAACTTAGTGTCAAAGATGCTGCTTGGATTTATTTCCTTGACCTATCAAGTACTCTTCCTTGATTTATCAAGTGACACTCCCCCCCCCCCCCCGTGCATGGAGTTACACTAAGTACTATGTAATAGAAATTACATCATAGGTCCCTGTTTGCTGTGAGATGACAATTGTCCTCAGCTTTCTGTGCCACAGTGGATTGCTTAAAAGGACCAATTTTGCCCATGGAAGAGGGGTTATTCAGGTTTCCCCCGAGATGTGCTGGCTTGGCTGATTCACAAGGAAGATAAGAACGGGATATGGTCTTTATATGTTCCCTCAAATAAAAGAAAATGATTGGTAGGGAATCTTTATCCTTTGGTTCCATTTACCTTCCAGAGTCCTACTTCCAAGCAGTGTTTGAAGGGTAAAAAGATAGGAATTCATCCCTTCTGGTGGCCTAGAATTTTTCCTTTCAGGTCTTTGGGCAGATATGCTTTTGAAAGAGGCCTGGGAGAGAGCACAGATGTGGCATTTGCTAACCACAGCTCCACTCAGAGCCCTGGCTGACCTTGAGGGACGAGTCTGGGTAGAAAAATCACAGGAGGGATCCAGGCTTCTCTCTACTCCTGGATCTAGCACTAACTACTTGTGTTCGGCTATTCCCACAAGCCTTCTGGGCTTCAGTTTTCTTATCTATAAAATAAAAGGGTTTGACTAGATCAGGGAGTTGGCAGCTCTTTAAAAGAGGAGCCATTTTCAGCAGCATTTGTAGAATATCAATTTTTTGAAGGTTTGCTCTGTGTGTGCGTCGATGAGCTTGCACGTGTGGGTATGTGGGTATACGGGTATGCAGGTGTGTGGGTATGTGTGTGTATGTCTGTGGATGCCAAAGAAATCTGCACTTAATTCACCACTGATTTACATGGTTTTATTACTTTAAAACAGGAAGAGGGAAGGAAGCTTTCTTCCCCTTCTATTTTGCCCTTTCCTGTTTTTAGCCCTTTTAATTCCTTTTGAAATGTTAGGCAATGACCATATCTGAGGTCAGGGAGCTTCAGCAATCCACGAGTGATCTGATGAGGAGTGAAAAGGGTAAGGCAGACGCCCAAGAGGAAAACCGTAGCGGCAACAGGATTTCATATGGCAAACGTTGGGGCCCAGGCTATCTGTCCTGACTGATATTAGCTTGCTAACAAGTCTATTTTCCTTTGTTCTCAGGAGGAGGAGGGACACATGTGATCTCATCCTCTGGCTTTTGGATGCCTCGGTCAATGACAGATGCCCGGGTTCCAGCAGGCAAAAGAGATGCCTTATCTCAAAATAAAGCAATTGATTTTTTTCTTTTCCTTTAACAGAGCAAATATTGCTGAATTATATTTGTCAGGAAGGAAATCCTAATTCAGTGATTTCATCACCAGCGAAATCTTCCACTTTGCTGCCTTCTCCCCTCTACACAAGCTGGCTGTCTCTTCACATGTCTCTGCACCACTCTGTGTGTTCTCTTGTGGAATGGGTTCTCTGGGGAGGGGGTGGTGGCAGTAGTAGTAGCAGTAATACAAATTGGACCTGGGGTTACATCATCCTCATGGCCCTTTCTCTGATAAAGCTCTCACATCCAAGACATAGGATGTCCCAGAAGTGTTAGTGCACTTTAATAGCTATTAAGGCCCAGGGACAGACTTACAATAGTATTAAAGCTTAGAAACATTCTGATATCACTAAAGGAACTTTCCAGAAGACAAATATCAGCATTAAGAATTTTGGGATAACCTATATGGGGACTTAATACAAATATATAAGACCAAAGACCATTTCCCAATAGATAAGTGGTCAGTGAATATAAATCAAATAGTTCTCAGAAGAAGAATTGCAGACTTTCTACAGCCATATGAAAGACTTCTCCAAATCATCAAAACCAAGAGAAATGTAGATTGATACAACTGGGACCTTTTACCCCATACCCAGCAAACTGACCAAAGATGAAGAGAGTAGGTGTTGGAGGCTTGGGAAGGTGGGTGACATTCTCCCACTGAAGGACCCATTGTCTTGCCCGTCAAACCTTAGGAGAGGCCAGAGAGGAGCTGGGGATACCATCAGTATTACAGGTAGCCTGAAGGACTTCAGTGACTGGCAGGAGGGTGCTTTGGGGAGCTGGAGTCAATAACGTTGTAAGGCATCTGACTCTAGGTAAAAGATGTCTGTTTAAAAAACAACAACAGTAACAACCATGGAAGAAAAAGAGCCTTTTCTGCTCAGAGTATCCTTTACTACACTGACTAATATGACTTGGAATGTCAGTGTTGAATGGAAGTAACTTCCTGCCCATTCCAAGGTTTAAGGCGATGCTGCCTTTCAGCTATTGCCAGCTATTCAAAAGTGGGAAAATTCATTGTTAGCAGGTATGGAATACAATGACTTAAGGTACCACATCATCTAAATCTGCCCCACCATTGATGTGCAGGTCTGTTACTTGGTTGCTTTTGCGTATTTCCCTCTCATTTTATTTGTGGAGCATCTTAAGGTTTACAGATTGCTTTGCTTCCCACCACTGCCTTGCAAGGTAGGTGGTACCATCATCATCATCATCATCATCAGCATCATCATCATCAGCATCATCATCATCATCATCATCATTGTCTCCTTTACAGAGACACAGTCACTTGCCTCTGATAAGGTGGCTGGCCAGGACCAGCATCATAATCTGACCAAAAGCCCTCATGCTTTCTACTACACGGGGTCTGTCATTCCAAGGCTCCCAGTTGTTCAAGGAACTGGGAGTATTGGCCACACCCCAGTTAGACTCATGAAACCTATCTCAATGTACATAAACCCAACTTTGCTTGCATATAATTCGATTTGTTAATTAAAACCAGAATCTCAACTTCATTATAGCTCTCTTTAAAAACTTTTACTCATCTTCTCGCTTGTCCTTGTATTTGGCATTTTTAATATGGAAGCCTAGCATCCTGACATTTTCCATAATGTCTAATGACACATGATGGCTTTGCAACCACAAAACAGACCGTTTAGGAGCCATTTAATGAATGGAACAGTCACCAGAATCAATAAATGCACTGGTTCATTCTTCAAGCTGAGATAAATCTTTCATGTGTGCATATAACTCATCTCCTAATTTTGCCATTTACTATTGGTGCAGAAACTTCAGCTAAATATGCAAATCTTGTTGTTTTTGCCTTTCTGTAATTTGGCTTCATTATGGATGTCTTAATATCCATAATTTATGAATGTGTAACTGCTCACGTAAAATATTTCAATTCTTCCTCTCTGCTGGCTGTCAAATTTTCAGTCATACTGAAAAATTTAAACTTCTACAAGGTGAAGGAGCAAATGAATTCCAAGACAATGAGCTGAGACAAAAAAATGAGGTCCACACTGACAAAATGAAGCTGGAAATTGAAAAAAATCATCTAGAGCCTTTGCATCTGAAATTTTTTCACCTAAAATACCTAGGTAATTACATGGAAAATTGTATTCCTTTGTCTTGAAGCCTCAGGTAATGGCTCCAGACTCTGTATACAATTGTGTTCATCCATTCATTCAAGCGACCAGTTGGACATATTGGCAAAAAGGGATGAAAAACTGAGAGGACTCACTGTATCTGTGGGTGTTGATTTTGGTGGGATAGAGCAGGATTGTCTTAATTTGCTGTACAATTTCTGCACCAGGCCCGCACAACCTGCAGCCTGCCATGGGATTTTGGGCGACCTGTGAAAAATGTATTTTTTGCAAGCCATCCAAAATCCTTTGGCAGGCCAAGTTGTACAGGCCTGCTCTACACCGTTTTGTCTATAACCCTGAATGGGGTTGGAGGAAAGATCATTTCATCATGGCCATGTGGTCTGGTGAATATAGGAGTGGGGCTGAAGTCAGAGGACCTTGGTTCAAATTCTGCCTCACAAATGTCCTAACTTTGTAACCTTTGAGAAAGACACTGAACCTTGGAGGTCTCAGTTTTCTCCTCTGTGATGTGAGGGGGTGGGACTAAATGGAATTTAAGATACCTTCCTATCATTCATTATCACTATCAAATTATCATGATAATTTGCTTAAATTGACTATTCATTTCAATGTACCAGCATCCTGATGTTGGGTAAATAAACATTTCTGGTGACCAATGAAATAGTGGTAAAGTGTAGTGCATTCTGGGGTGTGTAGCAGGCCTTTGAGTATTGTTTATTGATATGAATTACATCATAATATGACTTTAAATAGCAACCACATTAAAAGATTGAGTGAAAATTCATGGAACTTTACCAAGATGAGCTCAAGGCTTTATCTACATTTATACACTGTTCCAAGAAGAACTTTTAGAGGAACCAATTATAATAATAAATGAGAATGATAACTGACTTTTTGTGTGACTGCTTTAAGGCTAGAACAAGCCTCTACCTTCACTGTCTTCTTTGGTCCTCACCATAATCTTGCTTAGTAAGTGGTACGGTTAAGCCCCTTGAGGTCAGAGACTGTTTGGCATGTGTATGTGTGTCTGTGTGTGTATGTCTGTGTGAGTGTGTGTATCTCCAGTATCTGGCACATCTTCAGTACTCCATAAATGCTTATTGAATTAAATGGTTGAGTTCCATTTTACAAGTATGGAAAATGGGAGTGAGATTGCTTCCCTGTTGCACTGTTACATGACCCTGAGCAAGTTACCTAACCCTGTTTGCCTCAGTTTCCTCATCTGTCAAATGAGTCGGAGAAGGAAATGGCAAACCACTCCAGTATGTCTGCCAAGAAAACCCCAAATGGGCTCACAAAGAGTTGCACACGACTGAACAACTCGATCAAACTTAGTTACTATGTTTTTCTCTAAAAAAAAGTTAGGGGGCGACTAGGTGGCACAGTGAATAGAGCACCAGCCCTGGACTCAGGAAGACCTGAGTTCAAACTCCACTTCAGACACTTAACATTTACTAGCTGTGTGGCCTTGGGTAAGTCACTTAACCCCACTTGCCACTCACCAAAGCAAAAGAAAAAAAGTTAGAACATGCTTCACCACAAATCTTCTGAAGTCACACTTTGTCATTGAGGTCTAGGGTTTACAGTGTTATTTTCCTCGACGTTGTGGTCATTGTGTTCATCATTCTAGTTCTGCTTATTTTGCTCCGTATTAATTCATACAAGCCCATGCACATTTCTCTGAATCCTTCGTATTCATTGTTCCTTCATTATATTCATATACCATTATCTCATTTAATTCTTACAACAGTCCTGTGAGGTAGAGAGAGCAGGCATCATGACTATTTCCTTGATGGGGAAAGCTCAAGCATCACTTTCTACATCGACATTTTTCTAATCCTCTCAACTGCTAAGGCCTTCTCCCTCAATCACTGTGTATCTAAGGATTGGGTTCACGCTCTTTATATTTACTCCATATAGAATGTACATGTATTTCCTATATCTCCAGTTATGATGTAAGCTCCTTGAGAGCAAGAACTGTTTCATTCTTTTTCTTTGCATCCCTAGTGCCTAGCATAATGCCGGGGCCAAGTAGGTACTTAGTAGATGCTTGTGGATTGACTGATTTGCTTAGCTAGCCAATGGAGGAACCAGGATGTAAATGCATGATACCTTTGTGGTCTGGACCCATAGTTGGTGACACTCCTGTTGTCCAATCTCTTGTTTCACCATGCTTGCTTCAATGTGATCTCTGAGGGTGAGGGGACTTGCACTGATCAAAGCCATAAAGCATGAGCCTTTCACAGAGGAGAAAGTGTCTTTGTACTATGATAGATAATGAAGGAAATGAATAATGGAGGAACGGAGGTTTCTGAATATCACCACTCAATTTGTAGTCTCAAGTCAGTGAGAGATTTTTTTTTTGGGGGGGGGGGTGATAATAAAAGCTGGTATTTTAAAAGCCCTTCAAGTTTTACACAGTGTTTTGTAGATGTTACCTTGTTGGAACCTCACAATAAGAGAGTGAAGTAAGTACTATAGGGATTAGTGTCTCCCATTTACATATTAAGGAAACTGAATGTCAGAGGTTGTGGCTGGCCTACAGTCATATATCTAGTGAGTAGAAGTGATGGGATTTAAATCCAGGTCTACCTGACTTCGTTAAGCATTCTAACCATTTAGTCATGCTGTTTCTTACAAATAAAAGAGGCACACTGCTTTTTCTTTTTCTTTTAGCATTAGCCAGTATCCTGTATCCATGTATAAAAGTCATTCCTAGGCCCAAAGTACATACGTGAGTAGAAACGGTGTGTTAAAATTTGTATAAATAATGTCTTCTTTGTCTTCTAAATTCCCCTCAAAGAGGAAACTCCCTTGCCCCGCCTTTTCTCCAAAATTTAAGACTTTAGGATCAGCCTGACCATCTCAACAGCATTGCCTCTCCTGGCCTCACACTGGGCAAATCTCAAAATGTTTGAAAACTCGTCAAAGTTTTTTTGTGCCAAAATCTCTCCCCTCTCTCACCCACAGAGATAGTAAGCAATGTATCAATTATACATGCAAAGTCCTACAAAACATATTTATATATTAGCTATGTTGCAAAAACAATAAAGCAAGAGACATAAAGAATGTTGAAAAAAATCATAATCTGCATTTAGAGTTCATCAGTCCTCTCTCTGGAGGTGGTTAGCACTTTTAATCATGGGTCCTTTGGAGTTGTCTTGGATCATTGTGTTGATCAGAGTAGCTAAGTCTTTCATAGGTGATCATCATTACAATATAGCTGTTACTATGTGCAGTCTTCTCTTGGTTCCACTCACTTCACTTTACATCAGTTCATATAAGTCTTTCCAGGTATTTCTAAAACCATCCTGCTTGTCATTTCTTACGTTGTCTTTGCTTAGTTGTTTTCAGTGACATCTGATTTTTATTACCCATTTTGGAGTTTTCTTGGCAAAGATATGAGAGTTGGTTGCAATTTTTCTCTCCAGCTCAATTTATAGCTGAGGAAACTGAGGCAAACTTGCCCAGTTAAGTATCTGCGGCCAGATTTGAACTCAGGAAGATGAGTTTTCTTGACTTCCTTCCTGTCATTCTATCCACTGTGCCACCTAGCTGCCCCCATAATTTCTTATAGTACAATAGTATTCCATCACAATCATATACCACAACTTATTCAACCTTTTCCCAGTTGATGACCCTCCTCTCAATTTCCCATTTTTTGCCACCACAAATTAGCTGTTAATATTTTTGTGTGTATATATGTATATATATATATTTGTGTGTATATGTATATATAATATGTATATTATATCCTTTCCCCTTTTCTTTGATATGCAGACCTATTACTGGAATTCCTAGGTCAAATGGTATGCACAGTTTTATCGGATTTTTGTGCATTGTTCCAAATTGTTTTCTAGAATGCTTGGATACCAGTTTACAACTCCACTAACAGTGGGTTAGTGTCCGTATTTTTCCACATCCCCTCCAGCTTGTGTAATTTTCCTTTTCTGTCATGTTAGCTAATTGTTAAGTGTGGGGTGATATCTCAGAGTTGTTTTAATCTTTATTTCTCTGATCAATAGTGATTTAGAACATTTTTATGTGACTACTGATACCTTTGATTTCTTCTCCTGAAAGTGGCCTGTTTATATCCTATGACCATTTACCCACTGGGGAATGACTCTTATGTTTATAAATTTGGCTCAGTTCCCTATATATTTGAGAAATGCAAAGCTCAGCATGTTAACTGATTTTATATGTGCATAAATACTGTCCTGGGGACAGCGTAAGTCTTACCATTGTAAGGAATTCAAAGGGCACACTGCTTTCCATGATGATTATTTTTCCTCTTTACTGACTCAGTATAAGTACTATGCGGGCCATCTCCAGTCATCCTGATTTATATCTGGCCACCGGACCCACATAGCTCCAGAGAAGAAAGTGAGGTTGGTGACTTTTCAAGGTCCTCTCTCACTTAAATCCAATTCACTTGTAACTCATGGCATCACCTTCCTGATTCCATGGTCCTCTTCAAGAACTAAGGACAAACAACAATGATGACAGGCTGGATTGTAGAGTGTGTGGAAGGAAATAAAGTTTAAAACGACTGGAAAGGTAAGATGAGGCCTGGTGACAAATGCCAAACTTGGTCAACCTTATATTTGACTCTGGAAGTATTGGGGAGCCAGTGATGTTCATTGAACCTAGGGCTGGGGACTGGAGAAGGGGTTGACATAGTGTATCTATGTTTTAGAAAAATCTTTTTTTGTTGTTTTTGTTTTTAACATTCATTTTGGTTTTTCTCAACATTTATTTTTTTAATAAGATTTTGAGTTTCAAATTTTTCTTTCTCCCTTCCTCCCCTGCTCTCTCCCCAAAACAGTAAGCAACTCACATAGGTTATACACATGCAGTCATGTAAAACATTTCCACATTAGTCATGTTGTAAAAGAAGAAACAGTTAGAAAAAGAGAAAAAACCCAGAGAAAGTGAATTCAGATTAGACTGTGCCTGCTACATCTTGGCTGCCTTTGATCCAGGGGTTCACTAGGGCCAGGTCTTTGCTCCTCCTTGGGCTTGGCTGCCTGTGAAGTCTGGCATGGCCTCCCATTACTAGACCACTGGTGGCTCCTGCCTCCAACCTTTGGAAGCTTGCAATTCTTAGCCTAGTCCACTCTCTGTCCAATTATATAATATTTATGAAAGTGCTTAGCACAGTATCTGGCAGATAGGAGGTACAAAATAAATACTTCTTCTTTCCCCAATATTTCTTTACCTAAGACAAGAAAGAATAGACTCAACAGGGACAGAAGCAAGATCAAGGCCGTGTTCTCTTGACTTCATGGTGACCTGAAAAGGCTGGCACCTGCTAGGCTAGCCAGTGGTACAATGGAGGCAGGAAGACTTGAGTTAAAATTCAGACTCAGACACTTATGAATTATTTGACAAGTCAACCTCTGTATTCCTCATCTGAAAAATGGGGATAACAACAGCACCTGCCTCCCAGGGTTTTTGTGAGGATCAAATGAATTAATATTTATAAAGCACTTTGCAGACCTCAAAGGGCTATATAAATGTTCGATATTGTTATTACTGGCTGAGGAGAATAGCTCACTGATGCTAGCTGTCTCTCCATCTGGAGGTTGAGTTCTTGCCTCTTTCATGAATGTAGCCTGTCAGGAAAGAGACTTGAGTTGTCCCTATGAAAGCCTTTTTTTGGTGGGGGGGAGAGGGCAGGGCAATTGGCGTTAAGTGAATTGCCCAAGGTCACATGGCTAGTAAGTGTTAAGTGTCTGAGGCTGGATTTGAACTCATGTGTTCCTGACTCCAAGGCCAGTGCTCTATTCACTGTGCCATCTAGCTGCCCCTATGAGAACCTTTTGTATGAGCATTTAGTTCTGGTTTAGAAACCGATCAGAAATCATACAGTGAGCTGACTAGAAATAGAATGCCTGTATATTTTCCAGAGTCATGGGGACCTTCTATTGGGCCAGAGTGGAGGTGGAGATACAGCAGGAAGAATACTGCATCTGCTCAAAGGGTGGCACTGCCATTGGCCAATCCCCATGTAATCTTAACCTGCCTTTCTTCTTACATTCTACGCCCTTCCTTGCACTCTACAATCTGCCTCTCAGAATATCTGGTTTCCTTCAAGGCTGACCTCAATAATAACCATCTACACAAAGCCTTTCCTGGTCTCGGCCTTGCTTCCACCTCCCCCAACTTTCCCCCACATTAGTGCCTTCTATCCCAAACTGTCCTCTACATATTCTATACATAATTATATGTGTATGTGTTATCTTCCCCATTAAAATATAAGCTCCTTGAAGGCAAGGGGCCATTTTACTTTTGTCTCTGTATGCCCATAGCATAGCATAATGGCTGGCACAAAGTAATCACTCAATAAACGCCTCTTGGTTGATTGACTCTATTAGCCATTTTGAAAACACTTTTGGGTTGACCTCATGTTGGGTGGAGTTCATGTGAATGCTGCCCATGGAACCTTGATTCCATCCAGGTATTTATTTGTAAACATCGCCATAATCCATTGGTTTAATTGGATTTAACCTTGCCGTTTTCTTTTAGTCTCTGCTTTTCTTTGGTTCACTTTAAGATTTTTACACTTACGGAGTCCAAATGATATTTTGATATCTTTGGAGAAAGATTCCATGAAAAGGAACAACTGTTTAATGCATTTTTGGTAGAATCATATAACACAATATTATCTTTTACCATCAAGTGATAAAGAAGATGTTTTGATATGACTCCCTTTTTAATTTGGAAGCCATACTCAGTTCTGTTTCAGAGAGATGATAGTAAGTTTAAGCCTAGGCAGAACCACATGGGGCTTACCATTTCTCACTGTAAGATGTCATATTTCATATCACCAGTTTCTGTTTTAGGTGAGGCCATCAGATACTCTAGTGCTTGCTTCTTTTTCATCTTTTTGCTCTATATGAGTAAGCCATGAGTAGAGAACTGAGTCAAAGGCTTTGCTATAATGAATAAAAACAATACAAATGCAACAAAGCTTTAAGACAGTTCATTCAGTAATTATTAAATCAATAATAAGTTGCCCTTTCCGCTCCTGGGAACTTTCTGGCATACCACAATATGTTCTTTTTCTGTAAGTGTCATAGTACCCTCTTTAAGTGATAGAAGCCATGAATGCTTGACCTTTATGAGGTCAATGGTGGCCAATGGTGTTCCCATCTTTTGCTAGTAGACAAATGATGATGTCTATTTAGAAATATGGGATCAGGCTCCCTTTTGAGAGGAAACTGGCAGAGTTTTACTTGTAATTCATGCACCACTATGATGCATTTGAGCCAATATTTTTAATCTTATAAAGTCTCTCCCATCCTGAAAAAATCCTCACTTGATCTCTTCATCAGCCCTTCCTATCATCCTATATTTCTTCTGTCCTTTGTAGCTAAACTCCTTGAAAAGGCCATGTGTAATAGGGGCCTCCACTTTCTCTCTTCTCGCTTTCCTTGTAACCGTGTCATCTGACTTTTGGCTTTCTCATCTCACTGAAACTGCTCTTTCTAAAATTACTAGTGATCTTAGTCAGCAGCTCCAATGGCCTGTTCTCAGTCCTCATTCTCTCTGTAGCCTTTGACACTTTTGATCACCTCCCTTTAATGTTCTCCACTTTCTAGGTTTTGGGGACACCCTTCTCTCCTGCTTCTAGCCTATCTGACCACTATTTTTTTATCTCCTTTGCTGGATCCTCTTCCAGATCATATCCTCTAACTGTAGGAATCCCTCAGATTTTGGTCCTGGGCCCTCTTCTCCTTCTATAGTACTTCACTTGGTGATCTCCTCAGCCTCCAAGGATTTAATGATCACCTCTAAGCTGATGATTCTCACATCTCCTATCCTTCCCCCACTTCTCTGCTGACCTCCAATCTTGCATCTTCAATTGACCTTCAGACATCTTGAACCGGATGTCCAATAAACATCTAAAAGTCAACATATCCAAAACAATTCATTATCTTTTCCCTTAAATCCTCCCCACCTCCTACCTTCCCAGTTATTATAGAAGGCAACACCATCCTCACTCCTTCAGGGTCACAACCTAAGAGTTATCCTGGACTCTTCATTCTGTCTCACCTCCCATATCCAACTGGTTACCAAGGCCTGTCAGTTTTACCTTTACCTTAGGTATCTCTCAAATACGCCTCCTTCTGTCCTTTGAAGCCCCCCCCCAGACCCTCATTATTTTATGCCTCAGTTACAACAGTAGTCTGCTGGTTGGTCTGCCCACCTCAGGTCTCTCCCCACTCTAATCCATCCTCAATTCAGCTGCTAAAGTGATTTTCCTAAAGGGTAGGCCCAACCATGTCACTTCCACCTATAAACTCCATTGGCTCCCTATTGCCTCCAGGAGCAAATGTGAAACGCTGTGTTTGGCATTCAAAGTCTTTTATAACCTAGTGCCCTCCTACCTTTGCTGTTTTCTTATGTCTTACTCTCTGACATGTATTCTTTGATCGAGTGACACTGGTCTCCTGGCTGTTCCATGAACAAGACACTCCATCTTTCATTTCCAGGCATTTTTCTCTGGCAGTCCTTCAGGCCTCAAATGCCTGGAAGCATTCTCAACTATACCTACTGATCTCCCTGGCTTTCTTTGAATCACAGTTTTTACCAGAAGCCTTCCCCAACTCTTTTTTTTTTAAAGCAATTGGGGTTAAGTAACTTGCTCAAGGTTACATGGCCAGGTGTTTCTGGGTGGGTGCTAAGTGTCTGAGCCCAGATTCAATCCCAGGTCATCCCGACTCTGGGGCCAGTGCTCTTACTCGCTGTGCTACCTGGCCACCCCCCCCCCCCAACTCTTCTTAATTCTAGTCCCTTTGTCTATTAACTATTTCCTACTTATACTGTATATAGCTTGCTTGGGACATATTTGTTGGCATATTGTCTCTTCCGTTAGATTGTAAGCTCCTTGAGGGCAGGGTCTGCCTTTTGCCTCTTTTTATATCCCTAGAGCTTAGTGCAGTGTCTGGTACATAGTAGCTATTTAATAAATGTTTATTCATTGATTGATCATTCTTATATAAGCCTGCCAGTTTCTAGTTTTGCAGAGAAATTAGAGTTTCAGCCACCTCCTTTGATGTAACCCTTCATTATATTAATGGATACAAGCTTTCTATTTTGCATTTGACCCAATGGTAGTTTTGTTGTGTCTTTTGTGACCACATAGATGACTAGAAATCACCCATACCTTTCTTTGGGAGTTCTCTTTCACCTTTGTAGTAAAGTTTTTGATTTAATTCTTTGTGCTGTTTTGATTCCTTATCTGATCTTTAAACTTTTGATTTTTGCATTCATTTACCAATTAAGGGACCATTGAGTTTCTAATAGGGCTTTGTTTTCTGTATTCCATTAAGTGTGTTTCTTTTTTGTTGCCTTGAATTGGGAGATATGGCATCCGATTTTCGATTTTCTACTGTTTACACCAGCCAGGGATTTAATGTAACTTTTCCATGTATTTCCACCCATCTTCAAGAGCTTTCCCAAGTTGTTCCATCCATGATGGTGCCTGAGGCTTTTCTCATGACAGTGGCTACTATGTATATTTTGTGTGTAGGTCCTCAAATATTTTTATTCTTTTCCATGAAATATTCTACGTAAATGTGTTATGGTTGGTTATAGGAAATACCAGCTTTGTGGAATTATTTTGTCTTGGTGTAGTTGGTGTACTTGGTGGATTGGAATAATCAAGCTTAAAAGGGGCCTTTTGAAATGTTAGGATAAACCCGCCTGGCTCTTCTTTGGTCATTAGAATCATTGGTATTTTTTTTGTTGGCCCTTTTGTTCTCGGTTGAATGATTAGAGTTTAAGTGAATATTTTCAGTGACCTCAGGATCTCCTCCTTTTCCCTCTTGGAGTTTCAATAGCTCCTTGATTTCAGATCTTATTTCATCTCATCAGGGCTTATAGATGACCTGATTTCTTATGATTACCCTGCAGTGATCTGCAGATGTTGTTTTAAAATTTAGATTTTCCTGAAAAAGTCTAGGCCCTTTGCTGTGAGCCGCCCCTCCATTGTCCATTCCACATCCTCTGCTGTCCTTTCCTTTGCTATCTCTTCACTAAGGCTAATCCCTCTACGTATACAGGTCAGTGACTAGATTTAATATACACAAATACCAAAACTCATTTCCTGATATTTCCCCTCATTTATAGATACAACTTGGGGTATAGACAGACAAATCAGAGGAGATTTAAGGTGGGAAGGAACCTTAAATGTCTAAGAGTCCAATAATCTCATTTGATAAATGAGGAAATTAAGGCCTGGCAAATTTAAATAACTTGTTCAAGTTCACACACCTAGAAAGCTGCAGAGATGCGATCTGAACTCAAGTCCAATAAATACAAATCCAGCAATCTGCCCCCTATACCACACTGTCTAATGTCCTGGGTCATCACCATGAGGGATTGTGCTACCAGAAATGAGCTCTTAAAACAAGACCATAGATAGCACTATGGACCCCTTTGCAAACTGTGTTCCGGGTTGACCATGTCCATTCTTGGCTTCTTGCCTCCACTGAATTCCCTGTTGCATTAATTTTCATGTCTTGTGCTAAAGCTGCCATGTAAGACTGCCCAAGTGTAGTGTTTAACATGATCCACCCTCCCAAGAGTCTTGAGGTTCCCAATAGTTGCCTGAACACTCCATGATCATCTTAGCTAAATGCTTTCTGATATCCCAGGTTGTAGTCTTATGTCTCCAAGCTTTTTCTTTCTCCTCCTTCTATGACCTTGGCTGATGAAAGGACAGAAAGGGGAGTCTAACAACCTTCTACTTAGAAAAGGAAATGACACCTTTAAAAAATGATCTCATCTCTTCCTGGAGAAAATGAAGTCATTAGCCTCCCTTCACCTCCCTTCAGCTGCGTCCATTTTTGCCCTCCGCTATGTGAGGCCATCCAGAAGAAAATCAACTACAGTACATTTCCCCACAAGTGACAATCATGAGTGAGAATTACCACTGGGCAAAGGGATGTAAAAAGGACTCCTGAGTAACAATCCATACGGGGAAATATCACTATTAAAACTGATTGCTAGATAAACAAATTTGGTGGAAATTTGCTTCTAAATTCATCTGAATTAATTTATAAAGCAGTTGTGGTCTCCCTATCTATACAAATAACATCTGATTATGTATCCCCTATATATGTGTGTGTGTATATATATATGTATATATATATATACATATTTACTTATTTATAAAATATATCCAAGTATGAATGCAATAACATGTATATTATAAAATTTAAACACATCTAGAAATTTATAAGGATGAGATAAAGATGAAATATCATTTTATCCTAGAGGTAATACAGAACCCTTGAAGTTTATTGAGTAGGGGAGTGACATGGTCAGAGCTGTGTTTTAGGAAATCCCATTGGTGATTGTGTGAAAGATATATTTTACTGGGAAGTCCCTTCAGGAAGGGAGCCCACTTAGGTGGCTGTAGCAATAGACAAGGTGAGAAGTGATAAGGGCCTTAATGTATGAATGATGCCTCCCCCCCCCCCCACATACACTTAGTTTGTTTTTACTCTATGTCCTGCATTTAGCACTGGGGAATACAAATACATATGCTAAGGCAGTCTCTGTCCTCAAGAAGCTTACATTTTAATTAGGCCAAACAGCACAAATAGAGCGCTTGTTGTCAGGTGGGCCATTACAAGGATGACAAAGATAAATATTGCAAGAAGGACAAGGGGAATCATGGGGGAGTAGATCAGCATGCCCTTTTGAGTAGCAATGGCAGTATTGATCTGATTCTGGCTCCCAAATGTGGAAGTAGAGGGAGGGCGGAAGATTCAGAGGGAAGCACAGAACCAGGATCAGATCAATACTGCCATTGCTACTCAAAAGGGCATGCTGATCTACTCCCCCATGATTCCCCTTGTAATTCTTGCAATATTTATCCTTGTCGTCCTTCTCGTAGAAGGCAAGAAGGTTGCTAGGGGATAAAGGGAGCTTGGATGGGACCAATCTGAGACAGTGGCCAGCAAGACCCTAGGGTGGTTACTCCAGAGTTAAAAGAGTAGAATCCTCTGAGCCATGACTCCTGGTATTGGGGGCAAAGCACAGCAGAATTGGGATTACAGTGAGCATTGGGCTTCCTGATAGGGTTGATTTAAGAGCCTAAAATATGCTGACTAAAATATTATTGTTGTCTAATAGGAATTAAGTGGCAGGAAAATAATGCCATTGCTAAAGTGCCTGTCAGTTCTATGAGGATAAAGGTGGTTCTGTATTTGTTTAAAATGCTCAGAATCTCAGTGTTTTGCACACAGCTATTGCGTTATACATTCTTGTTGAATGAACAAATGAATGAAGGTTGGTGGCCTGGAGTTCTTACAGGCTGTACTAGTCACATATCAGCTAAGGCAGTCTTGTGATCAAGGCTCAGTTCATCTTTTGTCCAAGGATCAGTCTAGCAAAGGAAAAGATACCCATACTAGTCACCAATAATTGCCCTTCAGTGTACAGTCTGCCCTCCAACAGAGCCCTGCTGCAAGCACAACTTGGTCTGAGGATAGAAGTTGGAGTTGGAATTTTCCCAATAATAACTGCACAGTGGTTTGCAGTGGGTGGCCAGGCAGGAGGTAGGTTATGGGATCCCTGAATGTCCAGCTCATAAGGGGACAGGTTGGAAGCTTCCATAACAGAGGAAGGAGATGGAGCTGCAGAGTATTGGGGAACAAGTGGAAGGGGGCCCCCACAATTAGCTGTCTCAGGGTCAGACACATGTAGCCTATCTACCCAATCACCCTCTGATTAATTGACCACATGACCCCTGTAGTCAGACTATGACTCCCCAGGAGACCTTGGCCCTCATGAAGTCTCATCTATCTCTTCATAGGGGGCTCTAAATTCTCTGTTCCTCTCTGGGTCTGCCTTACTCTCAATAGATTGCTGGGCTAGTAGGTGCTTTGCATAGATAATGATAATTGGCTCTCACCTTTCTCCCAGAAAGGTATTAGGGCTGTTCTATAAAATGCCCTGAATGATTTAGAGGAAATTCCCAATTCAAACATTGATACTTTCAATTAAAATGTTAATTAAGCAACTATTAATGAGCTGTACATTAAATGCCTATTATATGGCATTGTGGAATATATGAAGATGCGTAAGACAGTCCATGATCTCAAGGAGCTTGTCCTCTCCCAGTGTGGCACATAGAGCACTGAATCTGGAGGCAGAAGACCTGTATTCAAATCTTATCTCTGCTGTTTATTATCTGTGAGATTACCTTAGGCAAGTTACATCACCTCTTTGATCCTAGGCCTCAGTTTTCTCACCTGTACAATGAGATGGTTGAACATTTCCACAGTACTTTTCAGCTCTAAGGCCTAAGATATGTGAGAGGCAGCATGGCTTAGTGTGTAGAATGCTGGACTTCAGATTGGGAAGGTCCAGATTTCATGCCTGCCTCTATCACTTATGGTTTGGGCAGGCCATTTCATCTCTCTTGGCCTCAGTTTTCCTATCTCTAAAATCGGAGATTTGGACTTGATGACCTCTAAGTTCCTTCCACCTCTCTATTTGTTATCCTATTTTTTGTAAACTTGAAAGGGCTTCAGGCTATATAAATGTAAATTCTAGTGATGATGGGCAGGAGTAAAATGCTTCCATGAGAGCTGGAGATCAGTTCCAGTTGGGGGAGGAGGGATGGATGTCATTGAAGAAGACTTCATGGAGATCACTTTTGAGCTGGACCTTGAGTTCAGTAGGTGAAAATGAGGCAGAAATGGATCCCTGGCCAGGAGAATGGTGTGAAGGAAGGTGTAGAGATTCAGGAAAGAAGGGCAGCTGAGCGATCAAGAGAGCAGTGCATAGACCCTGTGTAGGGGGGTGGGATGGGAATTGATGAAAGGAGGCTGGGCTAGTGGGAGGCAAAGGGGATGGATTTCTCTCAAGACTAAAGGGGAACTTATCCCAGGGTTTCACTTACCCCCATTGTCTAAGATTCCTCCAAGGTCCAGTTCACATTTCAAATGATCTTACAATAATTCTTCATTAGAATCAGGCCCCGTCCACCTCTTTTTAAGCCTTCCATGTTATGTTTCCCCAATTTCATTTGCCTTTTGAGCAGCCATGAAACATGTGTAGGAGTGATAGAGGAAAAAGTATATGCACAGAGCTGTGACTGGTGTTTGAAGGTGGCACCACATCGTAGATGGTACTGACAACAGGAGTAGACATGTGCTTATCACCTCATTGGTGGGAATGATTGGTTAAAATAAGACATCACTTCTTGGCAGTCACACTCCTGGGAACTGATATCATCCTGCTCCTTTCTGTAGCTGCAATCTCCCCAAAGTGGCCCTATTGTGGCCAAGGCTTTCCTGCTCCCCAACTCTCGTCCAAGCAAATTTGCCTTGAGCAGTGGATCTGAGGGTACTAGTCCTGCCCCTTGCCCCAGGTGCTGCAGCTGCAGGTGACAGATCTTCTCTCCATGATGAAGAGTCAGGCAGGAGAGGGAAGTCCTTGCTCTTCTAACTCAGTATCAGTCCTAGAAGTTCTTTGATTTCTGTGGGTGGTCTGGTTTAGAGCTTATTATGGTCTGGTCATTGCTAGGAGCATATGTAAATTGAAATTTAGTTCTGAGGAAATGAAAGTAATGGAACTAGGCACTCAATAAATGTTTGTTAAATGAATGAGTGTTTGCATAATGTCAAAGATTCCATATTTGTGAACACTAGGTTGTGTCTGTTGTGTCTACCTGACAGCAAACATCTGGCCGCCCACGGAAGGCCATCATCAGTCATGTAGATGTTTTCAAACATCCAGATGTTTGGTGTTGGTTTGACAAAACATCCTGATGACTGACTGAATTTGTCATCTTCATGGTGAAGATGAATAGTTTATTCCATCTGGTGCTCTGGGGAGAGGCAGGAGATCCAGATGAGAGCTGACAAGAGTGGGTGTGGCCTTCTGTTCTGGGGCGATTCTTAAAGTTCACTGCTGCCCTTTTATGGTCCTATTCATATAATAAATGAGTGTTGCAATTTCTAGGCTCTCCTCCAAAGCCTGTAACTTATTCTTTGATATACTTACTGCTGATGGAATTATCAGAGACAAATTCAGTCCTGGTGATCCATTGCAAGAAAGTAGAAAGTGCCCTGGGCTTTCCATCTTGAGTGGGTTGGATAGATGCTCCCATTCTCAATCATGGGCCAGTGATTAAAAGGTAATAATAACTCACATTTTGATAGTGCTTTAAGATTTTCAGAGCTCTTCCCTTTAACGTCTCTGTGAGTTAGGCAGTACGCATCTGATTATAATAATTTATTTTTACTTTTGAGTCAGACTTGTGATTTCATCCACGTAGGAAACTCCTGGCATTGAAATGTCCTCCACCAATGCAGATGGGCGTCTCACCTTTAGCATGTATTCTTATTTTCCTGGAGGCATTGAGAAGTTAAGTAAATTAGCCATGGTCACACAGGTAGTTTGCATCAATAGCAGGAATTAAGCCGAGGTCTTCTTGGCTCCCAGGAAATGAGGAAACTGAGGCTCCTCTGAGAGGCAGCTGATAATTGTGTGAGACAGCCAGATGCATAACCCTCTGCTAGGCTCTATGGGGTATACAAAAGAAATGAAAAGCAAGATCCCTGCCCTTGAGAACCATCTAGTCTAGTTGAGATCAGGCATCTATACTGGGGATGCTTAAGAACCAGGTAAATAACACATTAACAAGTGAAAAACATGTATTTTCATAGAAACTGAGTGCCTAAAGGCCAAGAGTGTTTAAAGTAAAGGGAAGATTGGCCTTGAGATGGGCGATATTATGTGTTCTAGAGTACATGTGAATTCCTGTATGGTTTAAGGGATCTCAGTATTAGGAGAGAGGAGAAGGCTGATGGTGCCTATGAAGGCATGGAAACTGGGACCCCAAAGATACATGAGAGACAAGTATAATAACTCATATTTACCCAGGACTTTAAAGTGTGCAGAGAGTTTTGCATACATTGTCTCATTTGAGCCTGATATTTCTATTAAGTGGGTCCTACAAATATTTTAAAATGGATTTTATTGCTATATTTTGTTTTTACATTGCCCAGATTTCCCCCCTGTACCTTCCACTCCATCCCCAGAGAGTCATCCCTTATAACAAAGATTTTTTTATAAAGAAAAAGAAAAAAAGAGGAAGAAGAGAAAGAAAAAAGTCATTCAAATCCACCAATACACTAAAACATCTCACATTATGATCTCCCCCTCTTCTTTTTTTTCTTAAAGCAATGAGGGTTAAGTAACTTGCTCAAGGTTACACGGCCAGTTATTTCTGGGTGTGGTGCTGAGTATCTGAGCCCAGATTTGATCCCCAGGTCATCCCAACACTGGAGCCGGTGCTCTTACTCGCTGTGCTACCTCGCCGCCCCTCCCCCTCTTACTTCTGCAAAGGATCAAGGAGGATGCTATTATAGTTCTTCATTGGGACCAAGTTTGCTCTTTGCAAATTTGTAACATTTATTTTTATTTAACAATTTATTTTATGTCATTATTTTTGCAAACATTACTGGGGATTAGCCAATGGTGGTTGTTCTTTCCTTTTGGTCTTATATGTTTGTCAGTTTTCTATATATTTTGGACACCAAACATTTATCATAGATATTTGATATGATTTATTTACAACCAATTGCTTTTCTTCTTCTCTAGATGCTTGCTTTTCTTTGTGCAAAAGTTCTTCAATTTCTTGTAAACAAAATCATCTTTTTATCTCTTTTAATCATCTCTATTCCTTGTTTGATTAAAATTCATCTACCTGTGGCTGTGGAAAGTATATGTTCTCTCTCCCAATTTTTTTATGGTACAGTGATTAATATTCAAGTCACATGTCTATTTTGAATTTATTATGGATTATGGTATAAGAAGTTAGACTAAATCTAATGTCTGTCAGGCTGGTTTCTAGTTTTCTCACAAGTTCTTATTAAATAGGGAGTTATTTCCTAAGTAATTTATGTTTTGGGGTTTGTTGAACATTGAGTTATTAAACTCCTTTATTTCTGATTCTTCCTTGTCTATACTGTTCCATTGGTCTACTTTTTAATTAAAAAAGCTGATATGGAATGGTTTTGAAGATGATTGCTTTATAATATATTTTGATGTATGAGAGTGCTATTTTCCTTTCATTCCTACCTTTAAAAATGGTTTTCCTTGATTTTCTAGAACTTCTATTCCTCCAAATAAATCTTGTTATTTTTTGGTAGTTTGGCTGGAATAGTATTTAATCTGTAAATTAACTTTGGTAGTATTGTCGTTTTTATTATTTTGGCATAGCCCAGCTCTGAGCTCTGAATATACTCCTAGCTATTTAAAATTAATCTTTATTTCTTTAAGAAGCATTTGGCAATTGAATCTAGGTCCTGCTTGTATTATTATCCCCATTTGACAGATGAGGAAATTGAAGCTCAGAGGTGTTAAGCTACTTACCTATGGCCACACAACTAGTTAGCATCAGAGACATGATTTGGACCTAAGTCTCCTTGAATATAAGTTAAGCAAGTTATCCACTGTGCCACACTGCCCTTAAATATGACTTAGTGTCCTCCAGCCAGCTCTTTAATCCCCTTAGTTTGCCTATGATCTAGATCTATGAGCTAGATTCTAACTTGTAGCTATCTTTCCTGTCCATAGGGAATACATGAGATTTTGTCAAATGCATCGCTGAAATCTACTAGTGTCTTCTGGTCTACCAGCGTAGTGACTGTCATAAAAGAGGGAATGGGGTAGACCTCTTCTTACACCACAGCTGCTCTTGGTCATCATCACTTCACTCTCTAAGAACTTGCCAGCCAAGGTAAGCTTGGTGGCTAATCAACTGTAATCTCCATTGTGTCCTTCTTTGTGAAAACTGGGCAGTCTGCCCTTCTCCAGCTGTCTTCATGCCGCTTCTCCAGTCCTTCACCATCTTTCTCATATGATGGACAGTGGCTCAGTCTGAATCATGTGTTCCAAGTTCTTGGGGTTTTTTTTGTTTTTTTTTTTTTTGAGTAGCCAAGGTCCTTTCTTAACACTCTTGTTTATTTAACCTTGGGTTTCAATTCTTTGTTAACTATTTTATTCTATTTGGCCAAATTCCTTAAAAATTGTCTCCTCTTGTTGCCTCCACTTCCTGTCTTCTTACTCCTCCACCCACTGAAGCCTTGGTTCCAACATCATTATTCAACATCATGTCACCCATTATCATGCCATTCTACTGTGATTATTCTCCAAAGAATTATCTTGAGCCCTCTTGTCTCCCTTCACCACTTACTATACATTATCAACTACCATGGATTCAATTATTATTTCTATACAGATAACTCCCAGGTCAATTTTTCTTCTGAACCTTAGTTTCCCATCACCAACTGCCTACTACTACTACTACTACTACCACCACCACCACCATAATCATTGTCACCACTATCAACAGCAACCTACTGGTTGGTACCTACTATGTGTCAGGCACTGTGCTGAGCAATTTACAAATGGTATCTCATTTGATTCTCATAATAATCTTGGGAGGCAGGTGCTATTATTTTCAACTCTATTTTACAGATAATGTTGTCATTGTTATTCAGTCATTTTTCAGTTGTGTCTGACTCTGTGACCTCATTTGGGGTTTTCTTGGCAAAGATACTAGAACCATTTCCTGAGGCCAGATTTAAACTCAAGAAGTGTAAAGGGAATGTAAATTTTTAAGATCTTCCCTGCCCCTAGGCTAAAGTACACCTGGAGCCTGGTGTGGGAGGCTTGTTTTTCAGTAGATACTTCTTGATTGGCCAGTGAGTCAATAAGGTTGTTACATTCTCTGAGCCAGGAGAAGGCTATATAAGCCCTGATGTGTAGCTTTGTTTTGGGGCTCACTTTGAGAAGTGTTCTGTGATTTGATCTGGATTCTGGGAAGCCATTGTTGAGAGCCCCACCTCGGCTTTGAAAAACCCAGATGTTGATTTGGTATGGATGTAATGGTTGGACAGTTTGGAAATCTGTCTACTTCATCTGTTTCTCTGTCTTGATAATTCTGTCTGTATAATCTGAAGTTTGGGGTGCTAACCTTTTTCCCCTGAACTAGGTAAACAATACATATTTGACTGATTAAAGTAAGCTTGTTAACCCATTTTGAGTTGCTTTCCTTTATCAAAGCAGATCTAAGAACCTGTGTTGGCAGCCACCCTGGGGACACTTGGGGTGCTTGCCGCTACAAGAAGATGAATCTTTCTGACTCCAGGCTGGGCACTCTACCCACTGCACCATGTAGCTCTCCCATCTTTCCTCTTCTTACCCCCTGGTGCATTCTTCTCTACACTTTCCAATATTTTAAGGGCATCAACATGTAATAGAAACACTATATAAGCCTTCTCTTTAATTAGATTCCCTCCATGACCCCTGATGATAATAGGGTTTTGAGGGAACACATATATCATCTTTCTATATTAGAATATAATCAGTTAATCCTTGTCTAGTTCCTTGTGATTGTTTGCTTGTGTTTACCTTTTTATGTTTCTGTGACTCCTTTGCTTGTACTTCACATTTGTAGGTAGCTCTGGTCTTTTCATCAAGAATGCTTGGAAGTCTTTTATTTCATTAAAATCTACTTTCCCCATAAGATTACACTCTGTTTTCCTGGATAAATTATTTGTGATTTAATACTGCATCCTTTGCCTTTTGTGATAGCATATTCTGAACTCTCCACTTCATTATAGTGATGGCTGATAAATCATGTGTAATCCTGACTATGGCTCCTCAACACTTTAATTATTTCTATCTGGATCCTTGTAGTACTTTATTCTTTGACTTGGAAGTTCTGGATTTTGGCTATAAAGATCCAGGGAGTTTTCATTCTGAGGTTCCTTTCAGGAAATTTCTGGTAGATTCTTTCTCTTTCTACTTTGTGCTCTTGGTCTAAGACATTTGGACAGTTTTCTTTTATCATTTTTGAAATATGTCTCAACTTTTTTGTCACAGCTTTCAGATAGTCTGATGATTACTGAATTTTCTCTCTTTAATCTGTTTTCCAGATCACTTTTTTTTTCTGGAATATATTTCACATTAGCTTCTATTTTTCCAGACTTTTGACTTTGTTTTTCTTTTTAAATAAGTTTTTGTTGATAACTTCTGTTTCTTAGATCATCATAGTTATCTCAAGTACCCCTCCTCCTCCCAATCTCAGAGAGTCAGTCATATAACAAGTGATATGTTTTAGAGAGGAAGAAATTCAGCAGAATTGTTCAATACATTATAAAAAAAAACCAAGTGTAATATGTGACAACTGTGAACCTCCTATCTCCACAGAGGGGTGGGTTGGGGACATACTCTCATGTCTCTTCCCTTGAGTTCTACTGGAGCTTTATAATTTTGTTACATTTACTTTTGAGTGGTAGGTTTTTTTGGTGTGTAGTTCTTTCAATTTATATTGTTGTAGTTATTGTGCATATTGTTTTCTTGGTTCTGCTTATTACTCTTTGCATCAGATTATATGCATCTTTTCATGTTTTTCTTTATTTTTCACACACATCATTTCTTATACCACAGTAATATTCCATTACATTCATGTGCCATTGTTTAGACTGGGATGGAGAACTTGCAGCCTTGAGGCCACATGTGGCCTTTTAGGTCCTTGGGTACAGCCTTTTGACTGGGTCTGAGTTTTACAGAACAGTTCTTTTTATTAAGGGGTTTTGTTCTGTGAAGTTTGGAGTCAGTCAAAGGGCCACACTTGAGGACCTAGAGGGCCACATGTGGCCTTGAGGCCAAAGATTCCCCACCCCTGGTTTAGACATTTCCTAGTTGATGGGCATCTACTTTGTTTCTAATTCTTAGCTATCACAATAAGTTCTGCTATAGAGATTTTGGGATATATAGAGACTTTCTTCTTACCAATAGCTTCCTTGGCATATAAGGCCAATAGTGGAGTCTCTGGACTCACACATCAGGATGCGATGTGTGAAGGTTGTTTTGATTTACATTTCTCATTAGTGATTTGGAGCATTCTTTCATGTTACTGTGAATATTATGTAATTGTATTTTTGAGAATTGTTTGCTCATATTTCCTTTTTAACCATTTATCCATTAGAAAATGACTATTGGGGCAGAGCCAAAATGGCAGAGTAGAAGCAGGTCCTACTCATGACTTGGGCTTCCACCTTCCCCAATCCATGTAAAAAGGGATTCTGAACAAACTTTGGAGCTGCAGAACCCACAAAATAACACAGAGATGCTAAGCTCCCACTGAGAACGGCCCAGCAGGCTGGTAGGAATTGGCCAGCACAGCGCTCTGGGAGCTGAGCCCAGGACCATGTGAGCTGGAGGTTTTAGCCCCAGGGCAGGCCTGACCAGCCACCAGCCAGAGGGACTCCAGATCACCAGCAACTGTGGCTGTTTCCAGATTTATCAACACATAGATGTGAAGGACAAAGCAATAGGTCAGTCAGTGCAGTGTGGACTTTGGGACGAATAGTTGGGAGAGTGTCGGCTTTTGCCCTGAGGGTGAGAAGCCACTGAGCTGCTGGCACAGCCAGCCAGCACCACTTGTGGCAGCTTCAGCTCCTGGCCTGCAGACTGTAGGGGGACCAAGCGACCAGTATGAGCGGTAATTGCTCTTGCTTTAACCTTCTTGGATCTGGATTGCAGTCTAGGGTGGAGATCCTGGGGTGTGTGACCAGCTTCCCAGAGTGTGTGGAGGCCTCAGAGAGGGCACCCAACTAATACCTGCAGCAGCTGAGAAAACCCCAGCGTTTGGGACGAAACCTCCCCTGTCTGGTGGCAGCCCTACTGTGGCAAAAAGCCCAGGGGTCAAGTGACTGAGGGGTGACATGACCAGGCAAAGGAAACACAGCAGACAGAAGAATCCAACATTAGACTCCTATTTTGGGGACAAAAAGGATCAAAGAATGGAACAGGAGGAAGACAGTGAAGTCAGATCTCCTGCTCCAAAAGCTTCAAAGAAAAATACGAGCTAGTTACAGGCCATAGAGGACCTTAAAAAGCAGATAACAGAAGTGGAGGAAAAATTAGGAAGAGAAATGAGAATGATGCAAGAAAATTACGAAATGAGAGTCAACAGCCTGACTGAAGAAAATCACACCTTAAAAAACAGACTAACTCAATTGGCAAAAGAGGCTCAAAAAGGCAATGAGGAGAGAAATGCCTTAAAAAGCTGAATTTGCCAGATGGAAAAAGAATCTCAAAAGCTCAATGAGGAGAATCATTCCCTCAGATTTAGAATGGAGCAGAGGGAAGCTAGTGACTTTATGAAAGAATAGAAGGCAATGTGAATTATCTCATGGAAAAAACCACTGACCTAGAAAATAGATCCAGGAGAGATAATTTAAAAAATATTGGACTACCTGAAAGCCATGATCAAAGAAAGAACCTAGAAATCATCTTCCAAGAAATTCTCAAGGAAAATTGCCCCAAGGTGTTAGAACCAGAGGGCAAAACAGAGGTTTAAAGAATCCACCAATCACCTCCTGAAAAAGATCCCCAAAAGAGAACTCCTAGCAATATTATGGCCAGGTTCCAGAATTCCCAGATTAAGGAGAGAATATTACAAGCAGCCAGGAAGAAACAATTTGAATATTGTGGAAACACAATCAGGATAACCCAGGATCTGGCAGCTTCTACACTGAGGGATCGAAGGGCTTGGAATATGATATTCCAGAGGTCAAAGGAGCTGGGATTAAAACCAAGAATCACCTACCCAGAAAAACTGAGTATCATGTTTCAGAGGAAAATATTGTCATTCAGTGGAATAGAGGATGTTCAAGCATTCTTGCTGAAAAAACCAGAGTTGAATAGAAAATTTAACATTCAGATACAAGAATCAAGAGAAGCTTGAGAAGGTAAACAGGGAAAAGAAATCATAAGGAACTTATCAAAGTTGAACTGTTAACATTCCTACATGGGAAAACAATAATTGTAACTGATGAAACTTTTCTCAGTATGAAAATAGCTGAAGGAAATATATATATATATATATATATATACATATATATGTCTATATCGGAGGGTATATGGGGTATGAATACATATGTGAATGTGTGTATATATGATTACAGGTATATATAGATAGAGGGCACAGGATCAATTTAATAGGAAGGGATGATACGTAAAAAGTGAAATTAAGAGGTGAGAGAGGAATATGAGAGGAGATGGAGAGAGACAGAATGGGGCTTCTATATCTCATATAGAAGAGGCAAGGGAAAATGGTTACAATGGAGGGGAAGAATAGGAAGGCAAAAGAGAATGGGTCATCCTTATTCCCATTGAATTTGGCTTGAGGAGGGAATGAAATACATACTAAATAGGGTATCTCACCCTACAGGAGAGTAGGGGGGGAAGGGGATGACAGGGGGGATGATGGAAGGGAGGGCAGGCTAGTGGGGAGGGAATTTGGAAGCACCCACTTTTGTAAAGGGACAGGATCAAAGTAGAGAATAGAACAAGTGGGTGGTGGGATAGGAGGGAGGGAAATATAGTCAGTCTTTTACAATATATCTACTATGTTAATGTTTTGCATTAGTTACACATGTACAACCTATACTTAACTGCTTATCTTCCCAGTAAGGGTGGGTGACAAGGGAGGAAGGGAATGAATCTGGAATTCAAAGTTTTAAAATTAAATGTTATATATATATATATATATATATATATATATATATATATATATACACACACACACATACACTATTATTAATACTATTTTACATGTAATTGGGAAATAAGATATACAAGTACTGGGGCATAGAGATCCACCATGCCCTACTGGAAAAGTCTAAGGGGGTATGGGAGAATATATGGGAGAGAACAGATTGGAGGAAGGGATATCCTATGGGGCTGCTATTCTGGGGTGGTGGGTAGGGGAAAAACAGGGACAAAATTTTTAACTCAATATCTGGTGGAAATTAATGATGTAAATCAGAAGTTAATAAAGCATTTGAAAAAAAGAAAATGACTATTAGTCATTTTTCAGGGTGCTTTTTAAAACTTTTGACAGTAATTTGTGATGTATAGGTATTGACTATTCTTTAAATGGGTGGAAATTAGAAAGGTTTGAGAAACATAATTTCTGGGTAATTTAATCATTTTATTGTTAATACCAGCAGGGGGCGGTAAGGTGGCGCAGTGAATAGAGCACTGGCCCTGGAGTCAGGAGGACTTGAGTTCAAATGTGGTCTCAGACAATTAACACTTACTAGCTGTGTGACCTTGGTCACATAACTTAACCCTAATTGCCCTGGCTTCCCCCCTCCAAAAAGGCAAAAAAAAAAAAAGAAAAAAAGATAAGGCCAGCATGTTATCAGTAAAAAGATAGTCATTTGGCTATCTCTCTTAGACCAAAGACCCCTGATAGCAGTGGACTCCCAGTTTATATGCCCTTTATTTGCTAGGTATTGCTAAAAGATGGATAATCAACTCTGATTGGATAACATAATGGAAGCTGAGCTCTATTAAATGAAGGTCTTGGGATACATGACTTAGGTCACCCAAATCTTGGTCAAAGAGACATCAATTTCTATATTACCTGTCTTGAAATAAAGGAAGAATCAACATTGTCCCAGACTTGTCTGAGCAAACACAATGACCAAAATACATCCAAACTTAAGATTTCTTTTACTGTCTGATTAGATCTTCGCCTTTGTAAATCTTTAACAGAGTTTTCCCACACTGCTTGGTTTCTGGATGAAGAATTAGAAAAGGGAGAAAACTTTGGTCCTGATTCAGTAATTAATTATTACGTGAAAGAGAGAAATACTCAATTCTCACAAATGTCTGATAGAATTCTCCTTTGGATTCATATGAATCAGGAGTTTTTCCTTTGGTAGTTCCTTTACATCTAGATCCATTTCCTTTTCTTTATCTGGTCTTCTGATAGTATGAGTATTTTGGAAGGTATTCCTCTATTTCTCTTGTTTTCTCAGTTTTGTTTGCATATAACTGTGCACATAATATATTTTGATTAGTTTTTTATTCTATTTTTACTGTGATTTCATCTTGTATATTTACTATTTTATTGATTTGATTTTCTCCTCTTTTCTTTTTAATCAGATTAGCTAAGGGTTTATCAGTTTTAATAGTCTTTTCAAATAACCAGTTTTTAGTTTTATCATTTCAATGTTGTTTTTTTTTGTTTCTAGTTTATTTCCCCCTTACTTTAAATTGGTTCTCTTTTATGCTTGTTTTAGTTCTTTTTTTTTCTTTTCTTCTTGGCTTTCTGATTTTAAAATGAATATTTAATTATTAATTAATCCTCTTTTTTTCTATTTTGTTCACATATGTTTGTGATTCTATGATTTTCTCCTTGAGGCCTGCTTTAGCTACATCATAGAAATTTGGTATGTTTCTGCATAATTATAATTTTCTTTTACATAGTTATGGTTTTTATGATTTATTCTTTGATCCATTTGTTACTTAGGATTCATTAAGTCTCCATTTGGCCCTGTATCTTTTGTTTGTTGTTTGTAAAGGACATATTAACAATTTTTACTTTTTTATATTTGTTTGAAATATCTCTTTGCCCTAGCAAATTTTTGTAAAATTTCTATGAGGTGGTTAAGAAACATATATATTATTTTGTTATCCAATCTAGAAGATACCAAAAGTCTATTAATTCTAGTTTCCCCAGCAATTTGCTCGGATCAATATTTTCCTTATGGTTGACCTTTCTGAAAGACTTATCCAAAACTGAGAGTGATATTAATGTCTCCTGTTACTGTTGTGTTACTGTCTATATCTTCTTGTAGGTCAGATAATACTTGCTGTAGAATTTGGTTGCTTAGGCAGTTGGAATTTTTACATTTACTTCTTTTGAAAAAAATTTTTTTAGTTTTTTTTTGTGTTTTTTTTGGAGGGGAAAAAGCAGGGCAATTGGGGTTAAGTGACTTGCCGAAGGACAAACAGCTAGTAAATGTTAAGCATCTGAAGTTGCGTTTGAACTAAGGTTCTCCTGACTCCAAGGCTGCTGCTCTATTCACTGCGCCACCTAGCCGCCCCTATTCATTTACTTCTGATATTGGTTTATTATCTATGGTTCCTTTCAAAATAATATAATTTTCTTTTTTAATCATTATTTTTACTTTTTGAATGTTTTTGCTTTCTTAGCATGATCAAAACTCTTGCTTTTTTGATTCCTTTGATGCATAATAATTTTTCCCATCCTCTCAGTTTTATTTTGTGTGTGGCTTTATTTTTAAATGTGTTTCCTATAAGCAACTGACCATTGGGTTTTGTTTCTTATCTAATCTGTCACTCTTTTTCATTTTATTGGGTTGTTTAATCCATCCACATTTAAAGTTATGAGAGATAGGTTAATATTTTCCTGTATTTTAAATATTTTTAGTTATGATTTTTTCCCTTTTCTATTGCAACAATAATATTATTTTCCTTTAGTTACTTTAATCTTTTTTTAGGTGCCCTTGTTCCCAGTAGTTCTCTTCTTTCACCCTTGGTTCCCTCTTCTCATGTGTTACCCTATTCCATTTGAGATTTTGTTTATTAGTTCATTTTTCTCCCCTGCTTTTTTCTGTTTATATATTTCTCCTCTCTCTTTTCCCCTCTCAAGCAAGTAGCTTCCACCTTCTTCTCCTCCCCATTCAGCTAGTCCTATTCATGAGTTTTTTAATTGCATTTTCCCCCTTTCCAAAATGGATTTCTCTCACTCTCCTTGTTACCCATCCTCTCTGTCTTTCTAGACCCTTATTCTCTGATTCATGACTCCTATAATTATTTGTGCTGGAAGGGCTATGCCTTGTCCCCAGTGTCCATTGACCTTTCTGACTTTCTCCCTATGTAGTTCTGGACTGGAAGATGATTAACTGTGGTTTCTTCTTAGATGTCCTGATTAGAAGTTGATCTGATATGTGTTCTAGAACTCTGAGGGATTTGTGAGGTAGAGATTGACTGTACTTGTTTCTGCTACTCTGCCATCTTAGCTCCTTCCATGGACAATGTTTGGAAAGATACAACCCACAAACTGGAAAATGGTATAGCAGAAACCACACATAGACCAACATCTTATACCATATACCAAGATAAGGTCACAATGTGTACATGATTTAGACATAAAGGGTGAGACTTACAGCAAATTAGGAGAACACAGAATAATTTACCTGTCAGATCTATGGAGAATGGAAGATAAGAGATCAAGAACTTTATGAAATGTAAAATGGATAATTCTGACTACATTAAATTAAAAAGGGTTTGCACAAACAAAGCCAATGCAACCAAGATTAGAAGGGAAGCAGAAAACTGGGAAACAATTTTTATAGCCAGTGTCTCTGATAAAGACCTCATTTCTAAAATATATAGAGAACCAAATTAATTTATAAGAATACAAGTCATTCCCCAATTGATAAGTGGTCAAAGGATATGAACAGGCAGTTTTCAGACAAAGAAATCCAAACTATTTATAGGCATATGAAAAAATATTCAAAATCACTATTGATTAGAGAAATGCAAATTAGAACAACTCTGAGATACCACATCATACCTATCAAATTGGCTAATATGACAAAACAGGAAAATGGTAAATGTTGGAGAATATGTGGGAAAATTGGAACACTAATGCCCTGTTGGTGGAGTTCTGAACTGATGCAACCATTCTGGAGAGCAATTTGAATCTATGCCCAAAGGGCTATAAAACTGGGCATACTCTTTGTATGTATGTACAAACCAGCAATACCACTTCTAGGTCTGTATCCCAAAGACAGCATAAAGTGGGGAAAGGACCCACATATAGAAAAATATTTATAGCAACTCTCTTTGTGGTGGTCAAGAATTTGAAATTTAGGGGATGCCCATCAATTGAGGAATGGTTGAACAAGTTGTGATATATGAATGTAATGGAATACTATTTTTCCATAAGAAATTATGAGTAGGTGGACTTCAGAAAAACCTGAAAAGACTTACATGAACTGATGCTGAATGAAGTGAAAAGAACCAGGAGAACACAGAAACAACAACATTGTACGATGACCAACTTTGATAGATTTAACTTTTCTCAGCAATACAAGGATCTAAGACAATTTCAAAAGACTCATGATGGAAAATGCTATCCACATCCAGAGAAAAACTATGGCGTCTGAATGCAGATTGAAGCATACTATTTTCTCTCTTTTTTTGGTTTCTTCTTTCTCATGGTTTCTTACTTTTGTTCTAATTCTTCTTTACAACACGACTAATGTGGAAATAAAAAAGATATGATCCACAGCACAGAATTATATATTTACACCTTTCTACTAAGTAATTACTAGATAGCTATTATTTTTTAATTTTCTAAAATTCTATTCAGGTCTTTACATTTTTTTCTTATTTATTTTGATTGGATTTGTTAGTTCCAAGAGGGATATATTGAGGTTCCCCCAAATTATTTTTAGAGTCTTATTGCATCCTCTTGTTTTTTTATAGCATAATAATTTCCTGATGTCCTCTGCACCTGTCACACCTTCCCTTTTAATAAGGGAAAAAACACTTAAGCAAAACCAGTGGACATAGCAACAATGTCTGGCAATATACATTGCATTCCATAACCATGAGCCTTCACTTCTCTATTGAAATATTAAAGATTTTATTTCATCACCTGTTCTCTGAGAATGAGATCAGTCATTATACTTAATCAGATTTTGGCTACCTTTTACTCTTCTTTTCATTGACATGATTGTATTCCTTGTGTCTACTGTTCTCTTGGTTGTGTTTTTTTTATTTGTTTTTAGAAACATCATTTTTCTCTGAACTTCTCCAATTCAGAATGTCTTATGGCATTATATTATCTTGTATTCTGCTAACATAGTTTATTCCTCTGTTTTCTGATCAATGGGCAGCTACTTGTATTGATTTTTGAAAAAAGTAGATTTTTATTGTGAATAAATTTTGAACAAAAATAAGATCAATTAAACTCGCACTTACATGTTGAGCTTTCAATGTGCAGGTCTTGATAATTTGTCAGACGCTTTCTCCCCTTTTACTGTTACTGCCTATTCACCCTTGTTTTCTGTACTTATTTTCCATTTATTCATTCTGTCATTTGATTTTTTACCCAGCTGTTTGTCTTTTATATAATTCTCAAATGCTGGCTTAATTTGCACTTTTATGTTCCCATTTCTCCATCTTCATTGTAGGTTCTGCCTTCATAATTATAGTATCATCTAATTGGCCTCTGAATGGATCCTCAGTAGACTTGTCTTGTGATATATTTTCCCATTCTAATCTCTCATTGTAATGGCATCATAACTGGGTCCCTGAAGAATCCATTGAATATATTATGAGATAGTTAACATCATGGAAACTCCAGCTTAAATATCTTTGTAAAAATAATAGAGGGAGGGAGGGAAGGAGGGGGCAAGAGAGAGAAAGAGAGAGAGAGAGAGAGAGAGAGAGAGAGAGAGAAATTACTGATAGGTAAATAATTACTAAGTATGCTTAGTGGTAATTTTGTTTAAATAACTCTGTCTTAGTTCAAAATGCCCTCCAAAGACAGTATTCCACATAAAAAATAATTACCTGGCAACCAGTAAAATTGAATTTTTTAAGTGAGCCAATTTTCACTTGTAGGTTGGCAAAATCATCTGAAAACAAAACGGAGTAAGTGTAAAGTATATTGACACTATTAATTTGATGATGATACTTATCATGATTGATCTCTAGGAGGTTTCTAAGGAAAGGCACTATTTTCTCAAACCTGGCACATTTCATACTAGTCCCTGAAACAATCAAATTCAGAAGAAAGTATGGGTTCCCATTTCTCTTGAAATATAGACCATTGGCCAATGGAGCGAAACACTATGCCATGATGACTTGTTTGCTAGGTTTGGCATTAGGAAGACAGGTTCAAATCCTATGATATTTCTTTTAATACTTATAAATTGTATGACTCTGGGAAAGTCACTTTATTCCTGTGTGCTTCAAGTAACTTCCTAATCTGTGACTTAATATTTTCAATAGTAAAGTATTTAATTAAGACAGCATGGTAACTCCCAGAGGAAAATAAACAAGCAACACAATTATTCTCTCTTCCCTCATTCTCCAGACACAGGGATGATACAGCATCATATAAACTTTAAATTATCCTTCTTGCTATTTCTCACACATGACATTCTATCTTGCCTTTACACAGACTATACCAAGTGTCTGGAAAACACTCCCTTCTAGTTTCTGCATCTTTTCTTTAAAAAATTATTATTTATTTTTAAAACACTTTTCTTTTTAAATTTTGAGTTCCAAATTCTCTCCCTTCCTTCCTTTCCTCCCCCACCCACTGAGAAAGTGAGCAAATATGATATACATTGTACATGTGAAATCATACAAAAATATTTCCATATTAGCCATATTTCAGAAAACAAGAAAAATAAAGTGATAAAATGATACTTCATTTGACTTCAGCATTCATTCATTCTCTCTCTGGAGGTAGATAGCATTTTTCATCAAGAATCCTTTGGAATTGTGTTGATCAGTCTTTCATAGTTGATTATACTGTGCACAATGATTTCCTAGTTCTTCTCACTTCACTTTGCATCAGTTCATATAGGTCTTGCCTTGTTTTTTTCTGAAACCACCTCACACATCATTAAAATATATATGTATATATATATATATATTTAGTTTACAACATTCAGTTCCATAAGTTTTTGAGTTTTAAATTTTCTCCCCCTCTCTTCTCTCCTCCCTTCCTAAGATGGCATGCCATCTGATATAGGCTCTACATATACATTCACATTAAACATATTTTCACATTAATCATGTTGCAAAGAAGAATTATAACCAATGGAGTGAACTATGAGAAAGAAGAAACAAACAAAACAAAAGAGAGAGAGAGAGCAAATAGTATGCTTAGATCCCATTCGGACTCCATAATTCTTTCTCTGGATGTGAATAGCATTTTCCATCAGGAGACTTTTGGTGTTGTCTTAGAACCTTGCATTACTGAGAAGAACCAAACATATCCCAGTTAGTCATTGCACAGTGCGGCTGTTAACTGTATATAATGTTCTCCTGGTTCTGCTCACTTCACTTAGCATCAGTTCATATAAGTCTTTTCAGGTTTTTCTGAAGTCCACCTGCTCATCATTTCTTAAAGCACAATAGCATTCCATTACATTCATATGCCACTATTTATTTAGCTATTCCCCAGTTGATGAGCATCCCCTCAATTTCAAACTCTTTGCCATTGAAAAAAGAGCTCCTATAAATATTTTTGTACACCTAGGTCCTTTTCTCTTTTCTTTGATCTAGTAGTGGTATTGTTGGGTCACAGGGTATGCACAGTTTTATGGCCGTTTGGGCATAGTATTTTCTAAATTCTTGTCCTGAAGGATTAGACCCATTAACTACTCCACTAGCAGTTCATTTATTTCAGTTGTTTTTTAACATCTTGTCCTACTCTTAATGACCCCATTTGGAGCTTTCTTGGAAAAGATGCTAGAGTGGTTTGCCATTTCCATCTCTAACTCATTTTACAGATGAGGAAACAGAGGCAAACGGGGTTAAGTGTCTTGCCCAGAGTTACACAGCTAGTAAGTTTTTGAGGTCAGATATGAAATCAGGAATATGAATCTTTCTGACTTCAGGTCTGGTACTCTATCCACTGTGCCACCTAGCTACCCTAAAACAGATCATTTGTGTACCTATGTTTTCCTCATCCCCTGCAGCATTTATCATTTCTGCTATGTGTGAGATGTTAGAGCTGTCTTTTTATTTGCATTCCTCTGATCAATAGTTATTTAGAGCATTTTTTTTCATATGACAATAGATAACTTTGATTTCTTCTTTTGAAAACTGTCTGTTCATATCCTTTTGACCATTTATCAGTTGGGGCATGGCTACTCTTTTATGTGGTTATGAATACTTTACAATTCTTCTTTTGAGAACTGTTTTTTCATATCTGTTGAAGAATGGCTATTAGTAATATATATGTACATATATATTTTATATAACTTGTATACTAAATTCTTATCAGAGAAATTTGATACAGAGATTCTTTTCTATTTGAACACTTCCATTCTTATTATATTATTATGCATTAGTGTTGTCTATGCAGAAGTTTTTGTTTCAATTCATCACAATTGTCTATTTTTTTAATTTTGTAATTGTCTCTATCTTACTAAGGTGTTTACTAGTGACTGGGGAAGAAGGGGCTTTGATAACATTTCCATTTAATCTTACATAATCCCCTGGTTGCCTTATGTCCTATCTTCCTACCTCCTTGGGCCTTTGAAGAATAGTGCTACAATGTTCTCCACCCCCCTCTTCCCCTAACTTTGTGTGGAGAAACAGGTAGTGAGCCTTCAATGGAGCAGCTACCTGGTCCTTTTTTTTGCCATGGGAGACACTTAAACCCTCATGTGAAAGAAAAGGAAATTCTAAATGTGAACACCATGTTTCAGTAATTTTCCCTTTCCTGTCCTCTCTCTCAGGAACACAGACATCGTTGATCACTCTGATACTTGTCAGGAACTGAAGGAATTGCTGAAAGGAGAAAATTTTGGAGTGTTGGATTAACAACAAAAAATCCCTTTGCCATTAATGAATTTTGGTACCCTTCTTTAGTAAATGGTATGTTAATCTCAATGATTTATAAAAGTTGCTGAGGATGGAGATCAGTTGAGACCTAGATGCTAGAATAATCCCACCTACCCCAAACCCTACCCTACATTAGTGGTGAAAAGGGGGAAATGATGGCTACTAGATAAATCTTAAAAAAACAAACACATCACCCCAATAAGCAAAAGCGAGATTCTGAGGCTCTCAGCAGAACTTTATAAGATCCCTGTCTTTTGGATTGGGAAATAAGATGATCTCTAAGGGTCAATTGGGCAGGGTTTAACTGAAGTGGACGCTCTATGCAAATGCACTTTTGATAGTGCCTTAGAGGTTTTATAACTTTCTGTAAAGCTGATATCTTTCTTTTTCAATGGGGAAAAATCTCTGAGACCAAAGGCTAGAAAAAAGAGGTACTAGCTGAGGTTATGAATAGAAACTGTTCACTATAGTGACACTGGAACTGCCCTGAACAACAAATTGAAGTTAAACATATTTGCTTTCTCCTGTGAATTTAGAAAAAAAAATCAGCACAATTTCCTCATAGAAATTACGGATTTGCCAAAAGTGGAATTTCAAGGATTGTAAGAGAAAGAAATTAGTTAATCTCCTTTCAAGAAAGCAAGCAGCCCTAGAAGGATACTTTCAGGAAGAGTTAGATATATAGAAACACATCTGAGATATCGGTTAGTAATATTAGGGTTTAGGAGGTAGTAAGCTCTGCAGCTTCTTCAAGATTCTCCGGTCTTCAACTTGGAAATTGTTGAGGAGGCCGAAACAGCAATTTTCCCTTCTTATTTCTTTCCTTCCATTCACCAAAATCTTTCCCTTCTCATGTTTGCTTCGCCTTAACTATCCCACTGCATTTAGACTTAACAGAGAGGGCACAGTTGGCCTCCAGCAGAATTGGAAAATGGGTGAGTTCTCTTTGGTGCTTTTAACCTTCCCTCTGTGTTTCCTTCTATGCTGCTCCCTTAACCCCAAACCCTCATATTAGCTTGGCTTCTCTGCTGAAGACTCCCGGGCCCATGTTTTCAGTTAGGGTCTTTCTCCACATCTACCGTTTCTAAGAGCATGCTAGATTTCTCCACCTTGATGTCTTCATGACATTTGAACTCAACATGTCCATGCAGGAATTCATATGTGTAGGGAACTCCCATTCCTTACAACTTTCTCTGCCAACTCAGATTAGACTCCACCTATGACATAATAGATAATCTAAAGGCATTTCCAGGGGTGCATAGAAATGAAATTACTTGTCTGATGTCCTGAAAACATAGAATTAGGACTGGAAGGGAAATTAGAAATCATTTAGTCTCTCTACTAAGCTTCAGAGGCAGCATTTGAACCCAGGCCTTTTTGATTCCAAGCCAAATATGCTATCAGTTTCAACAGGTTGCCTCTATTAGCATATGGATAACCAAACAATATATTTCCCCACCAAACCTGCTTCTTATGACTTCTATATTTCTGCGAAAACTTCAGTTATTTTCAATACCTTGTTTTGTATCATGGCCAACACCTCGTTAGTTGAAAGCTCCTGTAATTACTGCCTCATCTGTGTTTCTCATCCTTTCATGACTTTCCACTTTCCAAACCCCAGTCCAGGCCCCCATTACTACTGCAGTAGATTCCTAACTGCCCTCTTGCCTTCAGCATTTCTGGCTAGTCTATTTCACACTCTGATGCCCAGAGTTATCTTCCCGAAGCACAATTGGGACCACATCACTCTCCTGCTCAGCGTTCAGTGGCTTCTCATTCCCTATGGAATACAAACCAAACCTTTGACTGAATCCTCAGGACCTTCTATCATCTGGCTTCCGAATACTGTTTTAGCCTTAATTGCTACTGTTCCACCCCTTGCACTCTACATTCAAGCCAGTATGGACTATTTATCTCCTGAAACAGCTTTCTACTTTACTGTCTCAGTGCATTTATTCCTTTGCTTGTAACTGCTGTCTTCTGCCATCCCTGTGCCCTCCCACCTGCATTTCAAGATCCAGTTCAAACAGAAACTTCTCCCAATACCTGAGTTAGATTGAATGTTTCCTTCTTTTATTCTCCCAAAGCACTTGACTTCTATCCTTTCTATATAAGCCTGTGGTTCTCAGTATTTTTTGGTTCTGCATACCCTTTTCAATAACAAAGTGTTATAAGCCTCTAAGATAATATATGACTCATAATATTCTCTGAGATTTATTCACGTGCTTACAGTAGTTAAAATGATAACTTTTGTCTCCAAAAGCTTCAAATTAAAATGTTCATTATTTAATTAAAATTATAAAATGTAAAATTTTATTCTACTTATGAAAGCTCTAAATATAAAGTTTTAGAACTTTCATAATAAAATTAGTGTCAATATTTTGTGTGAGTCATTCAGTAAGAATAAAAATAAGTCATCCAAAGACCTCATGTATTTACCATTATGTGAAAGACTTCATATTGAATTTTGTTATTTTATAAATATTGTTGAATGTAAATATCATTTTAATTAAGTTGGAATTTGGACGACATTTAATATAAAAGTCACAGTAATCTTAATTTTGGTGTTGTACTTTTGTATTTGAACAAAGATTTGCCATATTTGACTAAACACCAGACTAACACAATCTTAAATCTGGTACTGTATTGAATTTATTTCTGGATCAACAAGATGGAGGACTAGATATTTTCTCTTATGTACACAGCATCTCAAACCTGTCCAAAACAGAAATTCGGCACCCCAAATAGAGCATCTTCAGCTGTCTCCATGTTCTAGGACACCAGGAATACAAAAGAAGGCAAAATGTCCATGGACTGATACCTACCTTTCTTTTGCTCAGCACCCACTCCTCCCAATCTACAACACTAACAGCAACGAAATAACCCCAGCCCCTGAAACCTACTCTCCCTCTTTCTAGTGCTAGGGAAATCCTAGTTCCAAACTGCAGAAATTTGCTGAGCCCTTAATAGCTGGTGCTGTGAAAACTTTCACTGCTACAACCTAGCTCTGTAGGAGAATGAAAGAATGCAGGGAATGGGAAAGGTCACATGTCTGGCCTTGTAATAAAATTCAGCCTTACAACCTGACTCCCTCTCGCCTTGTCTCAGTGCCAGCAGATCTGAATCCCAAAAGACACAAACCTTCCCTCGTTGTAGTAGTATCAGTGTGGGAGCAATCTGTACCCCTGAGTCAGAGAACTGAAGAACAGAGAGAATAGGACAAGGCATGGTCCTGTGTGGGCATGTGTGGCACTTTACTAATTCTGAGGGAAAGAGCCCAGCATCCCTCTGGGGTAATTTCTGTCTCTATTCCCCAAAGAGTTATTTGAGATAGAGATCTAGATCGCTGAACCATGAATTGCCAAATACGAGACTAAGATGCTTGGAGATCTAGTCCTCGGGGAAGCCACCGTCAGAGAGGAAGGAGTCAGAAACAGTGCAATGGGATATCAAAAGGAAGAAAACTCAGAGAACTCAGAGAGATAAATCAACAGAGTTCATTTCAAAAATTTTATTTAAGACAAGAATAAAGTGAAAAAATGCTCATTCACACAAATGTGATAGAAAATGGCAGGAAAATCTTATAATCTCTTATGAAAAAATGTGAATCATTTAAAAAAATTATTCACTTAATAAAAATGAACAGTTAATTACAATACAAATGACTTACTTTTCTGATGTCTAAGTGCTATATTAAATTATAAATGTACTTAAATTTCATTTACATATATTGCTTCATTTTTGACAATGTTTATATGCCAACTAACTTTTATTAGCAAAGAACCTCGTCAAACATGACTTTCTTCTCTTCTATCCACTGGAATACTGGCTATACTCTTATATAAACCCTACTGAATGACTGACCAGTGTTATTAATCAGTTCATTTGAAAATTTGCCAAGTAGCAGAATAATAACACAAGGGAATAATAAGCTTAAATTGGAAAACAGCCTTAATATGACAGTGAGACAAAATATGAGGTTTGTCTCTGCAGAATTTTTGTGATGGCACATGTTGGTTTCAAGATGGCTTATAAAATTCTTGCCCAACTATCATGGTTTTTAAAAAGTCTGACATTTATACTGCAAGAATGGAAATATTTATAGCATCTTGATCATACCCTTACATAGTTGATGAGGTATGATTATAGTGGAATAGAAGGGAATTAGGGAAATATTCTGTTGCAGTGTACAGAACACAACTGAAAATATGTGCATACATCTAAACATCCATTAGGAATTGGTTTGTGCTTCAATGTTGAACCTTTGTGATGGTTTGGAAATAATTTGATAACAGGTTGAGCAACAGCAAGAATATATCACACTTATTCAGAAGCAGTCAGAATTGAATGCATTCACTTCATGACCAACAAAAAAAAATCATGTACATGATCATGATGGTTTTGAATTCCTGTAGAAACAAATCTATAATGCACCAACCATTCCCATGCTTGTTTCGTAAAGGAAAAAAATATATATCTGTAACATAATCGGGCAATTTTTACTGTTTGTTGTTGTTCAGTCACTTCAGTTGTGCCTTATCCACTACATTATGCTGTTCAATCATTTCATGTCCAACTCTTCATGACCCCATTTGGAAATTTCTTGGCAAAGATAGTAGAGTGGTTTGCCATTTCCTTCTCTAGTTCATTTTGCAGATGAGAAAACTGAGACAAACAGGATGAAGTGACTTGCCTTCAGTTTTAGTAACTTTTAGTTACTAGCTAGCAAGTATCTGACACCAGATTTGAACTCATGAAGAATCGTCTTCTTGACTCCAGATCTTTCACTCAATTCTCTGTGCCACAGAGCTGCCCAAATTTACTGTTTAAGGCTCAATTAAAGAATTTTTAGTGTAAGTTAACTGGACTGTTGTGAAACCCTTGGGTTCAAAACACTAAATAGGAGCCACTGATCTACCATATTCTGTTTTGTATTATAGTAATTGTAGGGGAGATAGTGAATGTTACAAAGATCTTAGTTCAAATCCTACCAATGATACTTACTAGCTTTGTAATCCTAGCAAAGTCACTTGTTTTCTGAGTCTCATAAAATGATTTAGCATTTATCTTCAAAATTATAGATGGGTTCCAATCTATGATGGTGAAGGGAATTACCTGTCCTGAGAAAAACATAGATCCTTCATATGTTAGAATTATTACTTTATGTCTTGATAACTTTTATATCCATCATTATACCTCACACATTATAGATGCTCAATTGTTTAGTCATTTTTTAGTCATGTAAGACTCTGACTCCATTTGGGGTTTTCTTGATGAAGATATTGGAGTGGTTTGCTGTTTCCTTCTCCATGTTGTTTTACTTGCCCAGGATCACATAGCTAGTAAGTATCTGAGGCCAGATTTGAACCTAGGTCTTCCTGACTCCTGGCCCAATACTCTATCTAATACACCACCTAGCGGGGGATACACATTTAAAAAAAAATGAGACAGTTCTTGGTGGGAGTGATCCAAGACTGAATCTTGGCAGGGTAAAATTGGCAATATAAGGGGAGCAAGGGTTGCAAGAGAAGAGGAAAGTATAGAATTGAATTGGTTCCCCAAGTAGTCAAGATGGGGAAAAGGGCAGAATGTAGGTAGTGCAGGGGTGCTGGTCTGGGAAAGGATTGAGCCACTGAGGATTTGGAGCTTACAGAATGACTGAAGAACAGATTTTGACTTTGGATGGGAGAAAAGACATGTGGAAGACCAAAAGATTGTGATAGTATAGGGGATTTTTTTCCCCAGTTCACAAGCATGGAAGTGGTACATTTGTGAACGATGGAAAGATCAAAGGTATGACCATCTTTGTGTGTGACTGAAGTGAGGTAGAGGAGCATGTCATAGGAAATGAGGAAGTTCCCCTTGGCTGCTGTATATATCTCTGCTGTTCAAGGAGATCAGGTGTTTGGTTTCTCAGTTCTTTTGTTCACTTCATTGGGTTCAATGATTTATATTGTTTAAATTTTCTTAAGAAATGATGATACTATCTGTTGGTATGTATTATTCAATTCATTGTTCATTTTTTTATTCCAAAGCCTGTTTAAAGGGGTCAGCTTTAATTGCAAACTAGATCTTCTTATTTTTATTCTTTTGTAATCTGATTTTGATTTTGAACTTTGCTCAAAAAATGGGTGGTCTGTTTACTGAAATTACTGCTATATAATTAACCAGTCCTTTCATATCTACCAAAATACCTCTCCCTTTCATTTTTGGAGGTATTGTTTGGTATTCACAATGTCTGACATCTTCTAGCTCTCTTAGGGAAGAAATTATTCATGCTATAAATACATAAGGTTTCTGTACTTTCGATAACACTTTGGCATCGATTTTATTATTCTTTAACTATGTTTTACTATACGTATGTATGTGTATACACAACACACACATTTTCCATCCTACCCTCTCCTTACCTTTGTATTAAGGTTACTGAATGCACACGCACACTCATATTTAATAGGGAGGTCTTATTGACTTCTTTGTATTTTTTTAACCTCTGCATCCTCTACAACAGCTGTTGGGAATTAAGCTGCTATTATCTTTATAGTGGTCTTTTTGCCAATGGTTTTCATGAGTATTGTAATATAAGATGTCCAAATGTTCCATGAAATGATATTTCTCATTGCCTTTAGATCCACAGTAAAGCCATTTCCTTTATTTGCCTCTCCAAGGAGAATCTGAGAACTGTCCTTCCATTTTTTCTGCAACTTCCTTTTATTATTATTTTTATTTTTTACAGTGGGAATGTTAATACTGATGATTCATTTCCACTACTATATGCTCACTTATTAATCACTTGCTAAGGATCTCATATTTAGAGTACCCACAGTTAATATTTATACAGAGCCTAGGAACCATGGGTTTCTTTCCAACCTCAGGTTCTTTTCCCACCACTCTCCCTCCATCAATGCAGAAATAGAAGAAGGCATAAAGGACAAAGGGCCATTTTGCATGTTTTGATTTTATGGATTCCTGTGAACAGCCTAGTGGTGATAAGCCTCTCTGGACTTTAGCCAGTCAGATTCTCAGAAAGTATACATGGTCCATTCCTGGGACTTTAACTAAAACCTTTCCTGTGTGATAGAACCTGCCAAATTCTATGCTGTGCTGGCAAATCTTTTTTTTTAAATTCAGGGTTACCTGTATAACATAATGAGATATGAGAGTAGGCCTTTATTCACATTGCAATCTAAATAACTTTCCTTAGGCATAAGTTTGATTTATTCATCCATCCATTCATTCAACAAGTTATTATGAAATGCTTACTATGTGCCAAACACTCTATCTAAGTTCTTAAGATATAAAGAAAGAAAGTCTTTGTTCTAAAGAAACTTCCGATGTATTGCAAGGAAATAATTATATATATATATATGTATATATATGTAGTATATACATACATATATAATTAAAATATATGTATATATTATATATTAAACATATATATACATATATATATTATATGTATATATAATATATACATATATATTGTATATTAAAATATACAATGGAAATATAAATTTAGTTGGAGGGGGCAGAATTGATTGGGATACCCTTGAGCTATTGATTCTCCCCCCCCAGTCCAATTAATGTAATCACAGAATTTAATAGGCAGATAACAGAGACAAGGCACTAAATTATCAAAATCTAAGGAATTTCATTTATGAGCCAAGCTTGAGTGAAATTGGAGCATGTCTGCTACCTCATTATTAGAGGTGTATAAGTCTTCAATCAAGCAGTCATGCTTGATGGAATTGAAGGTTTATTATATATTGGCTTGGAAGGATGAGCCGTTCTCTGGTATTGCTTGAAATACTTAAGACACACTTTCTAAGTAGTCACTTGAGCCAATTACTAGGAATGTGACCCCTGACAGCAGAGAAAAGACCCAGTCTAGAATTCTTCTTTTAACAGATTGCCATGAGAAATACAACATGAACCTCATTTCTATGAGACCCTCTTCCTCTTCTGGAGGGACAATGTAGAGTGACAGAGCATAGAGAGGGCTAAGAATCTGTTTTTAAACCATCTATAAACTTTAAGTTGGATATTAGTGCTCAAAATGTGAGACCTTTGTCCATTGACTAATGAGTGGACACATTGCCAAAGGAATTGAATCATATCAATCTTGACATTATGACTATAAATTAAACTAGAATAAAGAAGGAAGTTGAAACTAAACGAAAGAATAGTCAACACGTGCTCCTTGGAGAGACCAAGAAAGGCGCTGGCATCATATGTTTGATCATCCACCCAAGGGCAAGAAGCAAGATTATTTCATGGGATATTTGGCTTGTCTCTAAACTTGTTCCTTCATCAGTTCACAGCTAAGGCCCACTAGTGATTGTTCCTCTCCACTACCCTCATTTATAGATTTCCTCCCTTTTCATTCTAACTGAAAACTGGGTAGTAGCAAACTACCTACCAGCTGGCACCCATTCCTGCATCCTGAGCTAGTTCATTACTCCCTTGAGGTCTCTTTTTTCCCAGGTACTTCCTACCCTAGTGCCTGGTGTAAGCCCTCTTTTAGTCTCTAGGGCATTGGTATGTGGTGCAGTCACAGTCAGACCCAATCTCTAATGTCCCCAGACCTCTCTATCTGTTTTCCTAAGCTGTCCTAGTCTGGATAATTACTTTCTGTGACTTTTTCTTGACTTCAGGCCAGTACATTTTCTCAATCTTTGTGCAGAAGGTTTGGTGGGGTTATGGTTAGACTGTACTCCTTCCTGTTACTCAGCAATCTTGACCCTCTGCCTTTTGACCATCTTAAACTGCAATGCTCATGTGAACCACACTTTAACACTTGGTAACTTCATTGCAAAAGTAGGAGTGGTTCAGAATGGTTCAAAATATGTCAGAGATCACAGCTGGGGAAGAAGGAATGAGGGATGCCAGTCATTTGTAGATTGCAGAGAAGTCTCACACCTCTGTACTGTGGACATGATTTTTTGGGAAGAGAATTGGTAGGCACTGTATGGATACCAACAACATCACAACATGCCTTGGATTATATTTCAACAGGCAGGAAAAGACTTGGTATTCATGTGGTAGTCTTCCTTGAATCATCTCCCTGTGTATAGTCACGTCGCTGACTTGTCAGAGTAAAGATGAAAATTACTAAAAGGTCAGAAGAAAGAATAATAATGAGAAAAATATGTGGCATACAATTGAAATAACTTATTCCTCAACTATTTAAACAAGTAATTGATATTGAAAAATTGGTAACAGACAACAGAAACTGTATCAACATTGATTATAATAAATTTATATAGTCTAACTGATAGAAATCATTTGAAGCAGTCAGACATAGTGGTTAGAGAGCCTTGATATGTATGGGTTATGTGAAGCAGGATTAATCATGGAACCTTTCAGCACTCAAGACAACTCTTACTATGGTAACTTTCAGAGAAGGTGATGACCTACATCAGTAGAGGGAATTTCCTCACCTGGAAGTTCCCTATATCAGTGAAATCACAGGTTCAGTCCGTATCACTATCCACAAATCAGTTGCCACAATAAGAACAAAAGATCTCAGAAAGCACTTTAGTCAGCAAACAGAGAGATGGCAGTCAAAAGAAATGGTGTTTTAAAACACAAATTTATTTGTAAAATATTAGAAATATGGAAGATGGATGATGATGAACAATATAATCACATAAAGCACAGAGAATCTGTAGAAGGTAAAAACAGTTTTTCAAAAGCTTGGTAAGAGATCTAAGCAAAGTCATCTGATCATATGTCTAGAGCTAGACAGTTTCATTCCGATCATTTTATAGATGAGAAATCTGAGGCCTGGGAGGTTGTGGCTTGTTTGTGGCTATATAAATTGTGACCCTCAGAAGCAGGATTGGAGTCCTCTTCCCCTAAATCCAAAGACTATGTTATTTCCACCATCCCGTGCTACATCCTAAGTCATTCCAAGGGCAATAGAAGCAAAATGGAACAGATCCACAAATAGGGAAATAAACTCTTTACCATAAAAATCATTGGAGCCAACACACTTAGACTCAGACATCACAGTCTTTATAGATAGAAATATCAATAAAGAGAACAAAGTAAGAAGAAAAGTATGTGGCTTAGAGCAAATGGATATAGAGGAGATCTGTGCTGGAGACAATACTATTGTGAGGGTTTGGGGAGATCAAATCACAAAGTCATCTGAAGGAGGGGAAGATACCAAAGCATAGAAGAGGTCTCTGCTGTTGTTCATTCATTACAGTCCTGTCCAACTTTTCATGGCCCCATTTGGGGTTTTCTTAGGAAATACACTGGAGTGGTTGGCTATTTCCTTCTTTAGTTCATTTTACAGATGAGGAACTGAAACAAGGTTCAGTGACTTGCCCAAGGTCACATGGCTGGTAGTGGTCTGAAGCCAGATTTAAACTCATGAAGACAAATCTTCCTGATTCCAAGCCCATTGCTTTATCCACTGAGCCACCTAGCTGCTGCCAGAAAAGATCTCAGCCTTTATTAACACCAAAAACAATTGATTACGAAAATATCACAAGTTACCAAGCTATATTCCTCCTCTCACACTTTTATGAAATGTTTATGAAAGTCCTCTGCATGTGAAATGATGGCATCTTTGCTGAGGGTATTAAAAGAGAACAAGAAAGCTCGAGCCAGCAATATTCATCAGTGGACCTCATTTATCCTTTCACAACTGACTGAATGACGCAGATTGTATGATGCCAATTGTGCTAGTTTGTCGATTATTTAAAAAAAAACATTTGCTTTGGTAGACTAACACGATGCATTCTAGACTCTTTTTTGTCAATTTTTTTTGCCTCCATGCACCTAAATCCTTCCAGATTCCTTGAAAGATACAAAAGAGATAACTATGTTCAAAGTCCCATGGTGACAATTATCAAGTAAGTCATAAAACAGGGAGATGTGGCCTCTTTGATATCTTTTCCACTGTGGCAGAGGAGATCTTGTACCAAGTCTAAGTTGAGAAGAGATTCCTGACAGGGAAGTCTTCTAGATATTTGTGTGTGTGGATATTATTGCATTGGATGTACTGAGCACTAAAATATTGTAGAGACTCCTAGAAGAGATTCATAACCCTTCCAAAGATTTTGACCTGACCATTTAGTCAAGAAAGAGCAAGTAAATGAAAAATGTCAGGGTAGCTGGATGGCACAGTAAATAGAGCACCAGCCCTGGAGTCAAGAGGACCTGAATTCACATCTGGGCTCAGACAATTGACACACTAGCTATGTGATCTTGGGCAAGTCACTTAACCCTAGCTGCCTTGCCTTCCCCCCTCCAAGAAAAAAAGAATGTCAATTGCTGAAATAATCACCTGTGTTTATATCTGGGACAGGAAATAGAGATGGATAAGAAACTGAGCAAAGATTTGAACAGACGCTAAGCTCTTTTAAGGCTCTTGTGCTTCTCTTGGAAACAAAGGGCCATTTAAAAAAATATTATTGATTCTATTGGTGTTACTTTATACCTGCAAGCCATGGAACAGAATACTCTCTGAAAAATTCAAAATGTGTATCATGGGAAAGGTAATGGGCAGGAACATGATGAGTATGGTGCCCAATGTGGAACTATGAAGAATGGCAATAATAAAGGATTGATTCCTTCATGACCCAGCCAGAGGAGGAACTGTGTGACAATAATAATAGCTAATATTTTTATGGTACTTACTATGTGCCAGGCAGGTGCTGTACTAGGCCCTTTACAAATGTGTTCTCATTTGATCCTCACAACAATCCTGCGAGGTAGGTGCTGTTATTATATCAATTTGACAGATAAGGAAACTCAGGCAAACAGAGGTTAAGTGATTTGTCCAGGGTTACACACTAAGAAGGCAGTAGATGCCAGGCAGGTAGCTCAAGTGTTTTACTTGTGTTCTCATGATGTCATGAGAAATTGTGAAGGCCCCCAGCAGGTTGAGTAGACCTCCTGGTACAATTGTAGGAGGATGTAAACAAGACTTGAACAGGTTGTTTGGGCACGTATGGGCTAGGATCAACAGCATTGGAGGGAACATCTAAAATTGTTGTCATCACAGATCCATTTGTGTATTGACTAACTTGTATTGAGAGGTAGCCCTGAAGGAGTGTATAGTGAGCCTGCACCGGAATCAGGAAGACCCACGTCCAAGTTCCTCCTCTGGCCAGGTCATGCTGGCCATGTGGTCCTGGGGAAGTCACTTCTCTCTCAGTGTTCCAGTCAAGTCACTAAAACTCTAAATTGCAGAGCAGGTACATATTTGCATTAGTAGAGAGGGTTTTCTTCTAAAAAGTGACGTATGCCAAGGACACCACAACTCTAGCTTAAAAAATGTCCTAGTTCTCTATCCAAAGCCCTCTCCCCACTTGACCAAATGGTCTAGTCTCTGATGCCACACATTGCTTTGACTTCTCTGCTCTCCCTTTTCCCTGTGCTTGGAATTTCTTCTCTCCTTTATCTGTTGAATTTTCTACCCTCCATCCTTTAAAACCCAACTTAAATGTGATGTCCTCAATAAACCTTCTCTGATCCCCCTTATCAGTAACAACCCAGGCAGTTACTGATTTTATCAGGCAGTTTCCTCTCAGAACTCAGAAAGCACATTTGAGCATATCTTCGGTAAAGTTATTGTATACTTTCATGTGTTAGAGACCTCTCTCTTCATGGCCCATTTCCTGCCTAGATGGTGTCCTTCTCCAGGGCAGGAGACATGTCTTATCTAAACTTTGTGTCACTTCTAGCACCTAGCACAGGGCTCAGGGACACACACACACACACACACACACACACACACACACACATACACACACCTGCATAAATGCTTGTTAAAATGGCTTGGGATATTTTAGCTAAAATAGAGGAGTTGATGACTAACCATAAAAGGCAAATGGCTTGCCTTTCTAAAGCTCAGATTGATTCCATTTACTTTTCAGCATTGTGAGGCAGCAAGGTGTGGTGGGAAAAGCCCTGGATCCTAACTCTGCTTTTGATCCTTAATAGCTATGTGACCATGGACAGCCAACCCCCTCGGCTGCTCTGGCCCATGATCTTCTAATCTTGAAAATAGGGATAGTAAAAACATCCCTAATATTCCCCTCACAGCATCATTGTGAGGATTTGTAGCAACCTTAACAGGCCATATATGTCAGCTATTATTTTTTTCCAGAAGAGCAACTGTTAATGAGAAGTGGTTCCAATTTATAGTTAATGAAGTTAAAGAAACACACATTAGCAGCAAAGAAGTTGTCAAAAAAAACCCCAAACAATTCAATATTTCAATAAGCATGAAAATAAATAGGATTGTGGGTCATATATCTCCCCTAAGGGTACCTCAGACCTAATGACATCATATCACATCACATATATTTAAATTCAGTTCCAGGATTTATCTGCATAATCAAGCAAACAAGCATACAAAAGGGCAAGAATAAATTGTATTTAAAGGGTCTAGAGCAGCAAGCCTAAAATGAGTTACAGAAAATGTGCTTTAGTGTGTGTGGGTGATGATGGAACAGCAAACAGTGGAAGACATCTGAGCCCCAGGTCCAAGTAGGGTAATAATAACCAAGGAACTCACTAGAGTTGGATCCCAGGAACACAACAAGTGAGAGGATTACTCAGGGGAAAGCTTCAAGTACAAAGCCAAGAACCGGTAAAAGTGGAGGTAAAAAAAAGTCTGGGCATGTTGATCAGGCGATTCATTCCCTGACTGTTATATAAATAGATGGAAAACCCATAGAGATGGTCCATTAGGACATATCATAGCCAGACACTGCCCATTGGAAAAGAGCTGGGCCCAGAACTGAATACAAGGAAGAGAATAGCCTGGATGACCTTTGAGAAATTGTGGAGTGCTTGAAAGGACCCTAAAGCTCTTCCCAAAGCAGAGATCCATCATGATAAAGCCAGTAATTTTATGGTGATGTTCTAAGGCTGTGACTCATGGAGTGTCCCCATCTCCACAGCACTGGAGTTAATGATCCCCCAAACCCAAAGTACAATGGAAGAGGACAAAGTGGGCCAGAATACAATGCACTTGAGTGCAGTACTAATAAGCAATCATACACAAGAAGCTGCATAAAAGGCAAAAGAAATTTAAAAAGAAGCTGCATAAAAGATATCATGAGAGAAATGCATGATAGAAAAGAAAGTGGGCCAGTCATATGGCAGAAGCAAGGGATAACTGTAATACATACACACACGCACATACATGCACGCACACATGCACACACGTACATGCACGCACACGTACTACACACGCACATGCACGCACACGCAACACAACACGTACATGCACACACACACGTACACGCACACACACGCACGCACGCGCTCACGCACACAGCACGTACATGCACACACAGCACGTACATGCACGCACACACGTACACGCACGCACACAGCACGTACACGCACGCACACAGCACGTAGATGCATGCACGCACACACATGCGTATGCGCGTACATGCACGCACACACGTGCACGCACGTACACGGACGTACACGCACGCACACACGTACACGCACGCACACACGCACTCACACGCACGTACACGCATGCACACAGCACGTAGATGCACGCACACACATGCACGTACACGCACGCACACACACGTACACGCACGTACATGCACGCACTCATGCACACACACAGCACGTACGCAAACGTATGCATGTGCATGCACGCACAGACACGTACACGCACGTACACGCACGCACACACGCACACGCACGCACACAGCACGTACACGCACACACACGCACGTACACGCGTGCACACAGCACGTAGATGCACGCACTCATGCACGCACACACGTACACGCACGCACACAGCACGTACACGCACTCACACACGCGCGTACACGCAGTACACACATGCACACAGCACGTACACGCACGTACACGCGCGCACGCACCTATCTCCTTTGGGTTCTGTTGGAATGCGCAGTGTCAGAAGAACTGGAGGAAGACCCTCCAGCAGTTTCAGTGGAGGCCCTGGGGAACATTCCTTTGGGAACAGGGACCAGTGTCTCTGATGATGTGCAGACATGGGTGTCTTCTAATCTGTATCATCAGAAAGGATGTTGACATTGATGAGATAACAGATCTGTAAAAGGACAGTGGACAACAAGCTGGCAGTTCATGGGTTACCAAAGGCCCACAGCCATCTTTTTCTTGATATGAGCTACTCTGAGCAAGAACCTAGATCTCTGGGTAGGAGCAGGTTGGAGAACAGGTATGAAATGAGCTTGAGCTTACACCCGGTTCTGGTACCTAAGGTACTGGGCTTGTGGCTTGTGTTTTAAATTCTATATAGCACAATGACTTGTCTTTAAATATACAAGTGGGATGCAGTCATAAAAGTATATTAATTCCTTAGCTGGAATAAAGAGAAAAGAGAAATGCATAATATCTGCTTTATAACATGCAGATTCTAAACAAATCCAAGAAGAACAGAATTATATGTATTATATATTTTATATTGTATTATATGTATTATAAATATAATACATATATATATGTATTATATATATGTACTACATATATATGTATGTATTACATATATATGTATATGTATTATACTTCTTTCGGGAATATTTACTAATTTATTTAGGGCCCACTGAGAATGAAATCAACTCCAATAGATAATGTAGTAATGATAGTAATGTAGGGGTTTCTCTAGTCAGGTCAGGGACAAGCTGCTTAGTTTGATCTCTGGGTCATGGTGCAGAATATGAAACATCTCAGGATTTAACATGTTTATTACCTATCTGTAACAAACCATCCAGCCCCAAATACAAAGTTTCAGTGTTTTTTAAGTATTAGCTTGGATTTAGACCAAATTAAGAGAGGTAACGACTTGATTGAAGGCAGAAAGGGGGTCATGGAGCAGGAGTGATGAGGACAAGAGAATCTTGTGTAGCTGTTTCAAGGGCTGCCTCTTCGGTTTAAAATTCCTCCCACTCACAGGAGCCAGGGCTGAAACCGAACAAATATTTATTGTAATTTCCACATCATAAGCTGGCCTTGTAAATTTTCCTATGGACGAGTTGTGAGACAGGGAATGGGTATATAAGAAAATGCAGTGACATGAAGTTTAAGCAGTCATAAATAAAAATACATTTGTGAATAAGGAGAGAACCCAAAGAGGTTTATGTTCTGAAACAGAAAGAGTTGCTAACATTTTATTTTTCCAATGGATCATAATATTTCATATTATTATGGTATGGGTTTGTTGCATATTTTTCTTTTTCTTTTATGTGCGTTTTACCTCTTAATATTTAGGGAGTGTAGTATAAACAATATGATTACCTCTTCCTTCCACCATCCTCTGTAAATACAGGACCTCCTAAAAATCAACAAATAAATATATTATCAAATATTTCCTTTTGCAGACCCCAGCAGTTTTATTGAACTGCAAATGTTCATTAGTATGCACCGATATGGAGAAGATCTTAGTGACAATTCCCTGAGTATTCCCTCTTTCATAAACAGATTGTTGATGGCTGATACATAATCCATCTGAGCATAGCAATAAAAAAGAAAATATCACAAAATGTGCCCAGGATTTCAGAGGAACTGAGTGCCAAAAGTCATAGTAGATGGAAAAATGCAATTAAAAATGTTGTATTAATTTCTTAGATTTTTATGGATGCAATTTGTGAAACAATCACATGACCATTATATTTTTCCTTTTGATCAATGTGCTCATAACAATTTTTAACAATATTCATATATAGGGTTCAACTTAATACAACAGAATTGGAAACTACCAAACTTTATACCCAAGAGACTGGAAGGTTTTAAGAGACTTTTGATACTTTGCCTGGGTTTACATGATGCCAAAGCGCACAGATGAAATGTGAGAAAATGTAGTCAATAATCCAGATGTTTTGTCTCTATGATGCCAGACATCCAGATGTTGTAAATACACAAGTGTTTGGGTGTGATGTAGAAGTAGTCAAAAGGACCCTTGATACTTCCTGGAAAAGTTTGCCATTCACTCATTCATTTAACAAACATTTATTGAATGCTTATGGTGTGAAAAGTAAAGTGGGAGAAAAAGACAAAATCTCTGCTTATAACCAAGTGATGGAGGTAAGGTGCATCCAAAAATATTTGCAGTTTAGGATGATGCCATGAAAGGCACCGTAGTTGTGGTAGATTGAGAGAGTACAATTTCCTTTGGGCAGAAGGTGGTGTTTAGAATGGAGTGACATTGGAGCCTGGCCTTGGCAGATGAGTAGAATTTGAAGAGATGGAGATGAGCAGAGAGGCCTACCCAGCTAGGGGAATGGAAGATGATTATAATATTGGGAGAAAGGGTTGGAAAACGTGATTAGAATATTCATTTCCTTCAGCAGTATGGACGAAGTCAACATTGAGGCAACAAAATTTTGGTAAATTGTGATCATCAACATTAGTATCATATCAGTCAAACAATGAGCCAAAAGTCATAGTAGATGGGAAAATGCAATTAAAAATATTGTATTAATTTCTTAGATTTTTACGAATGCAATTTGTGAAACCATCACGACTGTTATGTTTTTCCTTTTGATTAGTGTGCTCATAAGAATTTTTAATAGTATTCATATATAGGGTTCAACTTAATATAACAGAATTGGACTATCAAACTTTATCTTTACTATCAAACTTTATGCCCAAGAGGCAGGAAGGTTTTAAGAGACTTTTGATACTTTGTTGGGGTTTACTTGATGCCAAAGTACCTACAATGTGACTGGCATTGTTCTCAGAATCAGAGGTCCAAAGACAAAAGTCAAGTAGCCTTTACCCTTAAAGAGACTAGATGGGGAAGATAAATATGTACATATATTGGTGGATACAGAGTCAATACCAAGTTGTTTGAAGGGAGGATACTAGCAGCTGGGGGTGTCAGAAAAGGCTTCATGTAGAAGGTGGTGCTTGAGCTGAGCTTTGAAGGAAAATAGAGATTCCAAGTAGTGGAGGTAAAGAGAGAGTGCAGTCCAGGCATGGAGGTAGAAGACAGATTGTAGTGCACTATAAGTAGCAAGAAGTTGAATCTGATTGAATTGCAGTGTGCCTGAGGGGAATTGTATGCTATGGAGCTAGATGGGCAGCTTTGGGCCATGTTAAAAAAATCTTTAAATGTCAAAGAGAGGGGTTGATTTTTGATCTGATAGATAGCAGGTGAGTTTATTAAGTAAGGGAGTGACATGGTAAAAATCCATGTTTAAGGAAAATCATTTTGGCAGCTATGTGGAGAATGAATTAGAGTGGGGAAAGGCTTGAGGTAGGGAGAGCAATTAAGATACTATTGCAATAGTCCAGATGGGATTTAATGAGGGACTAAATTCCTGAAATAGGGGGTATGAGTGGAAAGAAGGTGACATATATAAGAGATACCGTGAAAATAGAAAGGACAGCATTTGGCAACAGAATGGATATGTAGTGTGAGAGGGAGATATTGAGAATTAAACCAAGGTTGTGAACCTGGGTAATTGAAAGGATAATGGTGTCTTCAACTGAAATAGGGACAGTCAAGAGAAGGCTAAGTTGGGGTGTGAAAGATCATGAGTTCTTTTTCAGATACATTGAGTTTGGGACACCTACAGAAATTCAGTTCTAATGTTCAATTAGACAGTGATATGGGACTAGAATTTAGGAGATATACTGGGGATATACAAACATACAAACATACATACATATATATATATATATGTGTGTGTGTGTATGTATGTATATGTGTATATGTGTGTATCTCTATATATCTCTGAGTCATCAGCTTAGAGATGATGGTAACTAAATCCATGAAAGCTGACTAGTTCATCCAGAGACAGGATCTAGAAAGAGAAGTAGAGAGGGAATACTCTGACATCGAGGGGGGCAGGATATGGCTTATGGCTCAACAAAGGAGACTAAGGAGGAGTGATCTGACACATAGGAGGAGACATAGGAGACAATTATGTCATGAAAATGTCGAGAGAAGAGAGTGTTTCGCAAAGGGTGAGCAATAGTGTGAATAACTGTGGAGGTCGGCAATATTGAGAAAAGACTGTCAGATTTGTTAACAAAGGACTTATTGAGAACTTTGATGAGAGCAGTTTTAGTTGAGTGATGAGATCAGAAACAAGACTGGAATATGCTAAAAGGTGAGTGAATGGAGAGGAAGTAGATTATAGGTACTTAATAATACCTGTTCCCTTCCATTCCCTTTCCTTCTCTCTCCCCCATCCCTCCATTAGAGTTTTTTTTTCTAGGATTTTAATTGAACAATGGAGGGGAGATATGGGATGATACCTTAAAAGAATGGTTTTACAGATGTGGGAACTGGGTGTGTTTATATGAAGTGTGGCAAGAACCAGTAGAAAGGAAGAGAGTAAAGAATAGAAAGTGAAGGGATGATTGAAGGAACAATTTCCTGGAGAAGACCAGAGGGAATTGGAGCAAGGATGCATGTAGATGAGTGGTACTTGAGGATAATGGTTACCCATCAGAACCTAGAGTACAGGAGGAGAGAACAAAGAATAATGTCAAAGACTTGTAAAATGAAGAGAAGAGGGAGCTCCCAGCCAATATTCTCTGTCTTTTCAGTAAATTATTAAGTGAGATCTTAAATTCTGAGAGTAGGAGGGGAGTTGGTATGGGAGATTAAAGTGAAGGAAAGAAAGTTTGGGAAAGCCTCCTGTGGGGAATGAGCTAGTCAATTAGAGATGAATAAAAGGATTGCCTTGTTGTAGTGAGGGCCCAATTGAGATTAGATAAGATAAATTTGTAATGGACCTAGTTAGCATAATTGCATGATTTTCTCTAGCTCCTTTCCTTTCTGTTAATAATCAGTAAGCCAACTGTGTTCTGGGGGAATATACTTTCAAAGGAAGTTTATTTGGGTAATTGTTGAAAAGTCTTGGTTGACTCAAAATGAAAATACATTTAAAACAGTCTTGCCCATCAAGGGGAAATGGTGGAAAGACAGGAAGCTGTGGTTATAGGGCTAAGGACTGAAATTGTGAATTCATTGTTATAGGGGACTCTAACATGTGGTAGCTAGATAGCAGGGATGGTAGATAGCCTGCTGGTTTTGGGGTTAGGGAGATCTGAGTTTGAGCCCTGTCTTACACATTTACTCACTGGGATGCCGAGCAAAACATTTAACCTATTTCAGTCAGTTTCTTCATCTGTGAAATGGGGATAATAGTAGGACTTACCTCATTGTGGGCATGAATCATAATAAGCATAAAGTACTTTGTAAACCTTAAAGCACACATACATATTCATATATATATATACATATATGTTTCCTGTTGTTTACTTATATAGGTCAGTACTTTTTCATCATCTTATAGTCTTAGAGCAGAGGTGTCAAACTTATTTTACAAGCAGCCTGCAAACCCCCCCCCCCAGATTCAAATGTAATTAGCAAATGATTGACAACATAAATAAAAATACAATACAACATAGATGCTGTTAGTTTTTGATATTCTAAGTCAACATGCTGCCCTCAGTGATCTGTCTATATTTGAGTTTGATGCCACTGGCCTAGAGAGGTTTTGTGACTCCCTCGGGGTCACACAGATAGTATGGGTTAGAGATAGGATTTAAAACCAGGTCTTCCTGATTTTGAGGCTATGCTGCTTTCCATTGAATCATTGAGTGGAATTTTTGAAATTCAAGATTTCTGAGCTATAGTAGTTTTGATTGAAAATGGCTCCATTCTAGCCATCATCACCACCTCCTCTCTGGCCATCATGCCTATATTCTGACCCTCCAATGCTAGGACCATGGGTTCTGAAAGGTGAGCTTTTGCCTTATCTTGCAAAAATCTAGTCTCTGTGCTGCCTCCTGGGTATCTCCACATCAGGCCACCGATCATAGTCCCTTTGTAGCTCTCCTTTATGGGTTTTTCTTTCCCCACTAGAGTGTAAGCTCTCTGTGGGCAGAATTATTTTTATATGTCAGCTCATAGAACAGTGTCTGGCATATAATAAGTGCTTAATAAATGCTATATGTATACATGTATATGTATATGTCTATCTCTGATGAGCCCCTAGATGTGATTGTACCAGTAGGTGTCTGCTGAAAAGGTGACAGATTACGAGACTAGGGCAAGGGAAATAATATGCACATAGATGTTTGTGTGTCAGGATCAAGGAACACCAAAGGTGACTCCATGAGCCTCTCATTTGGCTGCTCATTCAGTTTGAATTTGGCTCCAAACAATAATGAAATCCCATCATATCATTTACTTATTTGATTGTAGCAACTCCAAGTCCCTACTGATTTGGATATAATACAAGCCACATGTTCCCAAACTGAGAAAATCGGGTTCCTTTGCAAAAGGCATCTTAAGCTGGTTATATCAGCCTTGTTTACTTTTCAACAATCACATCTGATCATTGTGAACAGATTTTTTTTCTTTTTCTGAGGATCTACAAATCTCATATCTACTAGCCTGGGCTAAGTGTCTATCTGCTTTCAGTAGAGATGTCATGGAAAATTTGGATTTGGAGGGTGATTAATGTTTGGCTCTCCACAATGTCTCCGTAAGTCTTGTGATGAATTGCAGTTGCAAATTTTCATTGCATTTTAATGGTTCATTTACTGATGTTTATAAAACTAAAGGTCAATTCAATAACAGAAAATAGTTGTGAATTAACACAAGTTTGTTAGAAAAATAGTGAGAAACTGGCTGATAAGGTCATAAAGTTGGACAGCTGAAGGTGTCTAATTGACCTGTTTTATTTGAAAGGCCATAAAGTTGGTCATATTTTGTAAATGCCAGAGGAACAGATCTAAGATAGAAAGAAGTGCAAAGGGACAGGGAATTGCATATTTAGATGACTCTGTGTTTTCTATCATGGTGACGTTTTCAGTGAGTAATAGAAATTCCATGTCATTGAAGAATTGAATTCAACAATCATTTCTTAAGTGCCTACCGTATGTCAGGGTCTGCGCTCAGGGCTGAATATATACGCCAAGAACCAGAGTCTTCAAAGAGCCTGCAGTCTCCTGAGGTTAGGGAATTGGTTAAAACATGAATACAGATAAATATATACAAAGTAATTTATTCCGGGAGAGAATGCTAATGGCCAGGGAAGAGAGACTGGGAAAATCCTCATGTAGGAGGCTCGAGCTTTGCATTTAAGGAAACTGAAGAGTTATTTAGGCAGAGGTGAGGAGGCAATATATTGTAGACAAAGGAAACCACTTGTATAATAGCGTGGAGGCAAGAGATAGACTATCATGTACAGAAAATAGTTAGCTAGGAGGCTACCTTGGTGAGAATGCAGAGTAGGGGAAAGGAAGGAAGGTGAAATCACACCAGGATAGTGGGTGGGAGCTAGATTGTGTAGGATTTTTAAATGCCTGACTAGGGGACAGGTAAAGGATCTAAATGCAAAGCAGCATTCAGAATGAAAAAGAGTTTATGATCACAATAGACAAGCAATGTAATAATACTAAGTATGAATAATATGGTACTTTATGATCCTAATTGATTCCCACAATTATAGGAGGGAGATAGCAAAAGTATTGTTATCCTCACTAGGGCACTAATTTGCCCAAGTTACTCATTGCCAAAGCCAGGGTTTCAACTCAGCTCGAACATTCTTTATTCTGCATCTTTGCCCCACAACTCTTAACGTTCCCAATGAAAGGTTTACCGTGGGGGATATCTTACTGTATCTATTTGTAGGCTAACAGGTTGTTGTTTTTATATCTTCCATATATGGCCAATTGGAATGAGTTAAAGTCTTTAGTACTTTGAAAAAATCAACCTATTTTTATTCAATTCAGAGATATTTGTTCATAGGTTACTCACAGAGAAATACATAACGACATAAGGGTTTTCATTCTGCAAAACATTGTGTATGCTTTAAGCAGCCTTCCAATACTTTGGTGCATGCCAAGTTTTAAAGCTTTGTGTTTTCTTTAAAAAAAAATTAGCACTATTTCTCTACCATTGGAGATTATTGAGAAGAGAAAGCCACTGGTCTGTCTACAACAGGAGTTATTAACCTGGGACATACGGGTAGATTTCAGTGCATCCCCTCTAACATCTAACTGCAATTTAATATTTCTTTCAATTGTGAATTAAACAAACAAAAACCAAACCTGATTCTAGGAAGGGGTTCATAGGCTATTCCAGACACATGAAGAAGAGGTCTACACAAAATGCTTGACTTTGCAACACTGATCTGGTCAGGTCAGAGTGACCTGGAGGGCTTTGGGTTGTGATGCAGTGCAAAGAATGTGGATTTAGAATCTAAGGCCATGGCTTAAAATCCAAGCTGTGTGACCTTGAGTGAATCTTTTCTTCTCGTTGGGCCTCAGTTTCCTTCTCTGTAAAAGGACTGGCTTGACCTATATGGATATCTGGTTCCTTTGAACTCCAAGTCTATGATCCTATAGTGTATGTGCCCACCCAGGTCCGTTGGATTCCAATTTGAAAAGCTACTCAGTCACATTCACGGTAGGGACAAGGAAGAGGAAGGACTGCAGCCATGATTGATGGAGGTGGAAGTAGCATTAAAAATACAAAAATTGTACCCACAACTAATTGCACCTGCAAATAGCTAATTGTGCCTGCAATTAGGCCCTTGCATCCTCAGAATTAGATGTAATTAACTAATCAGGGCTGTAATTAGTTGTGCATACAATCTTTGCACCCTCAGCTAACTATGGGTACAGAAATTTTTCCCTAGAAACATTGATGCTGGATAAAGATCTCACCCTACGAGGAGGAGTTGGCTGCATCCTTACCTGTGCTTGGCAGATTGCTGTTGTGGGCTTGTGCGTGATACTAGAGATCTGATGACCAAATAGGCGTATTCGAAATGAAGGGAGAAGACAAAATTGTGCCCTCTCTCACCCAATTCAGGGAGTGTAAAGATTGCCAATGGCTGAGCTTTCTTGATGTGAAAATGCTGGTGTCTTATTATTTGACTTTTTGGGGGATAAATTAATTTCGCAAATATGTTGGAGAAACTTTTTCTTGTTGAAATATCCTCGGCACTCCGATGTTCCTCTAATTATCCCAACTTCCTTACGCTTTTTATAGATCTTCCAATTTTCTTTCTAGCCATCTGTGTATTACTTACATGACTTTACATCCTCACTTAATCATATTGGCCTGTTTTGCCCTTTTCCATCTTTAGACTTAATTAAGATGCGTTTCATTGCAATCTTTGTGTTCCCTAAATATTTCAAACTTCTCCACCTAGAAGACTGCGTTCATTATTCCACAGTGGCATTCCAGAGTCCTAAGGATATTCCGTTCTCCCCTCCAAGTCACCTTCCCTAATATCCTCAGGTGCACATGCCATCAGATGGTATTCTGAATGCCTCCTAATAGATGATAGAGATGACACTGTACACAAACATGTGGCTTTCATTCCCAAATATCTCCTTGTGTAGTGCGGAGGGACTCCAAAGTCAGAGTATAGTTTTAAACTTTAATAACTTAAAACCACACTGACTGGGCACCCCTTATAGAGAATGAGCCACTGTTAACTTGCTAGATGCTTTTTCATTACTGTTATTATAGCACATTCTACATGCCAGGTACTGTGCTAAGTGCCACAAAGGGCAGAAGAGGAATCAGATACTATTTAGATAGGATAAAAGGGCCAAGTGAGCATTTTGTGAGGATGAAGGAGACAAGGGCATGCTTGTAGGAATTGGGTAGGGAGAGATTGAAGCCAAGTAAAAGAGTTAGGTGACAGGGGCAGTCTGTTGGAGGAGATGGGATGGAAGGGGATTGCTCAGCACTGAGAACTCAGGATCTCCCTTTTGCCAATTTCAGGCCTCCTTTAATCCGGGAGAGTATTTTCTGATCCATTCATCCTCATTGCCTTGTAGTTCTGTCATCACCTGAAGAATTCATGCAGTCACTATCTCTGAAGCTCTCTTCTGTGTCAACCATCATTTTGGGATCATTTCTCTTCATAGGTTCACTATCTACGATGAGAACTTTCCAGTTTCTTCAACCTCCTCTCTGTCTTCTTTTTCTCCCATTCATCTAGTCCATTTGAGACCCTGTAATTGTATATTTTCATCCTTAACCAAAAGATTTAAAGGCATTTTTGCAATTGCCCACATCCCACAATAGTAATAATAGCAACTTGGTTTAGGAAACACATTTTCTTGGGTTTTTTTCCTTAATTGGCATTTCGTTTTTATTGTTGCTGTATCACCAGTTAGTTCTAGGGCAGCATTTCTAAACCACCAGTCCATGGCAAATTTGTATTGGTCTTTAAAACTGTTTTACTCCCCAATATCCTCACTACTCAGACCCTGTAAACTTTAGACTATAATAACACAGAAGATGGCCACAGTGCTGTCATTTCTATCTGCCACCGATCAGTTTTCCAGTTTCAAATCCTTGGTGCTGTTTGATTTTTCTCTCTCCTTCATCTTCACATCCAGTCACATGCCAGAATAATCTGTTCTCCTATATCTCTTGTGTTGATTCCCTTCTACCTACTCACATGACCATAAATCTGGCTAAAGTGTTCATCACTTCTTAGGAGGTAATGCCAAATCTCCTCATTTTCTTATTCAAAAATCTTAAGTGACTCTCTCTTGCTCTAGGATAGATTATGAACTCCTTAGCCTAGCATCTAAGGTCCTCTACCATCTAGTTCCCACTGGCCTTTCCAGGCTTGTTTCCTGCTTTTTTCCCCTTCCTGTATTCATACCACATAACTAGCAGTGCCCAGACTTGAGCTTGGTCTCTGGAGCTCTCCTTTCTGCCCCCCTCCCCATCACATATTCTCTTGCATTATAATTATGTCGTTGCCCTGGCCACTTCACCCCAAGCTCTCGAGGTGAGGGATAATCACCTTTTTGGTTTCTCTAGAGCCTAGCCTAGCATCTCACATGTAGTAGGTGCTTAAAACTCAGTACTCAGATGGATTTACAAACTTATCAATTCAGGTATCCCCTCTAAGGATGACGATCATAAGCCATCCCAGGCCACCTACCCATCCTGTGTGGCACTTGTCCATAACCTCCCAGAAATTCATCACAGGGGGTTCACCCAAGAGGCAGGAGGCATCCCTTGATTTCTCCTGACATTCCCAGAATGCCAGTAGAGAACTGACACTGACCACCTTCTCGGCACTTGACCAGCTCATAGTCTTTTCTGATTATATAATTGTTGTTGAATTGCTCACAATCATACAATTACTTGGCATTTTTTTACTTCTGTTCTACTTTGCCCTCATTGGTTGTATGTCACAGCCTCTCCATTGTCCTAATTATGATATTCATTTTTAATTCTTCAGGTATTGTTGTACTCTATGTTTTATTGTCATGCTACAGAAGAATTTGTTGTTAAAAAGGTGGGTCTCAACTTTCCTGATAAGTTTGGTAGTATTGAAGGAACCCAGTGCAATTTCCCAAAGGCAATCCAGCTCACTTTCCTCTGCTAGTTTAACTTGGGGTCCAACTTCTTGTCCATCTGTGCTGTCTATTCATGATATGCATACTGATGGACACACTGTGTAGGTGCTTAAAGTATTTAAATTGAATATAATAATTTGCTGAAGATAAAAAAGTGGAAGGGTGGGCCTGTCATATCCAAATACTGGACTTGAGAGGCTTTCTCTCTTTGTCTAGATATTTATTGTTATATTCATTTTTTTTACTTAGGGAGCCATCCCTTATAATAATATTTTTAAAGACAGAAAAATAGGGCATCAAAACTAACATATCAGTCAAGTCTAAGAGAATCTGCAGTGTTTTACATCCGTAGTTACCTACCTTTATCAGGGCTGGGTACAGGTCAGGCACATAGTTTTTTCAGGGCCACATGTGATCCTTACAGTTTTAAAATATTAAGTTTATTTGGTTTTGTTTTTCTTTCTACTTTCATTGATGTCAACATTGTGTGCAGTGTTTTCCTTCTTCTGTTTATTTCACTTTGCCTCATTTGATTTATCTTCCTGTGCTTCCTTGTATTCATCATATTTCATCCATTTGAATAATATTCCATTACAGTCATGTGCTGCCATTGTTAGCAGCTTGCACATTGATGGACCTTAACTTTATCTCCAGTTCTTTGATACTGTAAGAAGTATTGGTGTGATCTTTTTGGTGTGTGTGTGTCGGGGGGGGGGCACTTCTTTCAGTCTTTCCATTTTGATCATTTATTCACTAGAAAATGACTCTTGGTCCTACACGTTTGTATTAGGACTCACCCCACCTCCCACCCTCACCCCCTGCTTACATACTGTATATCACTTTTCAAAAATATTTCATGAACCATTTTTCCAGTCATCTGTGTTACTCTTTACCACAGTTACATTGATTTTTGTCAGTGCTTGAGCTTTTCAATTTCATGTAATAAAACTTATCTTCTTTATCTTTTATAATCTCTCTATTGTTTTTTTGGTTAAGGACTCATCCCCTGGCTATAGCTGGGAAAAGTACCTAATCTGTTTTTCTTCATTTTTTTAAGGTGTGACCTTTATATTCAGGTTGCACCTCCATTTTGAGCTTATTGTGGTATATGGAGTCAAATGTTGGTTGAAATCTAATTGCTTCCTTTTCATTTTCCCAAGGACTTCTAGAATAGGGCATTCCTTTCCTCGAATGATTTAGGGTTTGGGCTTTACAGAACACTGGCTAACAGTTCTATTGGTGATCTTTACTCATTCAGACTATGCTCCTTTTCTACTTTTTAGCTATTTCCAAATTGTTGGAATAGATTTTTATGAATATCCTTTTTATCACCTAAATTTCCCTCTGTATCTTTCCTCTAGGTCCTTTTCACAGAGCCCTGTCTTATAAGAAACAATTTTTAAAGAAAAAAAGGAAGAGAAACTTATCGATATATGAAAAATATGTATTAAAACATATCAATACATCAAAAAATTATTTACAATTTTCTACGTCTATGAATCCCCTCATCTCTGTAAGGAAGGGGAGGAGATGTCTTCTCACATCTCTTACTTAGGGCAAAACTTACTCTTTCTAATTTTCCATTACATTTTAATTGTTTTATGATTGTTTTTCTTTCCATTTATATTATTGTGGTCATTGTGTATGTGTTGCTTTGGCTCTGCTTACTTCACCTTACATCAGCTGATGTCAGTCTCTCCATGGTTCTCTGTATTCATCATGTTTGTAGTCTCTTACAACACAATAACATTCCATTACTTTTTGTTACTGGTTTGTTGAGCCATTCTCTATTTGACATGCATCTACTTTGTTTCTGATTCTTTGCTATAAAAAAGTTTGGTTAGAAATACTTTGGTGCATATGAGACTTTTCTTATCATTGATTTCCTTGGGGGTCTATGCCTAGCAGTAGAATCTTTGGTTCAAAGTGTATGGGCATTTTAGTCACTTGATTTGTTTAATTCCAAATTGCTTTTCAAAATGGGTTGTATTTTTTTTTTGCTACCAAAACAAGAATTCTATTATAATATCTACATTTATACGGAGGCTTTGTGAGATGCCAGGTAAAACCTCAGTGTTTGGGTTTTTTTTCCACATTTCTCTTATTACTGGTGATCTAGAGTATTCTTACCTATATGATATATGAATATTTTGTTTGTTCCTACCCTTTGACCCCTTACTTATTGGGGAATATCTTTGGATCATATATATTTCTACTAGTTGTCTATATATCTTAGATACTAAATACTAATTGATACACAGATTTTTTTTTCCTAGTTGACCCTTTCTCTTTTTATTCTAGATCCATCAATTGTGTTTTTGAAAAAAAAACAGCCTTTCAGTTTCATATAATCAAAATTATCTCTTGTAATTCCTTCTCTTCCCTGTTTGTTTAAGAATTCTTTTCCCATAGTGGTGAATGGTATATGGCCTGCTTCTCTGCCATTTTTTATGGTATGAACTTTAATATTAAGGTCATGTATCCATTTAGAATATATTATGGAATATTGTATAAGGTATTAGTCTAAGCCTAGTTTCTCCCAGAGTGCTTTCCATTTTTTTCCAGTAGTTTAAAAGAAATCATATAAAGAGTTCTTTCCTTAGATAATTTCAGTTTGAGAGTTTACTTAATAATGGGTCATAATGTGCCCCATTTTTCCTAATTCATTCTTTTATATTCTGTTCTGCTGATTTATTTTTCTATTTACTTAACAGGTACCAAATGATTTTGATGACTGATGCTTTACAATATAGTTTGAGGTCTAGAAATGTTATTACCTACTTCCCCCACTCCTCCATTATTTCTTTTCATATTCTAAAGCTTTTCTTTCTCCAAATGAATTTTGTTATTATTTTATTTTGCATTGTAAAGTATCCATTTGATAGTCTGGTATAGCATTAAATCTATAAGTTAACTTTGGTAGCATTGTAATTTTTATTATATTGGCACAGTCCACCCATTAGCACTGTATATTCTTCCACCTACTTAAGTTCTTTATTTTTTCAGGAAAATTTTTTGTAATTGAATCTTTATAAACACTAAGTGTGCCTTGGTAGATTAACTCCCAAATATGTTATGCGTTTTTTACTTGTTTTGCATGGGATTTTACTTTCTATTATTGCTTCTTGAGTTTTGTTATTGGTATGTAAAAATTCTTTTGAGTTTTGGGGGGGGCATTTTTTTTTAATGATTACAGTTTTATAGTTAAATTTGAAATCTGGAAGCATTTTTACCTGTCCTTACTACTTTAAAAAAATATTTCCCTTGAGATGCTAGATCTTTTGTTAATATTTTGTCTAACTCTATGAAGGAACCTCTTGGTAGTTTGACTGGCATACCAAGTATGTAAATTAATATAGGTCATATCATCAATTTAATTATAGTGGTATGACTCACCCATGAGTAGCTGAATATCCTTCCAATTATGTAAGTCATTGTGTTTTCTTTGTGTTTCATAATTGTACTTATGTGTCTTGAGTATGTACTGGTCGGTTGACTCAGATATTTCATGCCTTTTGTAGTTAATTTGAAGGGAGTAACTCATTTTATTACTTTTTCCTAGATTTTATTATCACTCTATTGAAATGTTGTTTATTGTAGTTCAGTTTTGTATTCTGCTATTTTACCGAAGCTATTGTCTCAGTTTCTCAATTGATTACATAGAATTTTCCAAGTAAATTGTCATGCCAGCAATCATGTCCTCTTTACAAATTTATTTGATTTTGATCTATTTCTCTTGTCTTTCTATTATTATGGTCACATCTATGAATGTGTCAAATTTCAGAATGGAAAGAGGACATCTTTGTGTATTTAGTACTAACACTTGTAATGTTTCCCCATTGCCTATGATACTATCTTTTGGTTTTAGAGATCGGTTTTTATCATCCTGGAGAGAAAAAAGGTCCTTTTATACCTCTGATTCATAGGATTAGTACAATACTTTAGTGATTTACTTTGTCAAAGGCTTTTCCCGAACCTTTTGAATGAAAATTGTCTAGAATAATTAAAAATGAATGTTGCAAAATTACAAAGAACAAACTTGGTCCCCCAAAAGAAATATAAGAAGTTATCTTCCTCTACTATTTCACTCATTTCCAGATGGGGCAGGGGTCCATAGGTGTGGATCAGTGCATATAATGTCTGATATTTTTTCACAGTATTGTTTAGTTTCACTGAATTTTTTCTATTTTTATTTTCTTTTAAAAATTGTCTGTTTTATAAGGAATGGCTCTCTGGGAAGGGAAGGTAGAAGAATTTAAGGAGAATTTCAGACTACATAAAAGCATTATCAATAAAATTATTTTGCATAAAAGAAATTTTGGGGAGACGCAGGGGCAGGCCGGGGAGGCGTGGTGCGGAGGAATAGAGGAGTGGATCAGTGGAATAGATTAGGCACACGAGATTCAGAAGTCAATGACTATAGCAATCTATTGTTTGATAAACTCCCAGACCCTGGTTTTTGGGATAAGAACTCACTATTTGACCAAAACTGCTGGGAAAACTGGAATATAGTATGGCAGAAACTGGGCATAGACCATTATCTCACACCATATACCAAAATCAAGTCTAAATGGCTGCATGATCTAGGTGTAAAGCTTGATACTCTAAGCAGTCTCCTAAAACAAAGAATAGTTTACTTATCAGACTTGTGGAGAGGGAAAGACTTTATGACTAAACAAGAATTAGAGAACATTATAAAATGTAAAATGGATAATTTTGACTACAAGAAATTGAAAAGCTTCTGTACAAACAAAGCCAATGTAACCAAGATTAAGAGGGAAGTGGGAAACTGGGAAAGAATGTTTGCAACCTATGTCTCTGACAAAGGACTCATTTCTAAAATATACAGAGAATTGAGTCAAATTTATAAGAATACAAGTCATTCCCCAATTGATAAATGGTCAAAAGATATGAACAGGCAGTTTTCAGAGAAAGAAATTAAAGCTATCTATAAGCACATGAAGAAGTGCTCTAATTCACTATTGATTAGAGAAAGGCAAATCAAAACAACTCTGAGGTACCACCTCTCAGCAGTCAGATTGGCAAAACAGATGACAAAACAGGAAAATGACAAATGCTGGAGAGGATGTGGGCAAATTGGAACACTAATGCATTGCTGGTGGAATTGTGAACTGATCCAGCCTTTCTGGAGAGCAATCTGGAATTATGCCCAAAGGGCTATAAATACTTTCATACCCTTTGATCCAGCAATACCACTCCTAGGGTTATATCCCAAAGAGATCATAGAAATGGGAGAAAGACCCATATGTACAAAAATGTTTATAGCAGCTCTTTTTGTGGTAGCAAAGAATTGGAAATTAAGGGGGTGCCCATCAATTGGGGAATGGCTGAACAAGTTGTGATATATGCATGTTATGGAATACTATTGTGCTATAAGAAACGAGGAGTAGACTGTCTTCATATTTACATGGAGAGGCTTATACGAACTGATATTGAGCAAGAAGAGCAGAACCAGGAGAAATTTGTACACAATTACACACACAACGTATGTGTGATGACCAACTTTGATAGACTGGATTCCTCTCAGCAATGCAGTTATATAAGTCAATCCCAAAAGACTCATGATGGAGAGAAATATGTGCATCCAGAGAAAGAACTAGAAAGAACTGAGTTTATATCCAGGTAGAAGCAAAATACCTGATCTTTTTCCTTCTCCTATTTGGTTTTATGTCCGCTTTACCATTTTTCATTCCAGCTGGTACAATCCATCCTTATAACCTGACTAATGTATAATGTGAAAGTATTTACAGATCCTATATTTGACTATATGCCACCATGGGGGGGAGGGGAGGGAGGGGAACAAAATGTGAAACTTAAGAAATTGTGGAATTGAATCCTGTAAACTGAAAGGAAACAAACAAATTAATTAAAAAAGTAAAATAATTAAAAAAAAAGAAATTTGGGGGATATGGAGAGAATTTTAGGTTACATAAAAACAAGTAATATCAATAAAATTATTTTACAAAAAAGAAATTATAAGTACTCAGGGTCCAATGCAGGGTAAATATAGATGGATGGTACAAGAAGAAGCAAAAAGAAAGTTTTTTTGTTGTTGTATTTAACATGATTAATTTTGCTCTTTTCCTAAATGTTGAACAATTCTTATAATCCTGGTAAAAACTGAATATAGTCCTAAATAATATTTTTGGATATGTGGCTCTTCTATTGTTTCCGGGATTTTGTTTAAAAATTTTGAATTTATGTTCATTAAATATATTGTTTTTCAGTTCTTCACATTCTCCTTCCTGGTTTTAAGTCTGTATTTGCCACATAGAAGGAGTTTGGTAAGGTGCGTTTTCTAAAGATAAATTGTATAGTATATGTATTCATTTTTAAACTTTTGGTAGAATTTTCTAGCAGATCTATTTGGACCATAGGCTTTTTAGTTTTGCTTTGGTAGTTCTTTATCACTAGTTCAATTTACTTTCCTGGAACTAGATTGTATAAGATATTTTTGGTGTCCTATTCTTTATTTTTTTTTTTGAGATAAACTTCTTTTTCTTTTAAATAATCAGTTTCACTAGCCCGTTGCTGTGGTAATCCTTTATCAATTCTATAGTATTTAAAATTTTTTTCTACCTTGTCTACTTCTTTAATTTTCAAGATTTTCTCTTTTGTACTTATTTTGTTTAGCTGTTGGTTTTCCCCCTAATTTTTAGGTCACATATTCAGTTCACTAATCCTTTCTCATTTGTTAATGTATTTTCTCAAAGACATAGTTTTTTTTTTACTCTGAGGACTGTTTTAGTTGTGTGACTGATTTTGGTATGTTTCCTCATAATTATCACGCAGTTATTGTTTTTAAGATTTTTCTTTGGCATACATTATTCAGGATGTCTGTATTAAGTCTTTCTTTAAGTCTGTATCTTTTGCTTGTGCTCTCTATGTTTATTTTTATTGTGCTATGGTCTGTAAAGTATATGTTTAGTACTTTACTCTTTAATATTAATTTATAATTTCTCTGCTCTATTATATGTTAAACTTATTTTTTATTTTTATATAATGTTAACATTCAGAAGATACCATAAGCCTTTGAGTTTTCTATTATCCAATACTTTGTTCAGTTCTATATTTTCTCTTAATCTCAGTTTACCTCAGTTTCCACATCTGTAAAATGAGGGTAATAATAGCACCTTCCTCCCAGGGTTTTTGTGAGGATCAAGTGAGATAATAATTGTATAATGTTTATCACAATTCCTGGCATGTCGTGGGCTCTATATAAATGATAGCTACTGTTAATACTATTGTTATTATTTTTATCTCTTGTTTTTAAGCCAGTCAATTAAGCAGTTAATTCAAAATCTTCCCTTTTCTGTAATGTCTTATTTTTAGTAGTTTTATTCTACTATACCCTTGTCCAATAATTTTTTCTGTACTTTGATCTCATTATTTCAATTGCTTTCTGGTTTATTTTGAATTTTATTTTCTGATTCATGGATTATACCCCTTTTTGTTACTTCTCATCCTGTACATTTCCTCATTAGGTTAAAGCTTCTGAAATTCTAGGTTTGTAGTCTATCATATATCTAATTTCTCTGTTATTAGCCCCACAGCACTCCTTTTCTGCTATGCTTTACTCTTAAAATTATCAAATTTATGAAGGAACCAGTAGTAGAAAGAAGCCTTGCCACTTGATAGAGGTTACCCTTTGCCACACATTGTGTAGCCATTCTCCTCTAATTAGTATGGTTAATCACCTTCCCAATGACTGTGCCATCTCTTCTTTAACTTTATGTCTTCCCTACTACTCTGTTCGTTGGCCTGCCAGGATGGCCTCCTAATGAACTGATCTCCATCCATCCCTTCATCCTGACTATATTTATAAGATGTCCCTTTCTGCCACCCTACAAATACCTATTCCCATATGGGAATATTCTGAAGCATTATTCTATCCCTATGTGCCACCCCCTCTCCAATTTACCTGCATTTCTTCCCCTCCCTCCATTGTAACTTAATGCTCTCTGTCCCCATCCCCACCTCCTCTTCAATTCCTTCACAAAAGATACTGATTTGCTTTGAGGGAAACTGGGGACCCTGTCTCTGACACATTACCTTTGTGACACTGGACAAATCACAAACTCTCTGATCTTTAGTTTCCTCATTTATAAAATAAATGAAGTAAATAAGTTTATGGTAAAATAAATGTGTTTCCTTCGATCTCTCTATAAATGATTGAAAAACCAGTTCAGCTCTCCTATATTTTTTCCTCCTGGTATTTAAAGTTCTCCTTAAAAATTTAGCCCTCTGTGCCTTTTTAAAAATCCCTTAAAGGTTTATCTTTGTTCCTTTTATCCTATCAATCATTTTCTTGCTCTCTTAAACAAGAACCTCTAAATATGAGAATCGATTTTGTTATTTACTATTTTCTTCATCAATTCCCCCCTAGTCACTTCTGCTGTCTGTGTATTGTTATCCCAATTAGAATGCAAGCTCTGTGAGGTCAGGGATTGTTAGTTTACATTTGTATCCCCAATGCTTAGCAAGGTGTTCAGTTAAATCCTACTCTTAGTGATCCAGTGGACCATACTGTACTTGCGGCTTTTTTTTTTTTTGCCTTTTTGGAGGGCAATTGGGGTTAAGTAACTTGCCCAAGGTTACAGGGCTAGGTTTTTTTGTGTTTTTTTTTGTGTGTGTGGGTGTTAAGTTCTGAGGCCGGAACTGAACTTGGGTTCTCCTGACTCCGGGGCGGGGCTTTACTCACTGTGCCACCTAGCCGCCCCATTTGTGCCTTTCTTGGCAAAGATACTGGAGTAGTTTGCCATTTCCTTCTTTAGTGGATTAAGGCAGACAGAGGTTGAGTGACTTGTACAGGGTCACACAGCTAGTAAGTGTCTGAGGCCACATTTGAAGTTAGTTCTTCCTTACTCTGGACCCAGGCTCTATCTATTGGACCATCTTGGCACATAAGTACCTAATGATGTTTCCATACATTTGTCTTTCTTATACTTCTGTTGGTGAAGTTTGCAAGTTGAATATTTTGCTTGTATCTATGATTTTTTAATGAATTCTTTTCTTGAACATTCAAGTTTTTTCTTGATGAAGGCTCAGGTTTGCAGTATATGTCACTTTGGGTTATAGTTTAAACTCCTTTGCTTCTTAGAATATATTCTTCCCTGACCTTCTACAGTTTCTCATGGCTATAGACTGAACCTACATTATTCAAATTTCTTTTCTTTCATATTTTAGTCTTCCTCCTGATCTCTTGCAAAATCTATTGTTTGTCACTGAATTTGTTAAATATAACTATGATATAATGAATTTGAATGCATTTCACTTTTCTGTTGGCAATCTGAAATCTCCCTATTGATTCTCTTGATGCTTTGTTGTCTGTATTCAGTAGTTCTGGATGGTTTTCTTATCTTTTTCCTTCATTCTGGTGTTCAGCTTCAAGATTGTAAATCTTCAGAGAGATCTAAGATAGTAAAATTATCTCTGTACCACATATCTTTTTGGCTTGTATGGAACTCATCTGTTCTTTTAATACTGTTGCTTCTTTTTGATATGTTCAATCTGTTGACCTTTCTCTCAGTGTTTCCACTTTAGAGAGATTCTCTATCACGGATCTATTTCCATATTCTACTAATTGTCTTTTAAATTATGCATTGAGAGCTCTAATTTATGACCCATATTTATTCTTATTGGTTTCCTTATACATTTTATCTTTTGTTAGACCTATTCTAAAATTTCTCATCATTGTTCCATGAACTCTGAACAGTTCACAGAATTTTGTATTTCTTAAAACCCTGTTGGTTTACTTTCCTTCATATAATAACATTTGCTAAATGAGCTTTGGATGGTCTTTGGGGTTGTATTCATTCTTCCTCCAGTTTTAAGAATTTTTTCTGTTGGTTTATCTACCTGTGTACTGGGCTTTTATTGAGACTTTGTCCTCTACATACCTCTGGGGTTTCAGCCTTTTTCTTGTGTTTTCTCATTGCTCAATTTCTGCCTCTTACTTCTTTGCTGGGATGTTAATTTGCAGGACTGCCTCAATACCCTTATGCTGGGGGATATGGGAGTCATTTGTCTATATGTAACCTCTTGAGGGAAAAGGCTTATCCCATCTGCATTTCCAGTCCCCTTTTCTTCAGGTACTACATTTCTGCCTGTGCTGATATCCTGCCATTTTCTTTCCTCTGATTTCCTCCTTTATTTCATATGGCTGAGCAGAATCAACATTTTTTTGCTTCTTTTGGGGGAGATTTGTGGCAGAGATATTGCAGGTGCAAGGTATCCCTAAGCTAGGGTTGAGTTCCTCATCACAAGGCAGCATGTTTACAGCCTGACAGATTCCTCCTGTCCTTCAGCTGGCTAGCCACAATAGCATATTTTACTTCATTTGGATAGGAGGGGGTTCAAATAGAATCACTGCAGTGGAGTTTAAGGAGAATGCTTAGCCTAGCCTAAGGTCAAGGAAGTATATCTTCTCTTTCTCACTGCCCTGGGCCTCTAGGGGATGGTGGGGTAGAGAAACTGAATTAGGTCCCCAAGTATTAAATTCTCTGATGTTAAATCATAAGGTTGTTTTTTTTAACCTTGATGGAATGTTCTGTCTTCATCTCCTGTGTTTTTACCTATACTTTTTCTATATATCTTTCGTGTAATTCCTTAATTTTGGTGTTGAACAGTTAAAGAGATTTTCAGAAAGAAACTAATCCATCATCTTTCTGGTCACATGATTCTTTCAAAGTCTTTCAAAGTTGAGAATTTTAGATATTTTACTGATCTACAGAATAGTTTGAGTTGTGAAACACTCCTGTAGACAGTCAGGACTGTGGCCTTTTTATGTAGAGCATAAAAATCAATACTGTCTTGGGGAGCAAGGATCTAAAAAAATTAATCCAAAAGAAATGAGCCTGTGAATTTTATGGAATATTGAAAATAGGAACACCAGCCCTGAGACTGCATCTCTTCAGTCTACTACATTTTACTGATACGAGATGCAACATAGCTTTGCCATGGCTATTCTGGACAGAGTCAGGCAAGCTTGGGTGGGCTCTTTAAAATAAAATCTGCCTTATAGATTTTGTAAGATAACACCTGCAAGGCTGACATAACATATTGTGAGTGTTTAACAAATATTTAGATTTTGAAGCCTTAAGTGTTCTCTCTTCACCATAAATCTTGCCCACCAGGCAATTTTTCCATTTTGGAATATTCTCCCTCTGTCTTCACATTGCACCACACGTTAGAGCTTGCATATTTTCTGTGAAGTAATCCTAGTATCTTTAAAAATTACTCAAAATATTTCATTTAGAGACTGTATGATCACTGACTCATCCTTTAAATCTTACTTATGTATGAATCACATCAGTAAATGGGTCATTTTAAAAAACAAAAAAAGCCCCACCATTTAACTCTTGCCATATTGCCCGTCTGTAACTTCATTCCTCTCTCTTTTAATGTTTCCTCTTCCAGAATTCTGCTGCTCTGCATGACCCATTTATATCTCTCTGTTGCCTACATGCATAGCTACCTCACCCCCTTCTCCCCCAGTCTTCAAGAATAGAAGCAGACTGACTATGTTGGAGACAGTTATGAATGCACTGGCAGAGTCCCCTGTATTCTGGGCCTACAGGGGATAAAGGGAAGGAGATATTACCACCCATCTCTCTGATTATGCATAGCCTGTTCCCCTTGCAGGGAACTCTCTCCTCTCTCACCTCTCTGGCTGTTGTATCCCATAACTCCCCTCAAGGCACAGCAAAGATCCAATCTCCTGGTCTTTCTCAAACTCTACCTTCCCTCACTTTACTTTGCATTTTCTTGAGATTTTCTTACTTGGGCTCCATGTTGCTTCCCTCTCCCCACTAGCCAATATAACCTCATTGAGGGGAGGGATTGCTTTTCTTTGTCTCTTTACTCCTACCAAGCACGGTGACTGTCACTCAGTAGGAGCATCATAAATGCTTTTCAAATTGAAAAATTCCACAAACAGTCTTGGAGCTGGACCCTATCACTCATTCTCCTTTCCCAGCTGTGGTCAAATTCAGGCACCCATGGGTAGGTACATGGAAGAGGTGCCAAGGGAGTTGCCTTCTTCTTCTGAGCAAGGTAGAAGGAGTGGTTAGTGACCTCTAGGGCTTGAAGGAGAAGACGAAGTCAAATTTCTCTTTCTGTCCTGTACCAGAAGTTTCTTTGAGGGTATCGGGTTTTGCTCACATGAGTGAGTGAAATGTGCACAGCATTTGATCTTGAACACACCATCTTGGACCAAAGAAAAGTAATCACAAGGTGATTGAAAATGTAAGGGTGGTTATTTGAAGCTAGTAAGTGCCGGGGAAATTTGGGAATGACCCGGGCAGCGAGCGACAGGAGGGTGGGAGTGGGGGGACTCTTAGAAATGGAAATAGCCAGTAGAAATTGAACATGGAAAAATGTAGTCTGAATGTCAGGAAAAGGTATCAACTCACAGATTTAATTAGGTAGTGGAACAGTTTCCCAGAAGAAATGGCAGAAATTTATTGCTTGAGCTACTTAAAATTGGCCTGGACAGAGCACTGGGGAATATACAGAAGGGGGCAAGCCTTCCCAGATTCTGGAGGACTCGTGTCGGTAGCAATTGGTCTTTCAGCATCTCTAATGTTCGGGAACATCTCCCTCCACAAAGCTCCCCAGATGGGTTCTCTTTACCATTGTAACACTAAACACAGAACTTTACATAGCACCTCCAGGGAAATCTAGAGCTCTTTTCCGAAAAGCAAACTTAGTTGCACATTCCCATTGACTTTATTAATCCCATGTTTTTTTCCCTCTTCTTTTTTGATTGGGCTGCAGGAGTCTTGCAGGAGGGTTCTGATTAGCACCCTCTTTTCTTTCCATGTCTCCTGGCAGAGAGAGGGTGAGGGGTCCTCCCTTATATCTTTAACTTTGCTCTTTTCAGGCCAGTCATCAGCCTTCTTTCACTGGCTCTTCCACTGTTTTTGCTTCATCTTCTGAAGAAGGGTATGAAAAAGGGCTCATTTCTCTTCAGCTATCACACAAAGTCCCCTGGGTACGCATCTAATCATTACATTCAGACTTCTGAGTTAGTAACTTTTTCCTTCCCTCCTCTGAATAAGAAGCAAGATGAAGGATGTTCAAACTGAAACTGGATAAAATGATATTGATGCTATCTCTTCAGTAGTCTTTACATTTAAATCAATAATTCTGTTACACCAAAGGGATGTGAGTATTTTCTGCTAGAAAACAATACACAGCATTTGCAGGGCACTCTGGGATGGTGTCCCAACTCTTTTATTGTGGGAGAAGAGACTCCTTGGACATCATTTGGTAAGTGCTTTCCAATGATCCCCTCTGCCCACCATGAGACAGAGCCTCGGGGACTCATCATATCACCTCCCCATTAACATTCTGGTTCTTGTTTAGTCCTCCCTCCCCCTTGTCACAGTTACTTCCTACCCACGGTGACCTTTTATTCTCAGTTACCCTGAATAAGGGAGAATGGCACTACTGAATTCTTAGAAAATCAGGACTGGGTCCAGCCTTGGGGCCTCAGAGTAACACTGTCAATAAATTCAATGTCATTTGGCCAGGCTTGCTGAAATGAGCCTCCATAAGAGAAGTGACTTGCTCAAGGTCACAGAGCTAGAAACTTGCAGAGTCACTTCTAAAGGATTCCTTTTAGGATATTTGATATTCAGATTCTGTAGATTAAAAAAAATTAACCCAAAGTGGGGAAAAAGATGGATGGGTAAGAGGAACAACACGGGTTCTGCCAGTAGCCTGGCAATGTCAAGAGAATTTGAGGATGGCCTCTAGCATGATGAGTGTGTCCTCTGTGGTTAACTCATAAGCTGAGAGTCCTACAGCATAGGCCAGTTTTGTGGGGATCCAGACGAGTATCTTAATGCTTCTGGGCACCTCAGTGCACACTAGTGCAATGAGTCCTGAGCTGCTTTATTTTTTAAACATGAATAACAAATGATTTTTATTATGACTTTTGCCAAGGTTTTATTCATAAAATCATCTGCCTTACTTGCACCTGGCCTGGGAGTTTGAGATTTTCTTCCATTAAAAAAAATGTTAACCAAGGTTAACATGAATTCCCTTAATCAACTTACTCAAGTCTTCCCGTACTTCAGGGAAAAAAATGCAATTAGGTCAGCTCCAAGTTGGTGTTTTCCTCACTTCCCTCAAGCTATCTTTCTTCATCATCTAGCCAAAGAGTTCTTAGTCTAAAGTCCATGAACTTGTTTTTTATTTTAAAAAATAGTTTGATAGTTATATATCCCTTTAATTGGTCTCCTTTAATCCTGTGTATTTTATTTGATGCATTTAAAAATAATCTTATGAGAAAGTCTCCATAGGCTTCAGCAGACTGACAAAAGGGGTGATAATATACCGAAAAATAAAGAATCCCCGATCTAGACCCTCGGACCCTATTGAGTCACTGGTCAAAAGTGGCCTTCCAATGGTCTAGTTAGTAGAAGTCAAAGTGCCTAGAGTCCAGCAGAGTCTAATGAGTGCCTGGCACTCTCTTTGGTATTCTATTCCCTGCTTGCATTGCTTCAGTTATTTATGATATTCTAATATATACAATTTTTCATTATTCTTAAAAAATTGCAGCTGCATTTCTTAGGACACAATCAATTCCCTCATTTGGATTCAATACATTTTTGTTTTCCAGTCTGCATTACTAATATATGAAGGTTACCTGAAAATAGAGAGCTGGGTGGCTTTCAGGCTCCAATTTTTATATCATTCTGCAATGACTTTTCTAGGATTTTTTTTCCTATTGGCAGAATGTGCTAGAAGAAGTAATGCCTGTCTTGGGGAAGCAGATTAATTAGTAACAATGATAGGGGCTTTGAGCAAACCTGGAAGCTGGTTTTTCTCCTGTCAATACCAAAAGAAAACAATGGTGTCAAATAATATAGGTAGCTCTGAGCTACTAATTGGGTAGTTGGAGACAAGAAGTCAGCAAAGAGAAGTCTTCCTGGAAATTTCTGCATATGAAGTATTTGTCAGTGTGTGATCTGATTCCATTAGGCCAGATCATTTTTAAACAGTTCTTAGTAATCAACAGTTTGACATTAAAAGGAGAACTTTGAAAAATGCAAGACAAAAAGCAGATAAAAGCAAAAGGGACAATATTGGTAAACAAGAATCAATGTGGCTACTGTTAGGTGACAAGTTTTTTCTTTTTTGAAATATCTTTTTTGTTAAAAAAATAATGGATTAGATTTGATTTCATGGAAGTAGAATAAAATCCATCTAAGTAGATGACAGATAGACACTAAGAGGAATATATCCCACCTTATAGCATCTTCCCCTCTTGTTAGGTGCTGTGAAAATCAGGGCTCGGATAGGAATGGGATGGGAAGTTGAGGCAGATCAGCAAAATCAGGCAAAGGCAAGGGATTTAAACATGACAACCCTGCCAGGGCTCTGTTCTTGGGTGGGGCACAGAGTAGCATGAATTCTCTGCACTCAGAAGATTAGGCCATAATATGTAAGTAATAAGCAAAATCATAGAAGCTTGGAGTTGAAAGGAACTTCAATGGACACCTAGTTCAAGAAATACCTCAAAAAGAAATCCCTCTATAAAATGTGTAATGGGAAGTAATCCTGCCTATGCACAAAGACCTCAAGTAAGTGGGATGTCCAAGACATCCTGTGGTAGGCTAGTCTACTTTGGGATGGTGCTAGGGCAGCTATATGATGAGTGGATAGAGCCCTAGGCCTGGAGTCAGGAAGACTTGTCTTTGTGAGTTCAAATCTGCCTTCAGATACTTAGTAGTTATGTTACCATGGGCAACTCACTTAATCTCTGTTTGCCTTGTAGGCTGCTAGGTAGCACAGTGGATAGAGTACTGGGTCTGGAGTCAGGAAGTCCTGAGTTCAAATCTGGAATCAGACACTTCCTAGTTGTGTGTCATTTCACCCAGTTTACTTCAGTTTTGTTACCTGTTAAATAAGCTGGAGAAGGAAATGGCAAACTGCTCCAGTATCTTTACCAAGAAAACCCCAAATGGGGTCACGAAGAATCAGACACAACTAAAAACAACCAAACAATAACATGTGCCCCCCTAAATCTTCTATGTCTCAGGATGAATAACCTCAGTTCCTTCAGCCAATGTGAATATAGCACAATCTCAAGGTTTTTCCTTATCCTGGTTGCCCTACTGCTAATACTCTAGCTTATCAATCACTGTCCTTCCTCAGATATGCTCACCAGAAACGAATATTGCCCTCAATCTGTTGTCTGACCAGTATAGACTTCAAAGTACACTTACTTCCCTGTTCCTGGAAGATGGCATCAGCTTTCTTGGCTGTGATATCAGTCTCTTGACTGTTGTTGAGTTTGGACTTCAAGAAAACTCCCAGGTTTTTCCTGCACACAAATGGATAACTAGTCATGCCTCCTTCATATCATACTCCTGAAGATCCTTTTTTTAAACATGTGTAAAGATTACCATTTATACCTATTAAATTTCATCTGATTAGATTTGACCAGAGGTTCTAAGATGTCGAGATTTTTTTGAATCCTAACTCTGTCATCCTTTGTTAGCTGTCCCTCCCAGTTTTGTCTTGTCTGCAGATCTGAGGAACATACCATTTATATCTTTATCCATGTCACTGGTGAAGATATTCAACAGCACTAGGCCAAGCACAGATTACTAGGGTGCCCTACTGGAGAACCCCTGTCATACCAGCATTCAACCATTAATGATGGATTTCCACCAGTTTCAAAACAACTTAATTGTTAAGTTGAGAGAACAAGGTGGCATAGTATGTAGAATTCTGGACTTGTACTTAGGAAGACCTGAGTTCAAATCCAGTCTCAGAAATTTACTAGCTGTGTGATCCTGAACAAGTCATTTAAGCAATATTTGCCTCAGTTTCTTTAACTGTAAAATGGAGTTAATAACAGCATCTACTTTTCAGGATTGTTGTGAGGATCAAATGAGAACACATTTGTAAATGTCTTAGCACAGTACCTGGCTTCCAGGCCCTGTCACAAAATAGTAGGCTTTTAATAAATGTTTATTTCATTCCATCTTAATATCATCTAGCCCAGTGGTGTCAAACTCAAATAGAAAAGAATCCTTGTGGTCACATATTACAAAACCAAAAATTAACATTATTTTGTATTTTATTTATTTTGTTAAACATTTTCCAATTATGTTTTAATATGCTTTGGGCTACACGAGACTTTTGCAGGCTCTGTGTAACCTATGAGCCATGAGTTTCACACCTCTGAATAGCCTGTATTTCCTCCATTTTGATCACAGATGTAGCAAGAAACGTTGTCAAATGTTTTGTTAAACTTTAAGTAACAATTCATGTAAAAGGGGACTCTGAACAAACTTTGGAGCTGCAGAAGCCACAAAATGACACAGAGAAGCTAAACTCCTGCTGACGACAGCCCAGCAAGCTGGCAGCAAGCAGCCAGCACAGCTCTCTAGGAGCTGAGCCCAGCCTTGCACGAACAGGAGATTTTAGCCCCAGAGCAGGCCTAATCAGCTGCCGGCTGGAGGGACTCCAGATCAGCAGCAGTTGTGGCCATTTCCAGAATTATCAACCCATAGATGCCAAGGACAAAGTGAGAGGTCAGTGCAGTGTGGACTTTGTGATCCAGTGGTTTGGGAGTATAGTTGGCCTTCATCCCCTGGGGGGAGAAGCAGCTGAGGCTCCACAACCGTGAAGCTGCCACCACATGGCTGCTTCAGCTCCTGACCTGCACATTGTAGGGGAACCAAGCACCAATCTGAGGGGTAATTGCTCTTGCTTTAACCTGCTTGGATCTGGATTGCAATCTAGGGTGGAGATCCTGGGGTGTGTGTCCAGCTTGCCAGAGCGTGTGGAGACCTCAGAGAGGGCACCCATCTAATATCTCCGGCACCTGAGAAAACCCCAGCGTTTGGGACGAAAGCTCCCCTGTCTGGTGGCAGAGTCCTACTGTGGCAAAAAGCCCAAAAGTCAAGTTATTGAGTGGCAAAATGAGCAGGCAAAGGAAACAAAGCAGAGATAAGATTCCAACATTAGACCCCTATTTTGGGGACAAAAAGGAGCAAAGCATGGAACAGGAGGAAGACAGTGAAGTCAGAACTCCAGCACTAAAAGCTTCCAAGGAAAATACAAGCTTGTTACAGGCCATAGAGTACCTTAAGAAGCAGATAAGAGAAGTGGAGGAAAAATTGGGAAGAGAAATGAGAATAATGCAAGGAAATTAGGAAATGAGAGTCAACAAACTAACTAAAGCAAATAACACCTTAAAAATAGACTAACACAAATGGCAAAAGAGGCTCAAAAAGGCAATGAGGAGAAGAATGCCTTAAAAAGTTGAATTTGAGAGATGGAAAAGGAATCTCAAAAGCTCAAAGAAGAGAATCATTCTTTCAGAATTAGATTGGAGCAAATGGAAGCTAGTGACTTGATGGGAAATCAAGATACTATAAAACAGATCCGAACAAATGAAAAAATAGAAGACAATGTGAAATATCTCATTGGGAAAAGCACTCACCTGGAAAATAGATGCAGGAGAGATCATTTAAAAATTATTGGACTACCTGAAATCCATGGTCAAAAAAAGAACCTAGAAATCATCCTTCAAGAAATTCTCAAGGAAAATTGCCCTGATGTTTTAGAACCAGAGGGCAAAATAGAGGTTGAAAGAATCCACCGATCACCTCCTGAAAAAGATCCCAAAAAGAAAACTCCTAGGAATATTATAGCCAGGTTCCAGAGTTCCCGGATCAAGGAGAAAACATTACAAGAAGCCAGGAAGAAACCATTTGAATATGGTAGAAACACAATCAGGATAATACAGGATCTGTCAGCTTCTACACTGAGGGATCGACAGCCTTGGAATATGATATTCCGGAGGTCAAAGGAGCTGGGATTAAAACCAAGAATCACCTACCCAGCAAAACTGAGTATCATGTTTCAGGGGAAAATATGGTCATTCAGTGGAATAGAGGACTTTCAAGCATTCTTGATGAAAAATTTAGAATAGAAAATTTGACAACCAGGTACAAGAAACAAGTAAAGCATGAGAAGGTAAACAGGGAAAAGAAATCATAAGGAACTTATCAAAGTTGAACTATTTACATTCCTATGTGGAAAAATGATAATTGTAACTTATGACACTTTTCTCAGTATGAGAATAATTGAAGGGAATAGAAATGTATACACACATATGTCTATGTTGGATGCTATATAGGTGTGTGAATACATATATGAATGTATGTATATATGTGTACAGGTATATATAGATGGAGGGCACAGGACCAATTTAATAGGAAGGTATGATACTTAAAAGGTGAAATTAAGAGGTGAGAGAGGAATATAATGAGAGGAGATGGGAAGAGACAGATTGGGGTAAACTATCTCATATAGAAGAGGTAAGGGAAAATGGTTACAATGGAGGAGAAGAACAGGAAGGCAAAAGGGAATGGGTTCAACCTTATTCTCAGTGAATTTGGCTTGAGGAGGGAATGACATAAACACTAAATAGGGTATGTCACCCTACAGGACAGTGGAGGGGAAGGGGATGACAGGGGGGATGAGGGAAGGGAGGGCAACCTGGGGGGAGGGAAATTCGAAGCACCCACTTTTGAAAAGAGACAGGATCAAAGTAGAGAACAGAACAAATGGGAGGTGGAATAGGAGGGAGGGAAATATAGTCAGTCTTTTACAATATATCCACTATGCCAAAGTTTTTGCATAGCTACACGTGTACAACCTATATTGAATTGTTTATCTTCCCAGTAAGGGTGGGTGACAATGGAGGAAGGGAACAAATCTGGAATTAAAAGTTTTAAAATTAAGTGTTTTATATATATATATACTATTATTAATATCATTTTTCATGTAACTGGGAAATAAGATATACAGGCACTGGGGCATAGAGATCCACCGTGCCCTACTAGAAAGTAGGAGGGGGTATAGGAGAAGATATAGGAGAGAGTAGATTGGAGGAAGGGATATCCAGTGGGATCGCTATTTTTGGGTGGTGGGTAGGGGAAAAATGGGGAGAAAATTTGTAACTCAAAATCTTGCAGAGATCAATAATGTAAACTGGAAGTGAATAAAGCATTTTATTAAAAATTTACATAATGATATTTTTAATTTAATAACCAATAAAAGGGTGATATTTAGTCTGGCTTGAGTTGCTTTTCATGAACCTATCTTAGTTCTTTGTGATCACTACTTCCCTGGCTAGATATGCATTCACCATCTCTTTAATGTGTTCTAGGTATGCATTAGCAATCTCTTCAGCATATTTTAAAATGCTTCTGGGAATTAAAATGAAGATCAATAGCTTATAGTTCACAGAGTCCATTTTCTTCCTGTTTTTGAAAATTTGCAAGTAATTCACCTTTCTTAAATCCTTAATCACTGATTATACTTTGATAATAACATTTACCAGTTCTTTTAGTACTTATGGGTACAGTACATTTGGGCCTGGTGATCAAGGGAAGAGTTTGTTCAATGATTCCTTAATTATTAATGTTAAATGAAGTTTAAAACCAAAATAGTTTGCCCCTTTTGAAAGGCAGGTTCAAAACAGAGTCCAAATAGAAGAGGGATAGCCTATAAATGATGAAGCCAAACTCACATTGAAATAGGGTGCATTAAGCACCGGCCCTGGAGTCAGGAATACTTGATTTCAAATTCAGCCTCAGACACAACACAAAAACTAGCCATGTGACCTTGGGCAAGTCACTTAACCCCGATTGCCCTCCAAAAATAAATAAATAGGTACTTTATTTGGGGTGGCTAGGTAGCACAGCGAGTAAGAGCACCGGCCCCAGTGTCGGGATGACCTGGGGATCGAATCCAGGCTCAGATACTTAGCACCACACCCAGAAATAACTGGCAGTGTAACCTTGAGCAAGTTACTTATCCCAAAGAAATAGGGTGCATTAAACCTTCCAGAAGGATCCACGAGGGCTGTATATTGACTTAGAAAGCCACATCAATATTATCTATGTTCTGTTATATTTTCATTTATTTTGTTCAATATTTCCCAATTACATTTTGAACTGGTTCCTGCCCTGATGTGTGTTTTCCACCTGTGCTCTCAATAGTCTTATTTTCAGGTGGTATTGTGTTTATCACACTAATCCCTAGAACATCACAGAGCCTCCTAAATTATTTCTGTAACTTCTTGGAGCAAATCCACACATAAAGAAAGGTTGACTTACATAGTGTGACCTTACCATACTAGGCAGCCAGGTGGCACTATAGTGGATAGAACTTGGGTCCTGGAGTCAGGAAGACCTGAGTTCAAATTTGACTTCAGATACTTATTAGCCACGTGACCCTGGAAAAGTCACTTAACATCTTTTTCTTTCATCTTCCTCAGATGTAAAATGGAGATAATGATAATACCTACTATTCATGATCATTGAGGATCAAATGAGATCATATTTGGTAAATGATTAATAAATACTTCATTCCTTCCATGACATACAAGCAGTCAGATATACAGTCAATTGATTTAGATTTTCATTATTCTCAAATTGGACAGGGACTATAGATTGACAGTGAGCTGTGCTTAAAACTGAACAGGAGGAAAGCAGGCTAGATTGCAAGTGAGAAGTTGCAAAGTAATTTCAATAATGATCAGCTTTTTCCCTGGCAGAGGGAGGCACACACTTCTTAAAATTATATTCTTCTAATGATGTTATATGGTTGTAAACAATGGGCCACCACCACTTCTGAAAAAATCAAAATCGAAGGTGACTCAAAGGATATGTGGTAGTAACTAGACTATAACATATTGACAAGTATGATTTACACAAAATAACAAAAGCTATCATTGAGAACATATAATCAGAAAAGGAGATGTAACAACAGCACTAGAAAATACATCGATAGTCCAAATGCTACACCGGTACTCACAAAAGTGTCACAATTCTAGAGGTTTCAAACTATGTCATTGGAAAAATGTTTTTTAAAAATAAAAATACAACACAACATAGTTAATGTTAATTTGTGTGTTTCTAAGTCAATATGTGGCCTGCGGGCATTCATTTCTATTTGAGTTTGATATCATTGCTCTAGCAGGGCTGTCTCCTACAATCCCAGAACTCTCACAGGAATACGGTCATATTATCTTGTCCCCTCTCCTGTGTCGACTATATTGTAGTATGATGGCCTACTGACTGAATCTGAACCAGTCTCCACCTTCCCACCCCCATCATCTCTTAGAGTGGGCCTCTTGTTGCTAGATTTGCTTCTCTTGCCTCCCTTTAATTGTCCCCACTCTACCTCCCATTAGTGTGAATGTGACTATAGAATTTGAGAACTGGAAAGTCACCCTTAAAAGTAATAGGGATTTAAGTAGAAAGGGTGGGTTTACAGTGAGGAGTAATTTCAGTAATAAGTTGAAGATGACTCCCAGGTAGTGAACATGTATGTTTATGAATGTATTGATGATTTCCACAAAAATAGAGAGTTTAGAAAGAGGGGAAAGTTTGGAGAGAAAGTTACTACATTCTGTTCTGGATATCCTGAATTCGAGATGTCTGTAAGACAAAGCCAGAGATTACAGAGAGTGACTTGGTAATATTAAACTGGAAGTCAGGAGAGACATAAAGGCTAGCTATGTGGGTGGGAGTCATCAGGGTAGACATAACAATTGACCCCATAGAAGCTGAAGAGATCACAAAATGAGATTATTTAGTGAAAAGAGGACTAGAAAGAGCCTTGGGGACACCCATAGCAAAGACCACAGCATAGATGAGGATACAGCAAAGAAAACTGAGGAGCCACCTACAAGGTTATGAAAGCAGGCCCCTGTATAGTGTATGATAAACTTAGAAAGCCAGCTCTTATATATTGGTGTTAATTCTCTATCTATACTGCATACCAGCCATTCATCACAGAACTTTGATGCAAATAACCTGCCCAGTTGATACTTTGCTAGCCTCATTGACTTTGTTGGAGCAATTTTTTTTTTTTCATTTAATGTAACTGGAATGATCTATTTTATTTTTTGGGATTGCCTCTAATCCTTTTCTTGTTAAGAATTCTCCTCCAGTCTCAGCTATGAAAGAATCTTGATCTTATTCTCTTCTATTTTTTTTATGGTGTGACTTTTCGTATTCATGTCATATCTCTTTTGAATTTATGTTTAGTGTAAGATATACTTTAAAAAATTCTGCCAAACTATCTTCCAGTTTTTCTAGTGATTCTAATAGGTGTAAGATAGAACCTCAGAGTTGCTTTGATTTGCATTTTATATCTTTTGATCATTTGTCTATTAGAAAAAGGCTCTTATTATTATAAATGTGAATTAGTTACATCTACATATGTGATGTGTATATGTATATACACATATATACATGCATGCACATACATACACATGTATTAGCTAGATAGTTCACTGGATAGAGTACTAGGCTTATAGTCAGAAAGATCCCTTATCTGTAAAATGAGATGGGGAAGAAAATGGCAAACCAGTTCAATATCTTTGCTAAGAAAACCCCAAATGGATCATGAAGAGTCAGACATGACTGAGAAAAGATGGAAAAAACTATGTGTGCATATTTACATACATACGTGTGTGTATATATACATGTATATATATATATCTTGTATATAAAATTTTTATTGGAGAATATTCTTACAAGGATTTTCTTCCCCGTATAGCTGTTTCCTATCTAATTTTTCCTCTTTTTTATTTTTTAAGTTGTATTTCTATTCCCCAGTACCTGTATATCTTATTTCCCAGTTATATGTAAAATAATAATGATTATATATACATATTTTTTTAAACATTTGATTTTAAAACTTTTAATTTGAGATTCTTTCCCTTCCTCCCTCGTCACACACCCAAATTGGGAAGACACAGATTGTACATGTGTAGCTATGCAAAAACATTTCCATAGTGAATATATTGTGAAAGACTGACTATATTTCCCTACATCCTATTCCACCCCCTACTTGTTCTATTCTCTACTTTGATCCTGTCCGTTTACAAAAGTGGGTGCTTCCAACTTCCCTCCCCCCCAGCCTGCCCTCCATTCCTTCATCCCCCCTCTCATCCCCTTCCCCCCTACTCTCCTGTAGGGTGAGATACACTATTTAGTGTGTTTGTCATTCCCTCTATGAGCTAAATTCACTAATAAGGTTGACTCATTCCCTTTTACCTTCCTGTTCTCAACCTCCATTCCCTTACCTCTTCTATATGAGATAATTTACTCCATTCTGTCTCTCCCTATCTCCTCTCATTATATTTCTCTCTCACCTCTCAATTTCACCTTTTAAGTATCATCCCTTGCTATTCAATTGGTCCTGTGCCTTCTGTCTATGTATACCTGTACACATATATATACACACTCACATATGTATTCATATGCCCATATACCCTCTTATATAGACATATATGTATATATATACATACACACACACACATACGTACACATTTCTATTCCCTTCAACTATTCTCATACTGAGAAAAGTTTCATAAGTTACAATTATCGTTTTTCCATGTAGGAATGTAAAATAGTTCAACTTTGATAAGTTCCTTATTATTTCTTTTCCCTGTTTACCTTCTCATGGTTCTCTTGCTTCTTGTATCTGAGTGTCAAATTTTCTATTCAACTCTATTTTTTTCATCAAGAATGTATGAAAGTTCTCTATTGCATTGAATGACTATATATTCCCCTGAAACATGATACTCAGTTTTGCTGGGTAGGTGATTCTTGGTTTTAATCCCAGCTCCTTTGACCTCCGGAATATCATATTCCAAGGCTGTCGATCCCTCAGTGTAGAAGCTGACAGATCCTGTATTATCCTGATTGTGTTTCTACCATATTCAAATGGTTTCTTCCTGGCTTCTTGTAATGTTTTCTCCTTGATCCGGGAACTCTGGAACCTGGCTATAATATTCCTAGGAGTTTTCTTTTTGGGATCTTTTTCAGGAGGTGATCGGTGGATTCTTTCAACCTCTATTTTGCCCTCTGGTTCTAAAACATCAGGGCAATTTTCCTTGAGAATTTCTTGAAGGATGATTTCTAGGTTCTTTTTTTGACCATGGATTTCAGGTAGTCCAATAATTTTTAAATGATCTCTCCTGCATCTATTTTCCAGGTGAGTGCTTTTCCCAATGAGATATTTCACATTGCCTTCTATTTTTTCATTTGTTTGGATCTGTTTAGTAGTATATTGATTTATCATAAAGTTAATACCTTCCATTTGCTCTAATCTAATTCTGAAGCAATGATTCTCCTCATTGAGTTTTTGAGATTCTTTTTCCATCTGGCAAGTTCAGCTTTTTAAGGCTTTCTTCTCCTCATTGGCTTTTTGAGCCTCTTTTGCCATTTGAGTCAGTCTATTTTTTAAGGTGTTATTTTCTTTAGTTAGGTTGTTGACTCTTATTTCATAATTTTCTTGTATCATTCTCATTTCTCTTCCCAATTTTTCCTACACTTCTCTTATTTGGTTTTCAAAATCCTTCTTAAGCTCCTCTATGGCCTGTAAGAAGCTCATATTTTTCTTGGAAGCTTTTGGTGCAGGAGTTCTGACTTAGCTGTCTTCCTCTTGTTCCATGCTTTGATCTTTTTTGTACCCCAAATAGGAGTCTGATGTTGGATTGTTCTGCTTGTCTTGCTTCCTTTGCTTGTTCATATTGCCACAGTTGCTTGACTTTTGAGCTTTTTGCCACAGTAGAACTCTGCTACCAGAGAGAGGTTCCTAATTGCCGGGGTTTTCGTAGCTGCTGGAGCTATTTGTTGAGTGCCCTTTCTGAAGCCTTCACATGCTCTGGCAAACTGGTCACTCACCTTAGGACCTCCACCCTCTCACTTTGTCCTTAACATCTATGGGTTGATAATTCTGGAAGCCACCACAGGCAGGAGGTTTGTTGTGGCTGCCCTGAGGCTAAAACCTCTGGCTCATGTGGGGCGGGGCTCAGCTCCCAGAGCACTGTGCTGGCCCCTTCCTGCTGGCCTGCCAGACTCTCTTCAGTGGGAAGTTAGCTTCTCTCTGTCATTTTTTGGGTTTTGTCACTCCAAAGTTTGTTTACAGTCATTTTTTACATGAATTGGAGTTGGTGGAAGTGGGAAGCATGTGGAAGTCCCATTTCTACTCTGCCATCTTGACTCTGTCCCCTGTTTTCTATCTAATTTTAAGGATGTTTTTGTTTGTGAAAACAAACAATAATGTTTATGTGATCCAAATTTTTCTTTTTTTTGTGATTTTTTTCCCCTTGCTTGGTCATGAACAATTCTCCTCTCCATAGCCTGGAAAGGTAATTTCTTTATTATTCTTTAATTTGCTTATGATGTTACCATTTATGTGTCTGTCTATTTGGGTTTTATCTTGGTATGAGATTTTGGTGTAGACTGCTGTGTAATTTTCCTAGTAGTTTTGTGGAATAATGTGTTCCTATTTCTGAACGCGTAATACTTTCCTAGAAGGGAACCTTTAAGAATATGTTTGTTTCTGCAGCATCAAATGCTTTGCTATAAACAAAGAGGGTTCTTGCAATTTTTACATCTTTCAGCCAGTAAAGGTATACTGTACTGTTACAAATCATCAGAGCCTGTGTATTTCCTTCTCATAGATCCATCAAGGATACCCTGCATACATCTGTTAATCAATCTGATGAAGATTTGTATAGAGATAAGCCAGCAGTATGTGGGTTGGTACTTGTTGGGGTGATTTCTAATCTGCTTTATATATTAATCACCTGTCAACTGTTCATATATATCTAAATTCCTTTGGCAGATATAGTAATATCTTATTTGGGTTCCTTCCCCAATTATTTGTTATCTAGGTGGTACAAGCTAGGTGGTATAATGGATATTGTGTCAGGAAGACATGATATTTAATTAAACCTGCCTCACACAGTTAACAATTTGTCCTTCATTTCTTCTTGATTTGTTGAAAATTCCCTTTTTTTTCATTTCTGATATTGGTAATTTGTTTTCCTTCTTCTTTTAAAAAATCCAATGAGCAAATTATCTGCTTTGATGTTTTTCTTATTAGCAGTTCCTAGGTTTATTTGTTCAGTCAACTTTTAATTGTTTACATTTAATTACATTTTTATATTTAAATTACATTTAATTTTGTTAATTTTTTATTTTCAAAATTTAGATGGTGGTATTTAATTAGAATTTTTAGAAATGTGCTGCTTCTCTAGGTTTTTTTCCTTATTTGCATATCCAGTGCAATGATCTATTTTTAATTTGCTGATTAAAGTATATAGATATGAGATATTCACTTTAAGAAACCTTTTGGCTGAATCCCACAAATTTGGTAGGTTGTCTCATATTTGTTCTTTGGCCTAATCCTAAAATCAGTTCTTTAGGATTAAGTCATTTAGTCAACAATTAAATTTTAATTCTTTTTTTCAATGACCTTTTATTTAATATAGTTTTGAGTTCATTGTGTTCAGCAAAGGAAGTGTTTAATATTTCTGCCCTTCATCAGTGAGGTTATTGTGCCTGAATAATGTACATGGTCAATTTTTTTGTATAGGTATCATGTAATTCTGAGAAGTACATATATATGTATGTACACATGTCTATATCTATAGCTTAAATGATCTACAAATAAATCTATGCATATATAGATCTTTATGGTTACCCATATATACATAAATACCATATATTATCATATAGTTTTCCATAGAACAATAACATGTATATTTAGCTATGTTTATCTAATAATGTCATATCTATATTATATATACTATACAGTACACAGTATATCTAGTACATAGTTCTATAAACAATAGAGATATATTAATATATCTGTATGTTATATATATAGATGTGTCTATATATGAGACAGCTAGACAGTTCAGTAGATAAAGTGCTGGACCTAGAGTCAGGAAGACCTGAGTTCTAATGCTATCTGACCCTGGGCAATTCACTTAAACTTTGCTTTAATCCACTGCAGAAAGAGTTGGTAAACCACTCCAGTATGTTTGCCAAGAAAACTCTATGGACGGCATGTATGTTTCATAGGGTTATGAAGAGTCAGATATGACTCAACAACAACAATATCTATATTTACTGTGCTGTATCTATATTGTTTATTGTATAGCATCATATAGTATTATATAGTATGGTATGGTAAAATATATAGCTATATACATATATTGATATCCATATACTACATAGATATATCAATATATCAACAAAGTGTAGTACATATCAATATATCTCTATGTACTACATAGATATATTTTATATGCTATGGTATATATATATATAGTATATCACAATATTTATTGGTACAATATAGATATCAATACTATAGTACATAGTGTATCAATACATCTATATATATATACTATATATACTTTACAGATATATGGATAGACATATATACACATATATATATATACTAAAGGATATATACACACACACACACACACACACACTTGTAATAGTAATGAAATGTAAAGATCCCTTGTATTGGCTTGGTTTTCAGATTGATTGTGTTAAAACCCAGAGCTTGTGAATCCCACTTGTGAGATGGACTTGTTGACATGAAAAGAGAGGGCTGAACTGGGAGGAGCTGGTGACTTGAATTTAAAGAGGCACAAGCAGAGATAGAGGCAGGAGAATTTTTTTGAAAGCAGCATCTTGGAGGCAAAGAGATGAAACAGAGAGGATTGCTGAGGGCCAGTTCAAACTGCCCAGGACTTTTGAGAGTTGCCACCCAGAGCTGCCAAGGACTAAGGAGACATGGCTGTGATGCTGGTACTTTGTCTGTTTTGACGTTGTTTTGCTAGATTCTTCCACTGGTGAAGGACAGTCCTGTTATTGCAGAGGTCCTGGAACCTTTCTGTTGGTTCAGGGGTCCTGAGACTGTTCTGCAGACAGAGAGTGAATTGCGCTCACTGGTGAAGACCAATGCTGTTGTTGCAGAGGGTCTGGAACCGTGCTGTTGGTTCAGAAGCCCTGAAGAAGGATTTTCTTGTTGTATGTTTACAGAAATCCTGGAAGAGGGTTTTGCTAATGTTTTCAGGGATCCATGGCTGTTCTGCAGACAGAGAATGAATTAATGAGGACACTGGCAATGTATCTTGTGGCCTTGCTAAGCTTTGTCTCCCCAAGAACAAAGATTGCTGAGAACTTGCCTCAGGTCAAGATGAAGAAAAGACCTCTCTTTGGGTATTAAATGTTGTGCTTAAGCTTGTTGTAACTCTGGGGTAGATGGCCTATTCAGTTGTGATCAAAGGGTGGGGAACTTTGTGCTTTGTGATTCACTAAATGAATGTACTGCCTAGGGGTGGAGCAGTACTTAGAAGAGGGTCTTTGAGATTGACTAAATGAATTATAATATGTAGGGGTGGAGTAGTACTTGGGAATTATTGAATTACACTTGGTGAATGCTATATTTGAATTATGCTATATTTTGATTTTCTCTGTTCTTAATTTGTCACTGAATAAAATGGAAGCAGCTACGCTAGTATTTTGAACCTTGGGAAGTTGCCTTTGCTTGGCATTACAACATTATAGCATATAGTGGATGTATATGTTATATAACATAGAATTATATATAATGTTTATATATTGTGTATATATATAGTGTATATATATTGTATAGCACTATACTACATAGTCATACAAAAGATAGCTATGTAAAATCTCTATATACTTTACAATAGTATATATAAAATACAATACAGATATAGCATAGTATAATATATAGCTATATGTATATGTAGTATAGATGTCAGTACATTTATAAAGTATAGATCTATATATTAGCTATCCTATATACTGTATAGCATATACATCTGTAGTATCTGTATGCCTGGATATAGCATATCTAGTATCTAGTTCTATTGTTATATACCTATATTAGATTGATCTATAGATAGATCTGTACAGATATAGCTCCCTATATATACTTCTATACTCCTTTCTATTTCCCTTTAGCACTTGCCAGAGATGTATTGTAGCTAATTTTCCTAAAAACTTTTTCAAGGTGTTAACTTCTTTGTTAAAATTTAATTGTCTACATCTTAAGGGAGTATATTTTTTTTTACTCTTTACCTCCTTGTAACTCACCTAGCTTTTCCTTAAAGTATTTACATGCTTAACTATTTGCTGCATATATAATAATTGTTCATATTCATTCATTGTCTAGGATGCTTTTCTGCATAATGTAATTTCCCCGTTTATCCCTTTTAACCATGTCTCTTTTTGCCTCTGCCTTGTCTGTGAGCATGATTGCTGCCCCTATTTTTTTAATTCAGCTGAATCATAATAGATTTTGCTCCAGCTCCTCATTTCACATTTGTGTGATTCTTTCTGTTTCAAGTGTGTTTCTTGTAAACAACATGTTTTCAAATTGTTTTTATTCCGGTCCCCTATTCTTTTCCATTTTATGACTTATTTAATCTTATTCTCTTTCACAGTTATGGTCACTGTGTTATTTCACTCCATGCTATTCTTTTATACTTCTTCCTTTCTTTGTTCCTTTCCCTTTCTTTACAAAATAAACCAAAAAAAAAATAAACAAGTTTTCAAAACTCCCTCTTTAAGATTATCCCTCTGACATTTGGGTTTCTTGGGAATGTAACTAAACTCTTTTTCTTATTCTCTTCTTTCTCCTCCTCCTGTTTCCCTATTAACCCCCAAAGGATAATAGTTTTTTCTGGTTAGGTTACTCTTAGTTGTAAGCTTCCATCTTTTCCCTTTTGGGGTATCATATTCCAAACTCTCTCCTTCTTTACTGCAGTACCTTGCTAAATCTTGTGTAACCCAGACCATGGCTACTTCGAGTTTTATTTCTTTGACCAGTAAGTTCTGAATTTTGGCTATGGAGCTGCTGGGAGTTTTCAGTTTGACTTTGCTTTCAAGAATTGCCTGATGGATTCTTTTTATTTTTACTTTATCCTCTGGTTCTAATTGAGCCTGGAAGTCTTCATTCAATTCTAATTGAAATATTATATACACATGGAATTGTGGGAAGAAATCCAAATAAGGTTGGGAATGACCTCACTCTCCCAAATTCCTTCCTCCCCATCCCCCAGTAACTTAAATTAACACCTCAAAGTGAGCTTTGAGGGGCAGAAGTAATTAAAGGTTGGGGTAGAGCCTAAGACAGCTTGGGAGGAAGTTAGTGGCCTACCTGGAAGTCTGGCTTGACTGAAGTGTCCAGCCCTCAGGGCAACAGACAGCAAGGCCTTGGGCAGACTGTGGGCAAGGACTCAGGGCGCCTGCTCAGGGGACAGTTTTGCCCTCTGCCCCTAGCGCTGGACACAGGCTCTGTTCTGGACACAGGCTCTCTGCTGGTGCTGGACATAGGTCCTCCTCTGGGGCTGGACTTGGGGCCTTCACCCTAGCACTGGACCCAGGGCCCTTCCCTGGTGCTGGACATGGGGCCCTCCCCACTAGGGCTGGACATGGGCCCTCTTGTGGTGCTGGACATGGGGCCCTTCCCTGGTGCTGGAAACGGGTTCTCCCCCTTAGTGCTGGACATGGTCCCTCTGCTGGTGCTGGACATGGGGCCCTCCTCTGGTGCTGGACATGGCGCCTTCCCCCCTAGTACTGGACACAGGCTCTCCACTGGTGCTGGACATGGGTATTCTGCTGGTGCTGGACATGGGGCCCTCCACTGGTGCTGGATGTGGGCCCTCCACTGGTGTTAGATGCGGCACCCTCCACCCTAGCACTGAATGACCATATTTACCCCTGTAGCATTATATTTGGCTTCACTGGGTAGGTGACTCTTGGTATTAATCCCAGCTCTTTTGACCTCCGGAATATTGTATTCCAAGCCCTCTGATCCCTTAATGCAGAAGCTGCTAGGTCTTGTGTTATCCTGATTGTGTTTCCACAGTACTCAAATTGTTTCTTCCTGACTCCTTGCAGTATTTTCTCCTTCACCTGGGAACTCTGGAATTTGGCTATGACATTCCTAGGGGTTTTGTTTTGGCTATCTTTTTGAAGAGGTGATAGGTGAATTCTTTCAACTTTATTTTGCACTCTGGTTCTATGTGGGGAGCCAAGGAAGCCTGATTCAGAACTCAGATAAAAAAGAAGCTCAGGCGGGACTGCCCTCAGTTCCCAATGTGCTGCAATGGACCTTTCCTGCTGGCCTTCTGGGCTGCCTTCAGTGGGAGATTTGTTTCTCTCTGTCACTTTGTGGGTTCTGTAGCTCTAAAGTTTGTTTAGAGTCATTTTTTTTACGTGTATTGGAGGAGATGGAAATTGGAGCCACATGGAAGTCCTGTTTCTACTCCACCATCTTGGCTCTGACTCTAACATAAAGTTGAAACCTAGAAATATTGGCTGTTAAAAAAATCACTAAACAATAGAAAAAGAACCAACTGGGGCGGCCAGGTAGCACAGCGAGTAAGAGCACTGGCCCCAGAGTCAGGATGACCTGGGATCAAATCCAGGCTCTGATACTTAGCACCACACCCAGAAATAGCTGGCCGTGTAACCTTGAGCAAGTTACTCTCCTTTCCTTCCTCCTCCTTCTCTTCTCCTCTTCCTCATCTTTTTCCTCCTCATCATCTTTTCCTCCTCCCCCTCTTGCTCCTCTATTCCTCAGGTCATGAACTCACCTAACAGGCAACAGGGAAATAACCAGAATGTCTGAGTGCCACTTTAGCTCTGTGACTGTGACACTGGAGCAGGATTTCTGATTCAGCTGACCGGTGAGGTACAGGGGCAGGAACTACAACATGTAAAAGTCTGCAGCACTCTTTCTTTGACCCCTTAGAGCCATGGATTATTTTCCACTGACCAGGTCTGGATTCTTCAGCTGAAAAACAAAGGCAGAGATTGCAGACTGCGGACCAAGAGTGAGCCTACATGACCTTCCAACTAACTACCAGAGGGTGGGGGTAGCAACCACCAACAATTGGGAGCTCCAATCAGGGGCATGCCTGAGGCTGTGCTGCTCCAACCAGTAGGGCAAAGATCAAACTGTGCCCCTGATCAGACCATTTAGGGTCTGCTAAAATTGTAGCAGTACCTGACCTGAGCCTCTCACGAGATCCTTGAAGAACCCAGCATTCAAAATTCAGGGATTGTCAGGGATGCTAGACAATACAGTTCTCCTGGGTAGGAGGCAGTGCTCCATCCAGACATACATACCTAACACAAAATCTCAATTCAGGAAATTCACCTGGAATAAGTAAACAAACAAACACAGAAGACACTTAGGATGAAGAACTATTTTGTGAACAGAGGAAAAGAATCACTCAGAAACATACACGAAAACCCTCAAAGAAAAACACAGCCTTCCCACCTAGTCAATGAACTTTATAGGAAGAAATAAAGCAAGACATTTTTTAAAGGCTTAAAATTGTATTTTAAATGAAATCAGAGTCCTAGGGGCAGCCGGTGGCACTGTGGATAGGGCCCTGGGCCTGTTGTATGGAAAACCTGAGTTCAAATCCAGCCTCAAGAACTTCCTGGGCAGCTCCCTTCACCTCTGTCTCAGTTTCCTTGACTGTAAAATGGAAATAATAATAGCACCTACTTCTCAGAGTTGTTTTGAGGATCAAATAAGAAAACATTGATAAAGTTCTTAGCACAGAGCCTGGCATATGGTAAGTGCTTATTCAGGATCAGAGAGAGCTAGTCAATAAATGTTTATTAAGCACCTACTATGTGCCTGGTACTGTGGTGAGAGATGATGATGCAAAAAAAAAGTATAGCCCTGGCCTCAAGGAGCTCACAATCTAATGAGAGAAAAGATGCATAAAGAGAAGCTGAAAAGCAGGGTGGGGGTGGGAAGCTACTTGGTACCAGGGTATGAGGAACTCAAGTAGCAGGCTGGGAAATGAGCTTGAGGAGGTGGCTATCTAGCTCATAACCTTATTTTGTGTAGCCATGAAGAAAGTGACTCATCTGCTAGGCTGACAGTCTATGGTGTGACATAAGCTGTCATGTGAAAGTAGCCCCAGGAGTCAGCCCTGGGGGGAATGTATTCCCGGACAGGTGAGATGAAAGCCAAGAGGAAGCAAGCCTTAGTTCTTGGCAGCCAGTGAATTAAAATCATATGGAACTTGCTTGTGCGGTGTCATAATCACTACTCACATTTCTGTAGCCCCTTAAAGCTCACTGAGTACTTTTCTCCTATCACCTCAAGGAGAAAGGTGATGCAAATTTCATTTCCATTTTACAAATGAGGAAACTTAAGGTTGAAAAAGGTCAAGTATTCCAAGTATGCTGTCCCAGGCAGTGTGATGACTTGGGCAAAGACACCCCCAAAGCTAAGTTATCATACGAGGGTTAAATAATCAGCAGTAGCAGAGCTGTTTCTCTCAGGTGTTCAATTAATTGCCAGGTGAGTTAAATAGACATTAATTTCTGTGAGTTAAGATGAGGAATTCTGTGCAGACTGGTGTGGGGTCAGGAAAGAGTTCATGAAGCCTTGCTTTGGAGGCTGTGGCTTAAAGCAGAATGTATGCATGTCCCTGGAGGTAAAAGACTGTTTCTTTCCTTTCTATCCCCAGCACTTAGCCTAGTGCTTGACACATAAGAGGCACTCAATAGACACCTGTTGAAAGAGCAGTGAGCTTGGCTTGAGATCCCCTGAGTTGGAGTATGTGTTCTCCACTGATCGACCTTGGGTAAGTCATTGAATCTTCTTAGCTCTGCTCTCTTTTGTTTCCATACCTGGTAACATGAAGATCATACTTGTGCTGCCTAGCTCATAGGGTTGCTGCATATCTATCTATCTACGCACATATTTTGTATATATAACATAATATATAATATAATGGGCTGCTTTCACATGACAGCTTAGGTTACACCATAGACTGTCAGCCTAGCAGATGAGTCACTTTTCTTCATGGCTACACAAAATAAGGTTACAATGATATGTATATAATAATACACAATTAATATAATAATATAATATAATAACATGAGATGAGATAACATAATATATAGAACATGGATGCAGGGGCTGTCAGTTGCCGGGGGAACAATGATATTATTTTTAACAACTTATCTACCCATCATGTATTGATTGCCTGCTTTGCACAAGGAACTCTGATACGTTTTGTGGATAATGCCAAGATGAGTAAGATAGCATTCTTGTCCATAAACTGCTTCATTAAAAAGTCACAGAGGTAGGAAAACAAATGGTACATTTGGAGGTTAGTGTAGTAGACAAGTTGGGTTTGAGTAGATGGTTTGTATATGCCAAAAAATCATACAAAACTTGAGAAACTCGAGATTCTTTGTGATAGGCTGAGCTGTCTGCAGTTCCTTCTGCACAGAAATACTGCAAGTGCCCCAAGGTAAGGGGGCTGGCCATGATGGTTTGGGGACTATTCTCAGTGCCCAGCAGAGTACCCTTAACAGAATAGGTTCTTCAAGTGGATGAGCAATGGAAACGCTGAAAACTTTTGAGCAGTAAGTTGACATCATTAAAATGAAGTTTTAGGAAAGTCTTCCAGCACTATGAAGTTGGCAGAGGCTGGAAGGTGACTTATGAGATTATTCAAGTAGTTGTTTTGTGTTTTCAGCAGTGGAATCTTACAGAGAAATCTGTGACTCAGAAAAAAGATGGGCTGGTGACATAGCAAGAGTAAGGACTGATGGGCACCCTGGGTGCCCCCTTGGCATCTGTGCGATGAGGTCTGTAGGAAAGCTTCCAGGACATTGGGTAGACACCCTGTAGCATATTGATAGGGAGATATCGATGAATCATGCAATATGAACAGGATGAGAACAATCCTTTAGTAGTCCACTGACCCATTGAAGAACAGCCCTTGTGGTCTTGGCAATTTATTACAGGCACTGCTATCTTTAAACTCTGCAGCCACATCCTTCCCCAAATCTGGTAAAGGTACCAGGTCCTTGTCTCCACTTAAGCTATTCAAGGTAGTGCTGTCTTCAATGTGGGATGATCTAGAGTTGATTTGGCAAGCAGAGGTGAATGATGGGAAAGATAGTACTGTTTGTTCTTTTGTTCATCAGGGAGGGGAGAGAGAGGGAAAGAGAGAGAGTGTGTGAATGTGTGCCACTAACTATGCTAATCCCTGGAGACACAGATGAAAACATGCTAGACAACCCATGCCCTCAAAGACATATTCTAACGTGGAAAGACCTCCATAAGGGGAGCTGGAACGGGATGGAGATATAAAAAGTAAGGAAAGGAAGGAAATAACAATGTATTAGGAAGTGCTGTGGAGACCTGGAATGAAACTGGCTAAGTCCAAAGGTGGCCTTTCCAAACCCAAATGATTCCTGGGATGGAGCTCAGTTTTCTAGTGGGGAATTGCATAGAACTTTCAGGAGTTCTCCAGCTCAGCTAATGAAATGTTCCCCTGCCCTATACAATTTTCTGAAATGTTACAGGGCAGATAAGCAGGAGGATGTATAATCTTGTTTGGATGTAGAGAACAATAAATTATTTGACATTAGATCCTGAAAATAAAACACCAGCAGAAAAATTCTGGGGTGTTACTGACCACACAATTAGTAATTCTTTTTTTTTAATTTAATTTTTTTTATTAATTTATTTGTTTGCTTTTAGTTTACAAGATTCAATTCCACTATTCCTTGAGTTTCACATTTTGTGCCCCTCCCTACGTTCCCCCCCACCCTGGCGGCATATAGTCAAGTATAGGATCTGTAAATATTTTCACATTATAGATTAGTCAGGTTATAAAGACTGATTGTATCAGATGGAATAAAAAAATGGTAAAGAGGATATAAAACCAAACAAGAAAAGGAAAAAGATCAGGTATTTTGCTTCCATCTGGATATAAACTCAGTTCTTTCTAGTTCTTTCTCTGGATGCACACATTTCTCTCCATCATGAGTCTTTTGGGATTGACTTATATCACTGCATTGCTGAGAAGAGTCCAGCCTATCAAAGTTGGTCATCACACATACGTTGTGTCTGTAATTGTGTACAAATTTCTCCTGGTTCTACTCTTCTCACTCAGCATCAGTTCGTATATGCCTCTCCAGGTAAATATGAAGTTCATATGCTCCTCGTTTCTTATAGCACAATAGTATTCCATAACATGCATATACTACAACTTGTTCAGCCATTCCCAAATTGATGGTCACTCCCTTAAATTCCAATTCTTTGCCACCACAAAAAGAGTTGCTATAAACATTTTTGTACATATGGGTCTTCCTCCCACTTCTATGATCTCTTTGGGATATAACCCTAGGAGTAGTATTGCTGGATCAAAGGGTATGACAGTATTTATAGTCCTTTGGGCATAATTCCAGATTGCTCTCCAGAAAGGCTGGATCAGTTCACAACTCCACCAGCAATGTATTAGTGTTCCAATTTGCCCACATCCTCTCCAGCATTTGTCATTTTCCTGTTTTGTCATCTTAGCCAATCTGACTGGCAAGATGTGGTACCTCAGAGTTGTTTTGATTTGCATTTATCTAATAGTGATTTAGAGCATTTCTTCATGTGCTTATAGATATCTTTAATTTCTTTCTCTGAAATTTGCCTGTTCATATCTTTTGACCATTTTATCTATTGGGGAATGACTTGCATTCTTATAAATTTGACTCAATTCTCTGTATATTTTAGAAATGAGTCCTTTGTCAGAGACATAGGTTGTAAAGATTCTTTCCCAATTTCCCACCTCCCTCTTAATCTTGGTTACATTGGCTTTGTTTGTACAGAAGCTTTTCAATTTCATGTAGTCAAAATTATCCATTTTACATTTCATAATGTTCTCTAATTCTTGTTTAGTCATAAAGTCTTTCCCTCTCCACAAATCTGACAGGTAAACTATTCCTTGTTTTAGGAGACTGCTTAGAGTATCAACCTTTATACCTAGATCATGCGCCCATTTAGACTTGATTTTGGTATATTGTGTTAGATAATGGTCTATGCCCAGTTTCTGCCATACTGTATTCCAGTTTTCCCAGCAGTTTTGGTCAAATAGTGAGTTCTTATCCCAAAAACTAGGGTCTGGGGGTTTATCAAACAATAGATTACTATAGTCATTGACTTCTGAATCTCGTGTGCCTAATCTATTCCATTGATCCACTACTCTATCCCTCAGCCAGTACCAAGTAGTTTTGATGACTGCTGCTTTATAATACAGATTGAAATCTGGTAAAGCTAGTCCACCTTCCCTAGCATTTGTTTTCATTAATTCCCTTGATATTCTGGATGGTTTATTCTTCCAAATGAATTTTGTTACTATTTTTTCTGGTTCTATAAAGTAGATTTTTGGTAAATTAATTTGTATGGCACTAAATATATAATTTAATTTAGATAAAATTGTCATTTTTATTATATTAGCTCTACCCAGCCACGAGCAATTGATATTTTTCCAATTAGTTAGATCTGACTTATTTGTTTCAATTTGGTTGATTCTAGTTTTTAGCAAATCATTTTCCTTGGTTAATTTTTGGAGATGTTTTCTTCATTATAATGTTTTTCTAATTGTGCAATTTTGGTTTTGAGAGAATTATTCATTTTGTCTTCTATCTCTCTCATTTGGTTTTCAAAGTTCCTTTTGATCTCATCTAGGAGAGCCTTCTGTGCTTGGGACCCATTCCCTGTTGATGTTTCAGCTGTGGGTGTGGAGTCCACATTGTCTCCATCTGAGATTGGTTCCTCCCTCTGAGGATAGTAGGACTCCAGAGTCTTTGTCTTTGTAGTCTGCTTTCTACCCATTTTGAGGCAGGGTCCTAGCCATGCCCTTCCTCTAGGGATCCCAAGCCTTTACTGTAGAGGGTTTTGCCCTCGCGCAATAGTTACTATGTTTTCAGGGTCAGAGGGGGGGCTTGGAGCAGGTGAGGTTCACTCTGTCATCCTGGTCTTTGGAGGTCCTGATAGGGACTTAAAAAAAAAAAACTTCTGGGCTATGAAGTGGTAGCCAGGAGTATTTGCTTTTCTGGACAGGGGCCCCTGTATTTGCTTCTTACCTTGCTCTTTCCAGTCCCAGCCCTTTGGTGATAGGCCTGGTAGTGGCCCTTGTGGTTGGTGGGAAGACTTGCCTCTTCCGGGCCTGCCTCTGCGGGCTGCTCACCTTCCCAGCCTACCTCTGTACCCACAATTAGTAATCCTAAAAGATCACACAGCCCCAGGCAACTGCAGTTACTGAATGGGTGTTATGGAGAAATTATAAGGGACAATGATATGGGTCTGCATAGAGTAATAGTGCGTGGATGAGGCCTTTTCATCTGTGTCTCCACAGATGGTTGGCAGCGAGGTTCGCAGCAGAGGAGGAGGCAGAGACTAAAAGCAGATGGTTATCCTCCTCGCTACTGTCCTTGCTCAGCTTCCAGTAGTTGCCTCTACAAGGTACTAGGCAGTCCTCAATCATCTGCCTTGGATGGAGGTGGTTGGTTGGGGGGAGTTTCTCCAGAAATCACTTTAGAAGGATACGGGTCAATCCTTATTGCCAAAGATTTTGATATTCATAATGCAAACATAACCCGTTCTGTGCTTGATTTTAATTTTACTGGGTTAGTGGATGAGCCACCTTTGTGTTTTTTCTACTTTTAATATGTTCTCATGTAGTACAAATTATCAAGTATCATTATGAGTATCATCCTTGGGGCAGATTCAAGCATGCTGATGCCCTTGTGGACATTCCTGTTAATCTATCTTCTATATCTATGCGAAAAATTAGAGTTAAAGGAGAGCTGAATGGGAACACCTATGCTAAAGGAATTTTCAGAGTTAAGTACCTAGTATGCTTTGAGAATATCACAACATATACTATGGGAATTTGGGGAACTTTTTTGAATTGTTCAGGATTTGGGGGTAAATATCAGACACTGTGTCCAGACTGAGATGAGTGGGATTCATCTTTGGTTCAAGCGCATTCCCCATTTTAAATTGTAGGATTAATGTACCTGTTTGCCATCAGGTGAAACAGCAAACCTCCATTTCCTGGCACAATGACATGAACGTTAATCATAGACATGGCGGGTATCCAAAATAAAATTGGTTTGGATGCTCACAGAGAGGAAACACAGAAATATGGAAAATCCCTTTGCCATGGGCCGCAATAACAACTGTTTCTGCTATTTTTGCTTCTAATGGGACATACTCGAGCAAGTCTGACTACAGCTTTGTACATGCTTGTTTAGGAGGGAGGTATGCATTCATGTGGGGAAATCATAGCAATATAAATATAAAAAACTGATAAGCATTACAATGTCATACCTGTTGATTGTAAGGTTTCTGAATTTCATGATAATACTTCTTTGAGACAATTGCTATTTGTTATAAGAAGGCCTAGTATGGTAATGATGCCTGTAGAGAGTGACCATTGGTTTCACTCTTGTGCTGATCATTCTATTGCTCAAATTAATAAACTATTGGGTTTCAATTGAAAAAAAAGAGGTGTATTTCCCGTATTGTTGTTGGGATAATTGCTTTAACTACTACTATAGTGAGCAGTGCTGCTATGTCTGTATCCATTAGCACTGTACAAAATCAGATAGTGTTAGCTCAATTTTTACTTGAATTGTCTGTCAATGTTTCACTAGGATCTTTGTTACAATCAGAAATCAACAAGAGATTTTATAAAGCAATAACTCAGCTTAGAGATGATTTAATTGCCATAGCTGAGGAGATTGAATTAATGCAAGGTAGACCAAGGTTAATATGTGATTATAGATATATGTATTTCTATAAGGTAAACAGTATCATGAATCAGAATATAACATAACTCAAATTAGAAATCATCTTAATGGGCTATGGGATGACCGTAACACACCCCTTGACATAAATGATTTAGAGAATTTGGCTCGCCTCATGGACCAAGAAAGTCAGCAGTCACTATTACCAAATGTGGAGGGAAAAAACATTTTTGATTGGATAAAGAGAGCTCAGGGAATATTGCCTGGACAAGTATAGCAAATAATAACCCTTTTAGGAATTGGGGTGGTATTGTTTTATGTACTTGTTAGCCCATCCTTATTTCCTGTTTTTCTCATATCATTCAATAAGTGGTATATAACATCCAATTGCATGATTCTGCCTGCAGCCTTTTAAAATAATAAATGGGGGAGATATAGAGAACTTTCAGGAGTTCCCCAGCTCAGCTAATGAAATGTTCTCCTCCCCCATACTATTATCTGAAAGGTTACAGGGCAGAGAAGCAGGAGGACATATAACCTTGTTTGGATGTAGAGAACTTTTGGGGTCCCTTGGCCCCACTAAAGGAATGTTCCCCTGCCCTATACAATTATCTACAAGGTTACAGGGCAGATAAGCAAGAGGGCGTGTAATCTTTTTTGGTTTATGCCTCCAGATATGGTCCTATGGTATTACCCTAATAAATAACTAAACTTAAGCAAGGGTAAATAGTAACCAAGATCAAGGGAGGGTCCTTGTACATTGTCTGCATTCTTGTGGGTCATGTAGACCTTCTATTGGGGGGGCATATAAACTCTGCGAGCCCCTTTTATTTTTGGCTTTGTATCAAATGGTCCTATAATAAACAGACTATTAATTACACCCCCATCTCGTTATTCTCACCACTCACTAGCCCACCAACTGTGCTGGCCACAGTAGGGAATGAATGGAGGTGATAGGCCAAGGAGAGATGGGCAAGTTGGAGATATTTGGGAAGTGATTTAAAGGAATACAGCTGTCTAGGAAATAAAATGGTGAGAGAAGTTGAGAGTGATCCCAAGTACTTGCCCTCTTTTGCTCTGAACCCCTATTTGTCCTCATTTTAAGGTATTTTCTGACTTGCTAAAGCCTGATTCTTAACATCTCTATAGCAGTGGAGGCAATATCATACCTTTTGAGTTCTAAGCCATAAGTGCTAGATGTGAGGATCAATGAACTTGTCTCCTTTTTCACCAGATAACTCCAGTTTTGTGTCAAAAAGGGTCCTTTCTGTTAACAGAAAGATACTGTCCAAATATGGCTGTCTGATTAAAAGCCTACTTTCCTGAGACTTGTGTTATCTGGATCTAAGTGGGGAAAGACCAAGTAAGTGATCCTGCTCCCTTAGTTCAGGTGTCTAGAATGTCACTCAATGTCACTAATCGAGTGGGGAAGAAGTGGGCTATATTCTAAAAAGCTGCTTTTTGGTAAGTGCCCCTAGTGTCATTTCTTCATTTCCATGCAGGGCTGTTTTCATTGCTGCCCTCTGGCTAGCTTGATGGTATATTATGTGGCTCCAACTTTAGACTTTGACTCAACATACCAACCCCTGCCCTGGGGTCCTGGCCTCCTGACTGAAGAGTGTTCTTAGCCAAACCCTAGGCTCATCTTGCTGCTCTTAGACAATCTTTATGCTGGCCCTTCTGGCTCCATGCTGTTCCTGTGACCTTGCACTGCAGAACTGACCCTGCGACCCTGGGGCAGTGATGAATGAGAATCCTCCATGTCTGACTAAGCCCTCTTCCTTTTAATTAGAAAAAAGGGGCTATCCCTTGACTCACTTCTTAAAAAAGGCCTATTCACTGAATGGACATTATGTCACCAGTACTTTAAAAGGCCTTAGCCTAAAAGGGCCAAGGTCTCCTATTGCCTAAAATGGCCAAGGTCTCCCATTGCATCCTGGGCCATATCCACTCATCCTGATGAATATCTGGCCACTGGACCCAGATGGCTTTGGAGGAGAAAGTGAGACTGGTGATTTTACACGGCCTTCCCTCACTCAGATCAAAGTCTACTACAAGTCATATCATCGTTTCTCTGACGGCATGCTCCTGTTCAAGAACAAAGGACAAACACAAGAACAACCTCTATATCCACCATGTGCCTTTCCAGTCATCTTTATACTGTGCTGCCTGACTCTAGTCTCCTCTTACCCAGCACAGTAGTACCTTCCTTGGAATGTTGATTGGTGGGAGGACTCCATATCTAGCCAACGCCTAGGTGCTCTGTGTGACCTTTTTTGTTTTGTGACTTTTTGTTCATGACATTTTCCCTGGCTCTAGCCATGGCATCTAACTTGTCACTTTAGCTCTTGTCTTGGGGCCCTGGGATCCTGACAAATGAGAGGTCACCATATCTAGCCTAAGCTAGATTTCTACCGGGCTACTTACTGGGTATATTCATGCCATTACTCCTGGCTCTAGGCTCTCCCTTTGACCAGGCATTCCAGGTCCCATCCTGGAACCGTGGGATTCTGACTGGTAAAAGTTCTCCATGGATAGGCCAAACCAAGAACTATACCTCTGCTCCAGGCTGTCTCCATGTCATGCCTCCTGGTTCTGTCCTTAGCCTTGACCTGCCATTCTGGTCACACTCTGGTACTCTTAGCCTTCTGACTTGTGACAGCTGTCTACTATATCCTGAAACCCAACACTCTGCTTTCTAGCCATCTTTCTTCACTTATACATATACCATTAATTTCCCTTGCCTCCTGCCTTTTCTCTCACCTCAGTTTTTTCCCTTCTAGAAATGATCAAATCAATGTTATTATCCCTAGAGGGGACTGCTCAATAAATTTCTCTGTAAATTCCCAAAATTCCCAATAAATTTCAGCATTCCTGTGGCTTTCTAGACTAAAACGCATCTCCTTGGCTACTACTCCCTTCACCTATTTGAATTTAATTAATTGCTTGAGGGACTGTCTTGATTTTTGTATTGGTATTTCAGATGTTTAGCACAGTTTCTGTTATATAGTAAGTACTTAATAAATGATTTGGTTCATTCGTTCATCCAGTTGGTTATAGAAGTTTTTATGGATGGTTTTAGAAATCTCTCCTCTCAAAAGAAGGATTTGAGGAGGCAAAGGGATTCTAGAGGGTACCCCCTAAAGTGATCACCATGACTATAGGAATTGATTATTTCCCCTTATACATTTTAGCCAAACTCATTTCTTGGATATTCTTTTTTTTCCCAAATACTTTATTAACTTCTGATTTGCATCATTCATTTCCGCTAGATTTTGAGTTACAAATTTTCTCCCCATATTTCCCCTACCCATCCCCCCAAATAGCGACCCCACTGGATATCCCCTCCTCCAATGTGCTCTCTCTCATATTTTCTCCCATACCTCTTTCAATTTTCCCAGTGGATCTCTATGCCTCAGTGCCTGTATACCTTATTTCCCAATTACATGTAAGATAGCATTAAAAATGGTTTATATATATATTTGAGCATTTGATTTTAAAACTTTGATTTCTAGATTCATTCCCTTCCTTCCTTGTCACCCACCCTTACTGGGAAGATAAGCAGTTAGTATAGGTTGTACATGTGTGGCTAATGCAAAACAATAGCATAGTATATGTATATGTATATGTATATGTATATATATATATATATATATTAAAAGACTGACTATATTTCCCTCCCTCCTATCCCACCTCCCACTTGTTCTATTCTCTACTTTGATCCCTTCCCTTTACAAAAGTGGGTGCTTACAACTTCCCTCCCCACCAGCCTGCCCTCCCTTCTATCATCCCCCCTCTCATCCCCTTCCCCCCCTACTCTCCTGTATGGTGAGATACCCTATTTAGTGTGTATTTCATTCTCTCCCCAAGCCAAATTCAATGATGATAAAGTTGACCCATTCCCTTTTGCCTTCCTATTCTTCCCCTCCATTGTAACCATTTTCTCTTGCCTCTTCTTTATGAGATAGTTTATCCCATTCTGTCTCTCCCCATCTCCTCTCATTATATTCCTCTCTCATCTCTTAATTTCACCTTTTAAGTATCATCCCTTCCTGTTAAATTGGTCCTGTGACCTCTATCTATGTATACCTGTAAACATGTATACATACATTCACATATGTATTCATATGCCCATATGCCCTCATATATAGACATATATAAACACACACACACACACACACACATACATATATATATATATATATATATTTCCTCCAACTACTGAGAAAAGTTTCATAAGTTACAATTATTGTTTTTCCATGTAGGAATATTAATAGTTCAACTTTGATAAATTCCTTATGATTTCTTTTCCCTGTTTACCTTCTCATGCTTCTCTTACTTCTTGTATCTGAATGTCAAATTTTCTATTCAACTCTGGTTTTTTCAGCAAGAATGCTTGAAAGTCCACTGAATGACCATATTTCCCCCTGAAACATGATACTCGGTTTTGCTGGGTAAGTGACTCTTAGTTTTAATCCCAGCTCCTCTGACCTCTGGAATATCATATTCCAAGGCCGTCAATCCCTCATTGTAGAAGCTGCCAGATCCTGGGTTATCCTGATTGTGTTTCCACAATATTCAAATTGTTTCTTCCTGGCTGCCTGTAATATTCTCTCCTTAATCTGGGAATTCCAGAACCTGGCTACAATATTCCTAGGAGTTTTCTTTCTGGGATCTTTTTCAGGAGGTGATGGGTGGATTCTTTCAACCTCTATTTTGCCCTTTGGTTCTAAAACATCAGGTCAGTTTTCTTTGAAAACTTCCTGGAGGATGATTTCTAGGTTCTTTTTTTGATCATGGCTTTCAGGTAGTCCAATAATTTTTAAATTATCTCTCCTGGATTTCTTTTCCAGGTCAGTCGTTTTACCATGAGATATTTCACATTTCCTTCTATTCTTTCATTTGTTTGGATCTGTTTAACAACATCTTAATTTCTCATAAAGTCATTAGCTTCCATTTCCTCCAATCTAATTCTGAAGCAATGATTCTCCTCATTGAGCTTTTGAGATTCTTTTTCCATCTGGCACATTTGGCTTTTTAAGGCATTCTTCTCCTCATTGCCTTTTTGAGCCTCTTTTGCCATTTGAATTAGTCTGTTTTGTAAGGTGTTATTTTCCTCAGTCAGGCTGTTGACTCTCATTTTGTAATTTTCTTGCATCGTTCTCACTTCTCTTCCCAGTTTTTCCTCCACTTCTCTTATCTGCTTCTTAAGGTCCTCTATGGCCTGTAACCAGCTCGTATTTTCCTTTGAAGCTTTTGGTGCAGGAGTTCTGACTTAGCTGTCTACCTCCTTTTCCATGCTTTGTTCCTTTTTGTCCCCAAAATAGCAGTCTAATGTTGGAATCTTCTGTCTGCTTTGTTTTTTTTGCCTGGTCATGTCACTCCTTAGTCACTTGACCCCTGGGCTTTTTGCCACAGTAGGACTCTGCCACCAGACAGGGGAGCTTTCCTCCCAAATGCTGGGGTTTTCTCAGCTGCCAGAGGTATTAGATGGGTGCCCTCTCTGAGGCCTCCACATACTCTGGCAAGCTGGACACACACCCCAGGACCTCCACCCTAGACTGCAATCCAGATCCAAGAAGGTTAAAGCAAGAGCGATTACCCCTCAGACTGGTGCTTGGTCTCCCTACACTCTGTAGGCCAGGAACTGAAGCGCCACACGACATTGGCTGGCTGTGCATGTTTCTCAGAGTCTTCTCGCCCCAGTGGCAAAAGCCATGCACTCCCTCTTACTGGGTCCCAAAGTCCAGACTGCACTGACCTCTCACTTTGTACTTTGCATCTTTGTGTTGACAAATCTGGAAACGGCCACAGCTGCTGCTGATCTGGGGTCCCTCTGGCCGGCGGCTGGTCAGGCCTGTCCTGGGGCTAAAGCTTCTGCATGGGTCTGGGCTCGGCTCCCAGAGTACTGTGCTGGCCGATTCCTGCCAGCCTGCTGTGCTGTCCTCAGTGGGAGGTTAGCTTCTCTGTGTCATTTTGTGGGTTCTGCAGCTCCAAAGTTTGTTTAGAGCCCCCTTGTTACATGGATTGGGGAAGTTGGAAGCCGGAGCAGCAGGAAGGTCCTGCTTCTATTCTGCCATCTTGACTCCCTCTTTGATATTCTTTAAACTCTGTATTTCATGCACATATTTGTGCAGAGGCCCTTTGGCCTGGAACATGCTCTACTCATACTTCTACCACTAGGAACCCGATATTATTTTAAGTTTATTCAACTTATTTGCCATCTCCTGCATGAGTCTCACTATTTTTCCTGGGCTACTTCACTGAAATCTGTTTGTCTTTACTCTCTGTTATGTATTGCAGCTACCTATCTTTGCCCATGCCTCTTCAAAGTGGAGTAGAAACTTCTTAGGGTCAAGGGTTGTTTCATTTTGGTCTTTGTCTACCTAGTGCCTAGCACAGCACCTAGAACATAGTAAGTACTTGAATTGTCATTGAATTGAGTATGAGCTTCTTTGCTTTCTGCTTAGTATCTCTCTATCAGTGTTAATAATAAGACAGAGCTTACCATTCCTTTGAAATTAGATCAATTTCCCCTGTAGAAATGTTAATTCTTTTGAGGGCCTTCTGTAGATTCCAGGTTATTTAGGAGTTCTCTTGGGCAAGATTTTAGCAGTAGAGGGGAGAAAAGACTTGTCCACTTGCCCCTAAAATGTGTTTTCAGTTCTCATCCAATCCCTTATTTGATATATAATTTTCCCAAGTTCTTTTTTAACAAAAGAAGTCTTCTCACATTCACTGAGTTAAATTACCTATCCCACATCGTCATCCTTTTGCATTTCCTGCCAAGTAAAGACAAACATCTGAAATAGAAAATTCTCCGATGTGTCTGTGGGTTCTCTCTTCAAAGGTGAAATGTATAATCCATCCTCCTATATGAAAAACAAGAAAGAAACCTGTCTATGTAGTTTAGCTCCAGTGCTTTGGCCTCAGTGTCTTAGGGCAGACCCTGAGTGTCCTAGGCTGCCTGAATCTGAGGAGCTGTCTCCGCACTGGAGCTTCCTTCCAAGGGCAGGCAGTAAACTGGTCGATAAACATTTATGAAGTGTTTACTGTGAGTCAGGTGCATGTTAGTATAACAGGGGTCAGTGCCATGAAGAGAGCACCATAGGGGGGGTGGCCCTCCCAGTGGGGAGGTTGAGGAGCCTGTTTCTAGGAGAGGGGAGTCATGATGATATGGAACACGTGAAGGCATTCTACAATGGATTCCAGGCTGAGGTCAGGGAGAATGGATGAAGACAGAGTAGAAAATGTGGCAAAGTGAGCATCAGGTGGCCTCATTTAGCTGGAACTTTCCCCCTTTTGTCTTCATAAAAAACTGAACCACTTGCTTTGTTGGAATCTCATTTCTAAATCTGTTTTTTCCACATTAGCTTTATGGCAGATTCTCAGCGCAAATGTGTATTGTGGTATGCTGTGTATGAAAGTCCCAGTATAAAAATAAATTGAATTGTTTTGTTTTCCATTTAGGTCTAAATTTAAGTAAACCATTTTTGTCTTGATGTTCCAAAGGCATTAAAAACACAGACATCCTTAAAAATTGCTTTAGTGCTCTGTTCATAATTAGAATTTGATTCTTTAAGTTTCACATTCTTACAACAAGATTCTTTTATTTGAATGTTTCAAAAAATCACTTGTAGATTGTTAGTTTCAAGAAAATTAGACCACGTTCAGATATAATAAGCATAGTGTGCTTTCGAAGGAACAAAAGAGTATAACCCTCATGATAACCATTTGATTTTATTGTGGACCAAATCAAGTGCGTTTTCAACTAGTCTCTGGGGAATGCATATAAACAAAATTCTATATTTCAGCAGATAATTTTTCATTGATTTGCCTGGAGCTGAACTAAGTGCTCAGCTAAAAGGAAGATGGAAAAGTCATTTAAATTGGGGGAAAAAAATCTGACAAGTTCTATCCATTTAAAAGAATGGCCTTAAGATATTTGAGTTATTGGAAACATACTTTTGGTTAATGCTGATAAGTTAAATGTGGTTTCTCCCCTCAGTAATAAGCTAAGAGTAGCTAGGAACTTGCTAATACACAATCATAAGCAAAAAGGGGAAGGAGTGGTGGTGATTCCCTGCCCCACCCCCTGGATTTTCAAGCCCTTCCTTTCTATGCAATCCTTTCCTGTAGTGTCTGGATTTCAGAAGAATGGGTAGAAGCCACGACCCTCTTGCGGTACAGCTCTTTGAAGCCTTTAACACAATGTCACAGTCTACAGATTGTTTCCTACAGATAGACATTACTTGGAATCTGCCCATCTGCTATGAAAAGGGGCATGTTACTGTCTGAAGTGGCAGCCTTTTGGTTGAAGTCAGTGGTAACTAGCCAATTGAAATTGAGCCTTAGCATTTCCTGAAGATGTGACCTTGGGTACTCACAGAGAAGGCCTAGGAGATAACTCACTTCCTCTATATCATTAAGCGCTTTGTAGGTTAAGCCCAAGTTTTGAATGATGGCCCAAAGTGAATAGGAAATCCACGTAGGAACAAATAGGGCACAGAAGAAAAGAGCTCCCCAGAGTATTCTCTAATAAATTTCCAGGCAGCAACATCCATACTGGACTTGAACTTTGTACAACTTTAAAAGTTAAACCACAACAAGTCTTGACAGTTATTCAGTCCTAAGAGAAGAAACACAGCACAGTGGGGAAAGGACTAGATTCGGAGGCTCTCCTGCTTGCTGTCTGTACGACACTCCACCTGCTTCAGCTTCAGCTTTGGCTTCTAGGAGTCTCTAAGATGAGGGGAGGGCCTGGAGTTCTGTGGGCTTTTCCATCTCTACCTTTATCATCTGAGGGAGTTGCCCAATGCACATAGAAAGTAGGTGACTTGCCCAGAGTTCCATAGCTAGTGAGATTTGAAGCTAGGGACTTTCTGACCCCAAGCCTAACATTCTATCTACCATGAAATGCTGCTATTATATTTTTCAAGTTAAACTGTTAATGTTTATTCCAATTAATTAATTGTAATTGTCATTATTCCATCTTTTTTAAAACAATAATTCCTACCCCAACCCCCAACTTGCTAGATTAACAAAATTATAAGTACTTGGAACACAGTTGAGTTTACAAAGTGTTTACATAGCTATCATTGCATTTGATTTTTGCAACAACCTGTGAGAAAAAGTAGCATAAGAATTATTAGCCCTCTTTGACATATGAGGAAACATAGGCTCTGCTAACAGGACGGGGGAGGGGGGGCGGGGTGCCGCAGCAGAGACACTGAGACCCAAGGTTATTTCCTTGGTCTTATTTCCTGCTTTGATACTTTGAATTTTTGATCAGCCTGTTCAAAGCCTTTATTACAAAGATAGGGAAAAACCGGTTTCTTTCCCCAAGGAGTTCCCATTTTAAGAGCATTCCCATCAGTGTGGCTACAGCTAATGATAGAAAAAACCTGAGCAATCCATGATCTCCTGTACTGTTTGTGTCCAGTTTTGTGTATTTCTTCCTCAAATAGTTCAAGTGCAAAGTGTTTGTGAGGAGTTCCCTGAATATCTGCATGCAATGAAGGGCAGTGTAGCTTACCAGATACAGGGCTGGACCTGTTTGCAAGTACTTCTCATATTAATTAACTATAAAACTGGGACAGGTCACTTAAATTCTCTGAACCTCATTTTCCTCTTTTGGAAAATGGGGATAGTAATACCATCAGTAACTACATAACGGCTTGTTGTTAGGCTCAAATATGCTATGGTATGTAAAGTAGGTAACTGGAACCATGGCAGGATGTCTACACGTGTATATATAAATGTGAAGGCAACAGAAATTTCACTTGTTATGATTCATTTGGCGGCATTTCTAATGTGATATGGAAGGATTACTCCAGGCAAACCCAAATACCACAGGATTGTAGATTTTTAAGTTGCCAGGGACATTAGGATCTGGGTTGCTGTGGCTCAAGCTTAGCCTCAGGCTGCAGGTCTGAAGCTGTTGACCAGGCCTGCCCTCATTTTCCTAGATGTAGAGTTGGAAGGGAACTCAGACGTTACTCAGTCCCATCTCCTCATTGTACAGCTGAGGAATCTGTGACCCAGGGTGGGGAATTAGCTTGCCCAACAGCATATGGGCAGCATAAAGAGCCATCCAATTTGTAACTTATTTCAACATGACATTGTTAGATCTATATATCTTTTCCCTTTCCCCTTGGTGTAACAACAACTGTTCGAAAGCAGGATATCTTTTTACTTTTCTCTTGGTATTCCAAGTGCCTGGCACGTAGTAGGTCCTTAATAAAATGCTTGTTGAATAAATGAATACATATGCTCAAATGCATTTAGATTTTTAGGATTGTAGTAAATTAAGCCATATTAAAGCAGAAAACGTACTTAACAATATCAGGGCAGAAGGCAATATTTGGATCAGTTTTGCATATTATCTAGAGGTGGTTCCAAAGGGTGATAACCACAGGTGAATGGGTGATAGAAAATATGCGCATTGTGATGAAAAGTAGAAAAAAAAAAACCCCAAACCCTGGAGTTTCCTCCTAGTTCAGAAGAAGCTTTAGTTTTAAAAAAAAATGAGTATTTTCCACTTATTAGCTGAGCTGGTAATTTAAAACCCAGTTTTGATACTGGCCTATATTCAGTTGCTCCCCAAATGGTGAGACTGTTCAATAGGGCTTTGAAGGATTCTGCAATGGCAAACTCTTATCCAAAGTTGCTTCTCCTTCATTGACATTATCTCCTAATTCCATTATGTGAACAATCAACACGCAAAACCTTTTCTCATGGTTTCTCTTGTTCTAAATTAAATCAGCACGAAAGAATACAGTAGTTAATTTAGTCTTTTTCCCCCCAAGGGAGAAAGAAAAGAAAATGCTTACATGAAGCAATATATAAACCAGGCAAATTCATTGCTGAGTAATTAAAGATACAGCTCACGCCATTTTTTGACCAATCAGTTGTAAATAGTTTAGTGTGACCGAAGTCAATTAGTACTTCTTTAATAGACTAATCATTTTATATTTAATTATCATATCAATAATACCAGCCAACCCCTACAGCTAAGTCAATAGTTATTATGCTGACTAATTAAAACCTGAATTAGCTTTTAGGTTGATGAGTGCTCACTTTGCTAAAATGCAGTTCAGAGCCAAGAAGCCAGGCGACCCAAAGAGAGTCATGTGAGTTCATTTGTCAGGTTGGCCTCTTGCTAAACATGAAATATGCAGCGCTCGTCAAGTGTTGGGAGCAGCCTGGATTTGGGCACCCCGAGCAAAGCAGCAAAATCGAAAGGATCCCAAAGTGGCTGGTGCTTCTCTGGCAAATACACCAGAAGATCCACTCATCATCTTCAGTGAACTGAAGATGAAATGTCTTCTGTACCAGTTGCTTAGCTTCTGTGGTTATTACAAGTCGGTGTTAGAAAAAGTAGTGAATGTGCTTGAACTTCCTCATTTCCATGAGATATAGGTACTATTCGAACTTCTGTTCTCAATAGCAATGTACTGTCTCCAAGGAGATGATTAATTTGTTTTTTTATGAAGTGAGAAAGCCAGTTGTGGGCCATGGCATCATATATTTGGAGCTAGAAAGGGCCTTAGACAGACAGATGAGAAAAATGAGACCCCGAGCGGCTAAGTGATTAATAAGATGCTCACCCAGGGCATAAGTGGCTGATTCTTGAGCTAACATTCTTTATGCTCTAGACAGGGCTGGGGAACCTGAGGCCCTGAGACCCCTTAAGGCCACAGATTCCCCAGCCCTGCTTTAGCATGCCACTTCCTTCCAAGTACAGTATGGCCAAGTCCCGGGAAGCTTCAGTGGATGACGAGCTCAATATGATGGAGAGTCTACAAGCTCATTTGACATCTAGTTCTCTTAAGGGACATGAGATTCACATGGAGGGAGGTGAGAATCTCACTGTGCTCTGGCTGCAATACTATTTGTGCTGGGTATCATGTCTTAGGGATGACCTTGACATGATGGAGGATGTCTAGAAGAGGGAGGGAGGGATAATGAAGGGCCTACAGACCATGGCAGACTAAGATCAGTCAAAGGAACGGGGAATATTTAACTTGGAGAAGACATGAGAGTGCCCTTCTACTATTGGTAAGACTGTCATGCTTTGGCCTCAAGTGTCTAACCTAGAAGTAATGAGCAAAGGTCTCCAAGAGGCAGATTAGAACACAAAATAAGAATAAAAACTTTTTAACAATTCAAACAGCCTCGAAGTGGAATTAATGAGCTGTCCCAGGAAGTAATGAGTCTTATTCTCTTGGTGAGGTTGTCCCACAAAGACTAAATGATGACCACCTATTGACTTTTTTGTAGCTAAGACCCTTACTCAAGTTTGGGATTGGACTATATCACTATGGTTCTCTTAGGACCCTTTCAACTACACTTGATTTTTTTGCAAAGAGATTAAGTTGCTGTTATTTTTAAAGCCTTAGCACTAAACCCATTACAAATAAAAATGAAAAATAACAAGCATCGAATTGGGGAATACCATTCAGCTAAATCTGAGGTAAGGGAAAAGCAGAAAATAAACTGTTGGTTTAAAATAATGATCTCCAATGTGGGAAGCACAGTCCCCTTGTGGGGTCCATGGTTTCACCCAGACGGGTTTGTGTGTTCAGCTGAACCTTGTGGGGATGGCCAATGGTGGGCCTTTGTTGTCTCCAACACAGCCACACCTACTTTTTCCACTATAACTCCCTTCTTCTCCAACCCTGCTCCCTCTCTGAGTTTTGTAAACTCCCAATTTTGTCCCTTATAAGCTGAGTGTTGACCCTATAGGGAAGCTACCGGCACCACAGCAGCTTAGCAGGTGCCACTGGGAATATTCCACCCTAGGCCCCCTTTGCTTAGCTGGAAGACTTTGGAGGTCAGTGACCTGTGAGGAAGAGTTCTGTCCCGCTCTCCGTTGTTCCTTCCGATCCATTTAACCACCTAACAAATCAGCTTTTACAAAGGAACATTTACTTCAAAAGGCATAATTACAAATGTACAAATTTACTCCCCAACATGTGGAGCTTAATCCTCCTCCTTTCAAAGCCCCAGAATGTTCTCCCTCATCACAGTCACCTCTTAGTTTGCTGGACTTTGTCCAGTCCCACTTTCTTTATGAGGCCTTACCTAGCCCCCACCTCTGCCATTGCCTTCACTCTCATTTTCTCTCCTTTTTATACTGAATGTGTCATATCTATACCCAGTTATTTGTATGTTTTCTCCCCATTTTAGTCAGTGCCTATCTTGTACCAGGCACTGTGCTAAGTACTGGTGAGATACGGAGAAAGGCAAGGCAGCCTCTGCTCTCCAAGATCTCATAGTTGTTTTCATGTTGTCTCTCCCATTAGACTATGTCCAAACAGCATCTATACAGAATATATTGGAAATAATCTTAGAAGGTGCTAGCATTAAGGGGACTTAGGAATGGCTTCTTGTGGCAGATGGGATGTTAACTAGAATTTGAAGGAAGCCAGAGAAGCTAGGAGGCAGAAATGAGGAGGGAGGATATTCCAGGCATTGACGCAGCCTGTTTTATTAGAGGAACAGCAAAGGCTGGATGACAGTGGGCATGAGGAAGGAAAAGGAGAGTGAGGTATAAGGAGACTGAAAAGGTATATGTGGGGGCTTTGCTTATGAAGGGTTTTCAATGTCAAAGAGAGTATTTTATCTTTGACCCTGAAAGTGTTAGGGAGTCACTAGAGTTTATTGAAGCGGTAATGGCCAAATTTTCATGTCATTATGATTAATTTGTCAGCTGAGTGAAGGATTGACTGGAGTGGGGAGAGACCTGAGGTAGGGAGACCAATCAGCAGGCTGCTTCTTGGGAGGAGGGCCCATTTTTAACTTTCTTTGGCTCCCATGTGCTTAGCACAGTGCCTGACAGATAGTACCCACATAATAAATGCTTGGTTTGTTTGGTTTTTGGAAATAATAAATACTTGGTGACTTATTTCCAGGTGACAGATTATCAAATAGTTGTACCTTTTTCCAGGCTAAACATTCCCAGTTCCTTCAGGCCTCTCACTATCCTTCTTTACTTCTTCTGGAAACCCTCTAACTTATCATTGTCCTTCCTAAACTGTCAATCCCTGGACCTAAAGACAACATTCTGTATGTGCTTTGACAATGACAGAGCATAGCAAGACCATTACCTTATTATTCCTAGAAACCATACCTCTCTTAATGATGGAAAGAAATGGATGAGAGGGGGAAAAGCCTTTGTTAAGTACTTACAGTCTTCCAGTGTAACCCTGTGCTAAGGGCCAAGGTCCTGGTTGTTTAGTTGTTCATTCATGTCTGACTCTTTGTGACCCTGTGGGCCATAGTACACCTATGCTGCCCATGGAGTTTTCTTGACAAAGACCCTGGAGTGTTTTGCCATTTCCTTCTCCAGGACTGGGGATACATGAATGCAAAAACAAGACAGCCCTTGTAATCAGGGAGCTTACATTTAAACAGGGTAATGTAGCGCTTCTTGAAGAATGGCTTCCAGGAGTCTTTTGGTCTGAGACATCGCAAAGATGGTGAGGCAAGTCACTGGGCAACTGATTAATGCCCTTTCCTGGAATAATCATAATGATTTGAGGTAGAAAGGGTTGGGAGAGAGCAGAATGGAAAGGTAGGAATCTGGCAACAATCCATCATGGTGGATCCAAAAATGACTAGATATGGTGAACTCCCACTGATTAGGAGTGCAGAGACTCACAGCAGGGAGGCAGAAAGATGGTCAGTCATCCAAACACAGTTTTGACCTATGCTAGCTTTCCTGACTGCCACATCATGCTATTGCTCTATGTTGATCTTGTAACCAGACTATTAGAAACTGCTGAATGGCAAATTAATTATGTGGGGGGTGTTTTTAAATCAAAGCATAATTAACAGTTTGGATGCCAATTTGCATCAATCAATTGACTTATCCTTTGGTTCAATGATCTCACTTATATTTGAAAAATCACCCCCTGTCTAGAATGGTAAAGACATGTATTTTAAATCCTTATGGTGATGAAGTAATCTTTAAAGTGCTTCATGCATAATATTTCAGTCAGTTTTTAGTTTAAAAAATCTATAAATAGCTGTTTTCAGGGAAATAGGTTATTTTTTCCTCTTTATTTTCATGAGCAGAATATACATTTTATGTATCACTGGAAGAATAAATAGCGGATAGTTACTACAAAAGCTTTGCTTAGATTTGGGCCATTACACATACATTGAAGTAATAAACCTAATTACAGAATTAGGAAGTGGTATACAATGTGTAGAATTGAATATATCAAGCATATCAGTTTGACACCAACTATGGAGTGTCTGTGTTTAGATTTTTTTCTCTCCCACTTGTAATGATTTTTCTCTCTCCTTCAGCACTTCCTAACATTACTAATGTGATGAGAACGGTTACTTTTAAACGGGAGATCTCATCCATGTGGATCCTCTATCAGTACAGACTGTAGCCTATCTATGCTTTCTCATTGCAGTGGACTCTTTGTCCATGTAAACTTGTTGTGGGGATCACCCAACATTCTGGGTACCTTCTTCTGGATTTCTTGATACTCTGTGGCTGGCTATGAGCAGAGCACACACACACTGTTCATCAGTTCTCTCTTGTTCCCTGGAATGTCAGGCTTGCCTTCTTTTCTTGTCATTTGCCCTTTTGACAATATTCTTTGTGCCGTTTCATTTGTGTGTCTGGGTTGGCAATGTGCTTCTCAGTTCTTTTTTTGGGTGACCCTTGATTTTGATTGTTTTTCTTTCTGGCTCAGTAGTCTTTTATTTTTAATTCATTTTATTAAATGTTATGTTTATGTTTATTTTGCATCATTCATTTCCACAAAATTTTGAGTTACAAATTTTCTCCCCATCTTTCCCCTACCCACCACCTCAAAACAGTGATCCCACTGTATGCCCCTCCCCCAATCTGCTCTCTCCTATATCCTCTCCCATATGCCTCCAACTTTCTAGTAGGGCAAGATGGATCTCTATACCCCAGTGCCTGTATACCTTATTTCCCAGTTGCATATAAAAAATAATGATAATATATTTTTTAAACATTTGATTTTAAAACTTTGAATTCCAGATTCTTTTGCTTCCTCCCTCGTCACCCACCCTTACTGGGAAGATAGACAATTCAATATAAGTTGTACATGTGTAGCTATGCAAAACATTTGCATAGTGTATATATTGTGAAAGACTAACTATATTTCCCTTCATACTATCCCAACTCCCACTTATTCTATTCTCTACTTTGATCCTGTCTCTTTGCAAAAGTGGGTGCTTCCAACTTATTTCCTCCCCCAACCTGCCCTCCCTTCCATCATCCCCCCTCTCATCCCCTTCCCCCCTACTCTCCTGTAGGGTGAGATACCCTATTTAGTGTGTATGTCATTCCCTCCCTAAGACAAGTTCAGTAAGAGTAAGGTTGACTCATTCCCTTTTGCCTTCCTATTCTTCCCCTCCATTGTAACAGTTTTCCCTTGCCTCTTTTATATGAGATAGTTTACCCATTCTGTCTCTCCCCATGTCCTCTCATTATATTTCTCTCTTAGCTCTCAATTTCACCTTTTAAGTATCATCCCTTCCTATTCAATTGAACCTGTGCCCTCTGTCTATGTATACCTGTGTATATATATATATATATATATACACATATATATATACATATACATATACATGCACTCACATATGTATTCATATGCCCATATAGCCTCCTATATAGACATATATGTGTATGTATACACACATATACATATTTCTATTCCCTTCAACTATTCTCATATTGAGAAAAGTTTAATAAGTTACAATTATTGTTTTTCCATGTAGAAATGTAAATAGTTCAACTTTGATAAGTTCCTTGTGATTTCTTTCCCCTGTTTACCTTCTCATGCTTCTTGTATCTGAATGTCAAATTTTCTATTCAGCTCTGGTTTTTTTCATCAAGAATGGCTGAAAGTTCTCTATTTCATTGAATGACCATATTTTCCTCTGAAACATGATACTCAGTTTTGCTGGGTAGGTGATTCTTGGTTTTAATCCCAGCTCCTCTGACCTCTGGAATATCATATTCCAAGCCCTGCGATCCCTCAATATAGAAGCTGCCAGCTCCTATGTTATCCTGATTGTGTTTCCACAATATTCATATTGTTTCTTTTTGGCTGCTTATAATATTTTCTCCTTCATCTGGAAATTCTGAAACCTGGCTGTAATATTCCTAGGAGTTTTCTTTTTGGGATCTTTTTCAGGAGGTGATTGGTGGATTATTTCTACTTCTCTTTTGCCCTCTGGTTCTAAAACATCAGGGCAATTTTCCTTGAGAATTTCTTGAAGGATGATTTCTACGTTCTTTTTTTGATCATGGCTTTCAAGTAGTCCAGTAATTTTTAAATGATTTCTCCTGGATCTATTTTCCAGGTCAGTGGTTTTCCCAATGAGATAATTCACATTGCCTTCTATTTTTTTCATTTGTTTGGATCTGTTTAACAATATCTTGATTTCTCATACAGTCACTAGCTTCCATTTGCTCCAATCTAATTCTGAAGGAATGATTCTCCTCAGTGAGCTTTTGAGATTCTTTTTCCATCTGGCAAATTCGGCTTTTTAAGGCACTCTTCTCTTCATTGGCTTTTTTGAGCCTCCTTTGCCATTTGAGTCAGTCTATTTTTAAGGTATTATTTTCTTTAGTCAGGTTGTCGACTCTCTTTTCATGATTTTCTTGCATCATTCTCATTTCTCCTCCAATTTTTCCTTCACTTCTCTTACTTGGTTTTCAAAATCCTTCTTAACCTCATCTATGGCCTGTAAGCAGTTCATATTTTGCTTTTGAAGCTTTTGGTGCAGGAGTTCTGACTGCGATGTCTTCCTCCCATTCCATGGTTTGATCCTTTTTGTGCCCAAAAAAAGGAATCTAAGGTTTGACTGCTGTGCTTCCTTTGCTTGCTTATGCTGCTATTCAATTACTTGACTTTTGAGCTTTTTGCCACAGTAGAACTCTGCTTCCAGAGAGGAGAGCCTTGTCCCAAATCTCTGGCATTTTTGCAGCTGCTGGAGCTATTAGTTGGGTGCCCTCTCAGAAGCCTCCACTGGCTCTGGCACACTGGTCATGCACCCCAGGACTTCCACCCTGGACAGCAATCCAGATCCAAGCAGGTTAAAGCAAGAGCAATTAACCCTCTGACTGGTTGCTTTGTCCCCCTACAATCTGCAGTCCAGGAGCTCTGAAGCAGCCATGTGGTGGAGGCTTCCATGCCTCAGAGGCTTCTCCCTTCAGGGGCAGAGGCCGGACCACAGTCCCAGAACCCCTGTTCCCACAAAGTCCACACTGAACTCTCACTTTGACTTTGACATTCATGGATTGATAATTCTGGAAACTGCCATACCTGCTAGTGATCCACCCTCCCCAAGTCCCTCAATCCAGGGCTGGTCAGGCCATCCTGAGGCTAAAATTGTGGGCTCATGCAGGACTGGGCTCTGCTCCCAGGATGCTGTGATGGACCCTTCCTGTTGGCCTGTTGGGCTGTATTCAGCAGGAAGTTTGTTTTTCTCTGTCACTGTGTGGGTTCTGTAGCCCTAACGTTTGTTTAGAGTCATTTTTATAGGTATTTGAGGTGGTTATGGAGGGAGCATATGGAGTTTTCCTGCTTCTATGCCGCCATCTTGGCTCCACCCCCTCTGATTTTGATTCTTTAGAGATTGTGCTATTTCATAACTTAACATATATGAAATCATCAGAAAAATATCTAATACTACCCTCTCATTTTACAGAAGAGGAAACTAAGGCCCAGGGACATGAAATAATTGCCTTGCATTTGGTCACACAGATAGTAAATATCAGAATTTGAAGCCAGTTCTTTTGATTTTAGAACCAGTGCTATTTCCATTATACCATAGAACTTCTTAAAGAGAAGTTTTGCGTCATTCAGTAAAACAAAAACACTGCTTAAGTTCCTAGAGGTAATAAAACATGCTTTCCTCCTTGTTACTTCTAGACCTAGCTCATTTTCTATTGCCTGTGTCTGTATAACACGGTGTATACTAATGGATTGATGTTCTAGGTTGTCTAGCTTCAGTTGTTATAGTATGGATAATGGACATTCCCACCTCTTTGGGTTTTCTGGTGTGGCTAGTTAGGCTAAACTCTTTAGCATAATTATGGATGTCATTTAGGAGCATCTGTAATGTCCTGATTAGAAAGTGTACCATGTAGATCATTTCATGCCCTGGCCATGCTTCACATGACTCCTGAGTTATTTTCTCACCAGCCACCTTATAGCTGGGACTAGATACCATACCCTGTTACACTTGGCCCTCTTGCCTTTAAAATTCCTGTTCTGGGGCTGGTCTGTCACAATTGGTGAGTATTGCCCACTATATCTAGGTAAGTTCCAGCCCTTGATACACCCTTATTCAGCCTTCCCCTTCCCAAGGAAACATATACACAACATATCTATCTATGTATCTATATATTTGTACCTACTCGCCAACACACATACAAATGTGTATGTCAGAAAGATAGATTTTCTACAATATATCACACACATATGTATATCTATGTGTGTATATATATACATATGTGTATATACATACAGGTATACACATGTAATCTCCCCTTATTAGAATGTCTGCTCCTTGAGGTCTGTGTCTGTCTTCATTTTTGTATTTTTATCTCACATGCTTAGCAAATAAAAGTCACTCAAAAATGCCCTTTCCTTCACACCTTCCTTCCCACCCTCCCACCTCCCCACCTTCCTGTTTATTAAATTTATAATTGGAAAAAATTCTTTTATATCTTTCCAGGAATCTTGTATGATTTCAACACATGCTTATAAGAAATCTTATTGGAGGAGAGCCTTTAAAGCTATCTTTTGCTCTACCAAATCAAATGTGGTTTTTAAAATTGTCAAACAATAACTGCAGTGGGATATTGTATTCTCTAGAACTTTCAGTGATAGTGTGATTGCTATTAAATATCATTGGCCAATGCCTATTCCCATCCCATGCCTTTATCAAGGAAGCCTTTGATCCTTGTATAGATTTCCACAAAATTTTGTTAGATACTATTGTATCTTTATTAAGTAGGAATGTGAACTAGTGTCTGTTAATATTCTCTTGGTCACCTTTTTGGCTAACAGTAATGTGTGAGAATTTTTCCAAGCCCTGGTATTGAAGGAATTGTGGGAATTAAGTGAACCATGCTGACTCCATCTTGTGACTGAATCCATCTTGTGACTCAATTCTGGATCTAGCTCAGTTCCCTTTCTATTCAGTTATGGATCTGGTCCTATTTCTGTCATGTGAGAAAGCTTTATTCAATTACAGAAATGATGAGAAAATTTTATGGTATTATTTGAACCTATCCCTGCATGGCTGGGAAGCTAACCCACCTCTACTTTTTGCTTAGAGACCCTTAACTAAGGACTTGGGTTTTGTTGACCAGAAAGATTGCTGACCAAAGATTGATGTAAGGAGATTTCTCCCAGTTACACATCTCAAGTAATCCATGTCTTATCTGAGAACTGGTCTCAAATAATCTATTATTTTTGCCATGTTCCTTTGGCTGACTATATATACTTGAGGGGAATGTGGAACATCCCTTTTTCTGATTTCAGAATACCTGTTTGCTTTCCCTCTCTCAACTTGGAAAGTCGCTAATCTTTTCTCCAATTAGAAATGAGATTACCTGATTTTGTATCCTGGTTTGTACACTGTTAATTGTTTTCTTTTAATTAATTGGTCTTATTTGATTATTTTCAGTTCATAAAAATCTGTCTCCCCCTGTTTTCATGGTCCATTGCTAAAGCTGAGGAAGCCTGGTTCTGATTTGATATGCAGTTGTCATACATTACTTAATAGATCTGCTTGGAAGCTCAGACCTCTGTTTCCTTAGCCATTTCACCTGCCGCATTGTCTTTCAAATATTTTAAAAATATGCGGCTTGGTGCCACCAAAACCCCAAGAATAACAAATTTGAAAATTCTGCTTCAATCTGCCCTCAGACTCCATGAGTTTTTTTCTTTGGAAGTGGACAGCACTTTTCATCAGGAGTCAACTGGCAGCTTTGTGATTCTGCCCCCTCATTCCTGGAGGACTGGGACAAGGACCTGTAGCTAGTGGTGGCTGACCTGCAGCCTGAAGCTATGTGCTGGATGAGGGGCAGGAATGGAAGCTAGTAGCAGCTGGTTCCCGCTAGACTCTAATCCAGACGTGGGGGTCTCAGATTCAGTCCCCAGATCTGGGCTGAAGCTTTCACTTGAGTGACTAAGGCTGCTTGCAGTTCTGTTGCTCTCACCTTACAGAGCCTCCCAGCTAATGGATAGGGTCTGATCTATCTATTGGAATTCCATTTAGGGGCAAGCCTAAAGTTGTGTCACCCAAACCCAAACTGGGATGAGGTACTTGCAAAAATTAGACCAGGAGGGCAACCAGAAGACTGCACCCTGGGTCAGCCCAATACATATGCAATGCAAAGTTTTTGGATGCCAGACCTAAGCCTGAGACATCAAGCCTCAATTTGCTGATTTGGTAACTTCAGCCCATTGTTTCTAGTTCTACTTTCTTTGGAGCCAACATAACAAACAGTGAATTTATCCCAGGTTTCTTTTCCTACTCTGATGCTTCTCTTTTTCAATATCTCTGTTATCTAGCTGTCATAGTTGGTTGGTTTGTATGAGTGAAGTGGTATTTTGCTGGTGGAGGGGCTCGCAGTTGTCTCCAGATTTTGCTGACTGGCTCCAGGTTTAGGCAAAATTAAATTGTCTAAATGGTATCCAAGCTTTAGAATTCTGATGCAAATGATAGCAAGAAAACCAACAGCAATGGGAAGCAAAGGTCCTCAAAGCATGTAATGGGAAAGGGCATGGCTCTTTAAACTGGGGCTTTTGGTGAAATATCGTAGTTGGGATAAGTTAAAGCTGCTTGTCATTCTGGCTTTTTATCTGTGATATACTTCTTTTTATAACAGAGACAGATGGTAGTTCATGCTCTGTAATTTTTTCTGTCTGTATCGTTGGTGCATAGTTGTTTGCATGCTGTCTCCCTCATTAGAGTGTGAGCTCTTTGAGGGCAGGGCTTCGCTTTGTCTTTCTTTGTATCCCCAGTACTTGTTGATTTGACTTCTAGATGATGGTCCTTTGGACACTAGAAAGCAGCTATTATGTGTCACCTACCCTTGTCTTCTTCGGGCTAAATATCTCAGTTCCTTCAGATGATCCTCATTTGACATGAACTTGATGCTCTCCCCCATCCTGACTGCCTTCCCCTGGGTGCCTTCTGGTTCTTAAGATATAGGACCCATATTATCTCCAAGGTCTCTGATACCTTTCAGTCCATCAACCTATGGGAAAGGTATTTCACAGTGGAAAAGCATCTTCAGTGAAAGCTAATGGTAGGTACCCAGGTTACCAGAGGACATGTGCTAACAGCCATTTCCTATGTTTACAGGATTGACATGGAGAGCCAAGTTGCCAGGTACATTAAATTAAAATTTGATTTTATGGATGATGCGGGGGCAAATGTTAAGCATAGGAGAAGAGCCAATGGTCTTCAGCAAAGCAATTTTTGCCCAATGTAATGACACATCTCATACAGGAGCTCAAGCTATTAGAAGGTAACAAAGGAGCTGCCTAGACATTAAGGAAGAATTAGCCTAAGATTTTTCATTAGGTCATAAAAGCCAAGGAAAAATAGATTGCAATTAACATGTATGAGTCTTAGTTGGGTTTAATTAAAATAAATGGTAGGAATGGGGTGAGATGTACTTAGGGGAAAGTGGTTTAGTATGGTACAAGGGGCCAGGCTAATTGAGTGAATAGAAGAACATTTTATCTGCTTATGATGGAAAGGCCAGAGATGTTTTTTCACCCATCGTCCCCTTCTCTTCCTAATTAATTTTATTTACTTTTAGTTTGCAACTAAATGTTTTGTTCTTTTTTCATTATCTGTATATTAGCACAGAGCATTTCTGGCCTTGGACTGCCCTCATACAGGGGCCACCGCAACTGCAAGCGCTCAAAATGAATGAATCTAGGGTAGAGGAATGCAGCTAGCGGCAAGGGAGAGGCACCTCTTTGGAGTACTTGAGTTTGTACAAGGAAACTTGGGCCTGAGATCTTCCATCCAGTTCTCCAATGCTGCCACATCCTCAGGGAGAAACAAACTTCCGTTACATTTTCAAATAGCTTGGTGAAGTCTTGTTCTCCATGATTTTGCATCTAGTGAGCCTGTAAAACACATGTGTTCCAGTTAAATACACATTAAATCTTCTCATTCTGCTGTATGCTGGGTGATTGGGCATTTGTTTTTGGCCTTAGGATAGGGTCTTACTCTCCTCTGATGAAAATATTTCCTTTAGAGTTCTGATTATGGATGAAATTCCTTCAGCGTTTTTTTTTGCAAAGGTTATTGTTTATTTCTAATTATACTTTTTTCTCAGCATAGGTAAAATAAGTTATCTTGGGATGCTTGTGGCAGCCATGATTAATGAGAATATTACTGAAGCTTGGTAAACACAGTTCCCTTCCTTCCTGAATGGAACAAGTGAGTGGAGCAAACCACTCTTACCAACGGCTTGAATCATCTCCACAGATGATGTTCTGGAGTTAAAGAAATTAGCCATCCTTTCAACTTCTCAGGAAAGAATTCTATTTTCTTAAGATATTATCACTGCTTGAATGAAAGAAGACTCCTTGGGGGAGGTTAGGAGCAAATGACCTGCTCAGAAGCCAGACTGAAAAAAGAACTCTTAGTGGGCTTTATGGGGAAGAGAAAGCTGCCCAACTGGAAAGAGTTATAGGGAACAAATGCATTATACTACTAGCTTAAAGGGAAAGAAAAAACAAACAAAGAAAGAAACCGTGGGTGCCAGCTATTGCATGTTTCATTGAAACATCTCCCCTAGGAAGAAGAAGAAAAGTGGCAATTGGTGTAGTTTGGTGTGGCAGTATTCATACTGGATTTGCCATTTAGGACCTAGATTCAAGTTCCATCTTTAAGACTGTCTGTAGGACCTTGGGCTAGTCACTCCACATAACTGGTTATCAGAGGACCAAGTGCCCATTTTCGTTTGAGCCTTATTTAGACAAATATCAGCCTTGTTTTCACAATGAATGAAATCCCAAGAAGCAGAGTTGTTTACTGAGCTATTTTCAATTTTAACAAATCCTCTCAAGAAGGCTTTACATTTAGTGTGCCTTTAATTGTACAAGCTAACTTTTGTGAATAAGAGATCAACAACAGATTTAGCAAGTAAATAGAGCACCAGCCCTGGAGTCAGGAGGACCTGAGTTTGAATCTGCCCTCAGACACTTACCACTTATAGCCATGTGACCTTGGACAAGTCACTTAACCCCAATTGCCCTGCCCTCCCCCTCCAAAAAGCAAAAAAAAAAAAAGATTTACCTGGAATTCTCTGTACCTGATTTTTGGTATCAAGAAGTGAGGAAGTATAACCAGGGATATTTTGGAAGCCTAAGTCAATTACTTGACTTGTTTGGCAACAAATGTGCTCACTTGAATTTAACAAGCATTTTTTCAGTGTCTGCTAGCTCAGTGCTCTGCACATAGGTCCTGGGTATCCACTCTCAGACCTTGGCAAAAGGTTACATTCTATTAGAAGAGGAAAAAACAAGCAGTTAAGTCAAATACGAGGTCACAGTCTCTCCTTCCAGTTACCAACTTGGTGAAGATAAGGGTTAGGTCAAGATAGGCACCTGGCATGAGAACTGAAGGAAGGTAGTGATGTTAATAGGCAGAGGCTGGGAGAAAGTGAAATCTAGACCCAGAGGACAGAGGAACAGGAAAGGGAACGGAATTCCAACTTTGGAAAATAGCAAATCACCTACTTTGGCTGAACAGTTGAGTTTGTGGAGGTAGATAATGTGAAATGAGTCCAGGTAAGCTAGACTGAAGCCTGAGAATAGTCGACTTTAAGTGCCAGACTGAGCAATGAATAGTTTATCCTAGACGTGATAGGGAACTGCTGAAGCTTTTTCGTAAGGGATGTGATATGGGAAGACTTTTGCTTTAGGAAGATAGTTTTGGCAGGAGGTAGGTGGAGGTGGGGTTGAAATCGGTAGGAGAGGGAAGGTTAGAAGCCAAGAGTCTAATTAGGAAGAAGTTGCTGTAGTCCAGAGAGGAACAATGAAGACTTGAAATAGGGTGGTGTCCATTTGGTCTATGCTAAAATAATTGTGTCTATGCAGTGATAAGGAACCAGTCAGAATGAGGTGGGGTTCTTTTCCTGCCTCCTGTGGCATCACTCTGTGTGTGTGTGTGTGTGTGTGTGTGTGTGTGTGTGTGTGTGTGTGTCTTTTGCCTTCAATGTAGTATTTACTCATTCAGAGCCTGTTCAAAGCAACAGATAAACACATATATTCCCTGAAGCAAAGTTGGGAGAATGAATGTTTCTATAACACTCTGGGGCTTTTAGATGAAAGGTGCTGAAAAAGACAAATTATTAAAGATTCCAAGAAATTCATTCATCATAACCATGCAATATATTCCTTAGAGCCCTTCTTAGATTTATGAATTTCTATTCTACATCCATTTATTAAGTACCTACTGTGTGCAGAGTACTGTGTTAGATATTGGAAAGACAAAGACAAAAGAGAAAGTGATTCCTTGAGTCCAAAGTTTGAAGAATTGTAAGAGCTCACAGGAAACTTACATTTTACGACAAATAAGGGAATACAAAAATATACAAAATCTGTTGTTCTCTTATTGAGAAAAGTTAGCTTGTACAATTAAACGCACACTAAATGTAAGGCATAGAGGGCATAAAATGTGCTTAATGAATGCACAAACACGTATCTCTGAGCCCAGTCTCTCTGATTCTTTTGGCTCAGTCAGTAGTCAATAAACATTTATTAAGGACCTACTATGTGTCAAGATCACTGTATTAAGCACACTGTTATGTGAAATGCATTATTACATAGTCCATTGGAAGTAGCACCTTGTAACATGACTTAGTTTGAGATGTAGTTGTGTTAAAAAAGGTGCCCTAGGACACCTCATTTTGAATAATGAAAAAGTGATTTTCTCTCTCCTCTTAGCCATCACCCCAGCAGAGTTATGTGGAAAGGTCAAGCGGTGACAGAATCACCAGCCATTTTCTCTTCTGAAGCATATGAGCACCACCAGCCCAACAATGATCAATTGAAGTTGAATGTCAAACTTCTGACTTGCCAGGTCACCAAAAATGTACAGGTTTCCCACTGTGTACCTCTGTGCAAATTGTAACCTCTCTGTGATCATTGCCAGTCTGAGATTTTTTTTCTCTGTGAGGAGTCTTCATGTTTTCTCTTCTAACTTAAGCACAGTCAGATGGTGGAAAGACACGTAACAGATTAAGAAGTCAAATTGGAGTAAGAGAGGGGTCTAAGCAAAAAAAAGTATGTCTTTATAAGATTATCAAAGCCAAGAAGAATCAGCTTTGCACAGAGGCCACATGTGTTAACCATGAGTCTTTCAGTCAGACCATTTTCATTAACCTTCTCAAAGGCATGCTCCAAACCTTAAGACCCAATTTACCTCTGTAAAGTGAGTAAATGTTTTATTCTTCTATTTTGCCAATGGCCTAGGAATTTCCCAGGTGCACAAGTCCTCCCATTAAAACTGTCTCCCAGATCTGTATTTGAAGAAGGAAAAAAATCTAAGCTTCATATCAATGAACAACTGAACCAGTTTAGGCTTAGTTTTACTAGCAAACAAGGAACTTCATCTTCTATGCTTAATTCTTCTACCATGTCTCCTAATTATTCTTTTTAGCCCTTGTGTTAGTATGTGGATTTGAAAATGGAGACCTACAAAAAAGAGGGACCCTAGGATCATAGAGACTAGAAAGAACCTGAAAGATTGCCTAGTCCAGTGTTGCCCATCTCAAATAGAAGCAGACCCATGTTGACTTAGAAAATCACAAATGAACATTATCTGGGTTGTATTTTGTTTTTATCTATTTTGTTACCTATTTCCCAGTTATATTTTAATCTGACGAGGGCTGTACTTTGGAGTTTTGTAGGCTGTGAGTTTGATACCTTGGATCCAGTCCAGTACTCTTATTTTATGAATAAGGAAACTAACACCCAAAGGGACTTACTTGAATTCTTGCAGTTAGGAAGGAGATTCTTGAGACTTGTGGGTCACCATCAGGAAATCAAATAGATGCTTAGTATTTGGACGAATCGTTGACTCATAGCTTTATAGTTGAAAAGGGAGCCAGAGTGTCCAGTCTTTTTATTTTACAGAGGAGGAAACTGAAGTTCAGAGAGGTAAAGGGAACTCCCATTTCTGTGCCTCAGTTTCCTACTTCCTGAAAAAGAATAATTGTAAGGTGTGTCACATCCATCTGGATCAGAAAGATGGTGAGACTGAATTAACATTCCCAGTGTGTTTTGAAAACTTTGAATGAAAAGAGCTATCACCAGTAAAAAATGATGCATATAATTATAGCTACCAGGATCCTGGATTTTCTCTGTTCCAGGAGTCCACATTTTCAAGGGAAGGTGGATTGCAGCTGCTTGCCACATTTCCTATACCTAGGTTGCAGTCTTAGAAGCCCGCAATTGTGTATGCTAAATGGTTAATTGCATGCAAAATTGCCCATTTGTGTGCACAATTATCCATGTTATGCACACAAATTCTTGTTGGAAAATCTGGCCCTAAAACTCAGGCAGTGAAGGAAAACGCGCCCACGTGGTTTCTGAAACCAAAATTGTGGCCTTTCTTGACTGCATAACTGCTGTGAAGGATTTAAGCTGTCTTCTTTTCCAAGCTGATTCCCAATGTATTTTCAGACTGCATAACAAGACAGTAGGATGAATGAGGTTTTAGAAAGATAAATGTGGAGCCTTTTTTTTTTTTTAAATCCAGCTGCCACGGGGAATGCAAATATAGCTTCTAATGCCAGCAACCAGTGCTGAATGGTGTGTAATCACTGCTGGATAGGAGGACCTATTTGACATGAAGAAAACCCAGTGATCTTTCATTGAAATGGGGCGAGGCTGTGTTACAATTTTATGATTTCCAATATTATTTACCACTGGACCATTAAAAACAGCCTCTTGCAGCATTCATTCTCTTAAAGATGAGTTCATGTTGTTTTGATATTTAAAATAAGGGCAGTATTCTGGACTGCTTTCTGATACTTTCAGTGGTATTAGCATATCTATAGCTAGGTCCTGAGTAGTGCAAATAATGAATCCTCTGAAGTGGTCACATGTACTCAACTTCAACCTACTTGAAGTTATAATTATGAAGAATCTGATCACAGGTTCTATCCCAATGGAAATATACCATGTCAATTCCAATGATGCTACCGTTTCTAGGGATTTGTTTTTTGTACTAATCAAGATGTGTCTGAGCTGTCCAAATAGTCCCTATAGCTCTTGAGGACCCATTAAAAAGGCTTGGGCAGGGTGTTGGTGAAAGGAGGAGAATTGGTGACAGGCAGAGCATCCCATTTTCAAAGCTTTACTTGGGACACCTGGCATTTCTGATTCTGCAGGCATTTATTAAGCAGTTGCCAAGAATAGGACACTGTCCTAGGCTCTACTGATACAAAGACCAAAGAAAAACCATCAAGGACTGCCTGTTGGAGGTGGTACATGGGCTGGGGGATTTCCAGAGGCAGAGGTAAGGAAGGGGAAGGCACACTAGCAACAGCAAAGTGGGTTGTTATATGTTCTACTCATCTTTCTCCCCATCAGCCCCTCTAGTCTGGTGCCTTCTGTGCCGGGTTAGCTTTCTGCTTGGACCGCTTGTTCTCTAAAGGCTGCTATTCTGGGGGTTTTTTACTTGTAAATTTGGCCTAGTCACCCCCTCCACAGTTCTTAAATGACTTTATTGTTGTTAGAAGGTCTTTTATCAGGCTATGAAGTTTCTGTAGTCCCCTTCCTCCCTTTTACGCACAGACACACACACATGCACACAGCATCCTTGAACATTTCCTTTCTCTATTCGATGCTTTATACCTATCAGTGACTTATTCTCCCAAATCTCCGAAGCATTCTTGTTCCCCTTATTCAAAAACCTCTATCTACCCTGCTAATAAAGTTTTCCAGGTTAATTGGAAGAGGAGTCCTAGTTTCCCTTCTTCCTCTGAATTCCATGGAGATATACTTCACATGAAAATTCATGAATATTGCCCCTTGAACATGCTATATATTAGCCCTGGATTCCCTTGGCATATTCTGCTGCTGAGCTCCTTGTTTTTAGAATGGGTTCTTCTGGAGGGCCAGGTACTTTGCACATGTGTGTATATGCAAACACTTCACCTCTGTTCACATGTACTTTTGATAGAGAGCTGAAAGACTGAGTCATGGGCCTTGATGGAGTCTTGTCCTCTCTCAGATCCATCAAATTTGTGATGACTAAAGGAGCTATTTGGTGACTATGGAAACATTTTCTTCAAATGAATTACTGTTCAGCTTGAGAAAAGCTTATCTTTGCTTAAGAAGATCTCCATTTGTCTGAGGCACTACTAGGTCTGCCTAAAAACAGAGAGTGAGACTGGCCTAGATTTCTCTCTAAGTTCCTAGCTTCATTTTTCTCTGCTAGTGTTAGTCTCAGATTATCATCTTCTCAAGGGCACAGCCTATAGCTCATGAATCTTTATAATACACATGGGGGGTAGGCTTAGAGAATGAGCTCAGCAAGGAGCTGAAGGTATAGGGGAGGGAGAGTAACAGCCAAGCATCTAACCTGGTGTCTTGAGTTGATGGGGTAGGCCTCTCACATAATAAGTAAGAAATTTAATCCAATTGAACAGATATTTACTAAGTGCTTAGTGTGTTCCAGGAAGGGGGAAACGTTCACACAGGTATGTAAATACAAATATGTCTGCAGTAATTTGCAGGAAGAGTGCTAACAAGTGGTATGATCAAGAAGGGCCTCGTGTAGGAAGTGGCGGCTGCTCTGAGCTGTGAAGAGAGCTCGCGATTCCAAAGGGCCAAGGCGAGGAGAAGTCTCGAAGACACGGGATGGCTTGAGGAAGGGCAAAGAGGTGAGAGAAGGGGTTGGCATGTATGAGGAACATATAGAAGTAGGCTAGTTTGACTGGGATGTGCAAGGGGGAGTCATGGGAATTAAGTCTAGAAACAGCCTGAAGCCAAACTGTGTCGGGGCTTCAAAAAGCATACAGAATAGTTTGTACTCTATAGTAGAGACAATTAGGAGCCACTGAAGATTCCTCAGCCAGGGAGCAACGTGATCACACATATGCTTTTGGAATCTCAAATTGGTGACTGTGTAGAGGAAAGAGACTGGAGGCAGGGAGACCAGTTTGGAGGCTTTTGTGAGGTGATTAGAGCCTGAACAAGAATGAGGGTAGTGTGAGTGGAGAGGAAAAAATGGATGGTGCAGAAGAAGAATTAACAAGAACGGTTTGCAGTAATGAAAATACAATATCTCAATTCAAAGTTGAGATCACAAGTTGATGCAAATAGCATGAATTAGAAAGCAGTTTCAATTCTGAGACACATTTTCATTTTGGAATGTGGGCAAAAATCCTGTCCCAGTGTGTGCATTATGGGGCTACTTAATGGTGTGCAGATGAATATACACTAATGGAGTTTAAGCAGAAAGGTTTTTTTATGATTATGATACATAGATGATATTTTCCTGATTTGAAATGTGATTGTAATTCAATGGGAATGTTCATTATGTAGCTGAATAGTTTACATCCTGCAATTAAATTTGTAGGAAATTACTATTTAGTCAGGAAACTAACAACTTTTTTAGCATGCCAATTACAAATAAGAAGAGTAAATTGACCATGTCTACTTATAAAAAAAAATTGCCAACAGAAATACTTTTAAAAACTTGCAGCAGAGCTGTTACTCTGGGTCTTTATGTAAACATTCCCCATTTTCCATGCTGCCTAAGGGTAATCTGCACTACTAAGAAATGTAATATTTTGTTAGTGTCACTTTCAAAAAATCTCACATCTTGAGAATTTTCTTACAGACCCAAAGAACTGATGCAGAGAAAAAATAGTTGTTCAGATACCATCTCTCCTATATTTAAGCAAGAAACTGATTGTATATGTGTGTATGTATAAACATAGATGTAAACACATAAAAATCTTAAGGAGAGTAATTTTGGAGTTGACAAAAATAGTGACATAGAAAGAGGATATACATATTGAGGACCAGTTTGCACATGACATCAATTACAAGTGTAAGAAGTATTATGTCAGAATGTTACCCTTGAAATAATTTTATGCTGTTCAATTTGTCTTGGAAAAGAATGTCCTCGTTGATTGACAAGAAGAAGATTGAAGATAATACCAAGTGATGCTGATGAGAGCAGTCATGTAATGGCAGTGAATTGTCTACTTGGTGTCTTTTGTGTTGGGAGTCAACCCATTATCCAAATAACGGATGCTATTTGTTGCTTTCCAGGCAGGATATGGCACCAGTTGTTTTGTTCAGGAAGGCAGCAATAATTGAATTACAGCTTGTAACTGGTTAACGTAGATGCTTAGAAGCTGGTGTATGTGTAATCCAAGTTAGCTTTGTTCTTGCTCCTTGGGGATAAGTACAGTGGAAAATCCTTGGATTTGGAGTTAAAGGACATAAGTCCAAACCCCAGCTCTATCATCTATTTTCTTTGTGACTTCCAGAAAGTCCTTTCATGACTCAAAGCCTCAGTTTCCTCTCTGTGTGAATGAATGAATGAAAAAAAACACATTAAGCACTTACTGTATACCAGACACTAGTAAAGGGATGGATAGGAGGGATGTTGGACCAGATAACATCTTAAGATCCCTTTCAATGATCCTGTTGCTTTTATACATATTTTTAGCTCCCAAAAGATCAGGCTGCTGATAAAAGGGGAAGAGGGCGAGCAGTTGACCTCCACTGCCCATGCTTCTTCTTCGCTAATGATGGATCCCAAATAATATCTTATTCTGTAAAGAAGACAGGAAGCATGTTTGAATAGGTCAGTATCAAAGGAGAATGGCCAAATATGGAGAAGCTTCAGATATCCAGGGAATGTCCGTGAAGTGGTGGAACTGTGTCATGATACTAAAAAGGCATACATAAGATACAAATTGGAATTGAAAGCTGCAATTTAGTTGTTGTCAACTCTGACGTGCTTTTTAACTTGGAACTGGGGAAGAGTGGTGTTCAAGTAATATTGCTTAAGCAGAATGTCCGAGCACAAGAAACACTCTCATAACTTGGAAGCAATTTCATAGCCACAATCTGTGTTTCTCTTTAATATAGAGTTATATGCCAATAGATCCGACAATCTAAATGAAATGGATGAATATTTACCAAAATATAAGTTGCCCAGATTAATGAAAAAGGACGTAGAATGAACCCTGTTTTTTTTTTGGAGGGGGGAATGCAGGGCAGTTGAGGTTAAGTGACTTGCCCAAGGTCACACAGATAGTAAGTGTTAAGTTTCTGGGGCCAGATTTGAACCCAGGTCTTCCTGACTCTAGGGCCAGTGCTCTATTCACTGTGCCACCTAGCTGCACCCCTTAACCCTGTTTTAGAAAAGGAAACTTAATATGCCATCAATGAGAAAAAAATCCCCAGAACTATATGGATTCACAAATAAATTCTTCCAAATATTTAAAGAACAATTAATTCAACGCCAATATAAATTATTTAGAAAATAGCCAAACAAGGAATGCTACCAAATTCCTTTTATGACACAGATATGGTGCTAAAACTTAAACTAGGAAGAGCAAAAACAGAAAGAAAATTATAGATCAATTTCCCAAATGGATATTGATGCAAAAATGTTAAATAAAATATTAGCAAGTAGATGACAGCGGTATATCACAAAGATCATATACTATGAGCAGGTAGGATTTGTACCAGGAATGCAGGGCCGGTTTGGTATTAGGAAATTTATCAGTATAATTGACCATATCGATAACAAAACGATAAAAATCGCATGATTATCTCAACAGATGCAGAAAAAACTTTTGACAAAATACAACACTCGTTCCTGTTAAAAACTCTAGAAACTATAGGAACAAATGGATCTTTTCTTAAAACAATTAGTATTTGTATAAAACCAGCGGCAAATATTATCTGTAATGGGGACAAGCTATAAGCCTTCCCAGTAAGATCAGGGGTGAAGCTGGGACATCGAGTATCACCACTATTATTAAATATTATACTAGAGATGCTAGCTATAGCAATAAAAAAGAAAAATAATTGAAGGAATTAGAATAGGCACTGGGGAAACAAAACTATCACTCTGCAGATGATATGATGATATACTTTGAGAATCCTAGAGAATCAACTGAAAAACTAGTTGAAATCATTAACAACTTTAGCAAAATCACAGGCTATACAATACATCCACAAAGTCATCATCATTTCTATATATTACCAATAAAGTCCAGCAGCAAGAACTAGAAAGAGAAATTCCAGTTAAAGTGACAGTAAACAATATAAAATACTTAGGAGTCTTCCTTCTAAGACAAACCTAGGAACTATATGAACACAATTATATTTTTTCACACTTAGATTTAAAGAATTGGGAAAGTATTACTTGCTCATGGGTAGACAAAGCCAGTATAATAACAATGACAATACTGTTTAAATTATTATTCAGTGCTATACCAAAGTACCAAAAATTATTTTATAGCACTAGAAAAAATAATAAAATTCATCTGGAAGAACAAAAAGTCAAGAATATCAAGGAAATTGATGAAAAAAAAATGGGAAATAAGGTAGCCTAGCCATATCAGATCTCAAACTTTATTACAAAGTGGTAATTATTTTTAAAAATCTGGTACTGGTTAAGAAATAGAGTGGTAGGGGCGGCTAGGTGGCGCAGTGAGTAAAGCGCTAGCCCTGGAGTCGGGAGGAGCCGAGTTCGGTTCCAGCCTGAGACACTTAACACCCACACAAAAATACTAGCCATGTAACCTTGGGCAAGTTACTTAACCCCAATTGCCCTCCAAAAGGCAAAAAAAAAAGAAAAGAATTAGAGTGGTAGATCATATTAGGTTGACAATGCACAGTAGAGAAAGACCATAGTAATCTTTTGTTTGATAAATGAAAGGATCTAGACTTTTGGAAGTACTTACTTTTTGACAAAAACTGCTGGGAAAATTGGAAAGGAGTTTGGCAGAAACTAGGTATTACCCAACACTTTATACCATATACCAAAATAAGGTCAAAATAGATACCTGATTTAGACATAAAAGGTGACACCACAAGCAAATTAGGGAAGCATGGAATAGTTTTCCTGTCAGATTTGTAGAGAAGGGAAGAATTTATGCTCAAAGAAGAGATAGAAAGCATTACTTAATGTAAAATGAATAATTTTGATTGCATTAAGTTAATAAGATTTTGTAGAAACAAAACCAATGCAACCAAGATTAGAAAGCAGAAAACTGGGGAATTTTTTTTATGACAATGTCTCTTATAAAGGCCTCGTCTCTCAAATATATAGAGAGTGGAGTCAAATTTATAATAGTACAAGTCATTTTCCAATTCATAAATGGTCAAAGGATATAAAGTCAGTTTTCAGATGAAATAAAGCTATCTATAGCCATAGTACAAATGCTCTAAATTACTGTTGACTGGAGAAATACAAATTAAAAAAATTCTGAGGTACTACCATGAGGGGATGTAGGAAAATTGAGACACTAGTACATTGCTGGTGAAGTTGTATACTGATTCAACCATTCTGGAGAGCAATTTAGAACTATGCCCAAAGGGCTATGAAACCATACATGCCCTTTGACCAAGCAATGCTAGTGCAAAGTCTGTATTCCAAAGAGATAAAAAACAAAAAAGGAAGAGGATTTATATGCCAGTCAAAGCATACTGTTATTTTTAACTTCCTTTTTTTTTGGTCTGTTTTCTTTTATAACATGGCTAATATGGAAATATGTTTTGCAAGACTATAAGTGTGTAATTTATCAAATTGTTTGCCTTCTCAATGATTGGGGAGGGGAGAAAGGGCAGGAGAGATTTGGGAGCTCAAAATTGTAAAAAATGAAGGTCAAAATTGTTTTTACATGTAATTAGGAATAATAAAATATTAAAATTCAAAAAACGTAGAATAACAGAATCTGAGCTTTGGAAGAGGTTCATTAGGACTTTTAGTCCAACCTATGCCTGTCAGGAAGTTCCTTTAAAAATATCACTGACAAGCCCTACAGCATCTAGCCTCCATGTGGATGCCATTAGAATGAGGTAACTCACTACCTTTTGAAGAACTCTAAGTGCTGTACTTAATTTCTCTGCAGTTTCTACCCTTTGCTCCTCATTCTGCCCTCTGCAGCCAATCAGAAATCTCATGCCTCTTCCATAGGAGAGATATTAGCTCTTTGCCCCCCACCTGTCAAGTTGTCTCTTCTGTCTTTAATTCAGCTACACCTTGCGTACTGTATATATTGAGAACCATGGACCTCCTATCATCTAGTCTAGTCCAATACCTGCATTTTTCTTAAATTGACCCTTGTATAGCACGATTTCGACTCTTCTCACTTTATTGTTTGTTTTCCTCTGGGTTTGCTGTAGTTGCTCAGTGTTCGTCCTAAAAATATCAGGTCCAGAACTAAACATAGTGTTTTACCTATCACCTAAGCAGAGAAGAGCACAAAAGGACTATTGCTCCCCTCTTTCTGGAAGCCATGCTCATATTAACGCAGCTCCAGTTAGAACTTTGGTTGTTTTGCCATACTTTTGAGCCATGTTCAGAGTTGTGACAAAGGTGGAGTAATTGGGGTTTTGCTCCTGGTTGCAAAATTTGAAGGGCATTGAAACAACAATTGATACTTTGGCATGAGCTCCTTCCTTATTCTGTTCTCTTCCTCTTCAACTAAGAAAGCCTTTCAAGTCACTTGATCTGAGGTAAGTAATTTCTCATTATTTCTCTGTTCTTGTTCAACTTGTATTCCTTTGAAGTAACATTTTTATCACATGAGCCTTTTTCTGTTGTGTTCTTCCTCTTTCTAATATTTATACAGTTTATCTTGGAAACCAAATACAGAACTTAACATGCATCACTATTACCTTTTATCTTTCAATTTCATAAAAACCTTACTCTGATGTCTCATTGGGGTTTTGTAGGTAAACCGGGTACTTCATGGCTTTGCTAGAGGAAGAGAAACTTTGGTAAGTTCTACCAAGCCAGAAAGATTTGAAATATGGACTTATATACATGTTGGCCAAGCATTAGCTTAGCTCACTTCAGAGAGACTTATTACCAAGTTGGCTGTGGGGTGATGAATTATTTTGGCCACGGCAACTTTATAAGACCATTTGCATCACAGAGTGATGTGATATAGAGCAATAGAGGAGCTATCCACACCAATGAAATCATGTGTGTGTGTGAGTGTGTACACACACACACACACACAATTATATATATATGTGTGTGTGTGTGTGTTTGTTTTGTTCATTTTGTCTAATTCCTTTATTTTGTCATTGGTTTTGGATTTTGATTCTGCCATCTAATGTATTTACTTTCCTTTCCAGTTACATGTCACCTGTAAATTTGATATACATTCCATCTATATGCCTTCCTGTAAGTCTTTGGTAAAATATGGTAGAGCAAGATAAGTTCAACTATACAGCCCTTTGATATCCGCCCTTCCCCCCAATGTCATTTTGTTTTTTCTTTTCTTTTAAAAATATTTAGTAAATTTTATTTTATTTCCAGTTCCAAATTCTCCCCCTTTTCCCTCCCCTACCCCACTCACTGAAAAGACAAGAAGAGCAGAACTCATTAAAGTATGCTATGCAAAACAAGTTCACATTTTAAGAAAGAAAAAGAGAAAGGAAGAAAGAAACTATCCTTAAATTTGTTCTTTAAGTCTGTCACTTCTCTGTCTGGAAGTAGATAACATGCATCATCATGAGTCCTCTGGAATTGTGGTTGGTCATGTTGATCTAATAAACATCACTTTCTAGGATGATGTATATTGAGCTGAAAGGGATTTTAGAAGGCATTGAGTCCAACTCTTGCATTTTACAGACAAGCGAATGAAGACATATAGAGATTGAATGATTTGCCCAGGATTGCCTAGCTAATGAGGGTTTCAGGTAGCATTTGAATTCACATCTTCCTGACTCCAAGTCAAGTGTCCTATATCATACTGGTGGGCATTGATGTGATGCATTAATGGATTTAGGTGCTTCTATTCTTACAGCCAGTTCCACAATGACTGAATTTTGCTTTCATTTGACCCACAATCTCACCATCTTGTTCACAAGCATATTGAAAATGACATTGATAATGACTTGTGGAAGTCCAGTTTTACTGTATTTATGTTATTCCTAGGATAGGCTACTGCTTATAAGTGCCAAGGAAATGAATTTAGTTTGCTATGATTTGTTCTCTCTTAGCAGCCCCTCACTTTTATTGAGTGTTCCCATCTCTGGTGGCCATTTTTGTTTTGTTTCTTGGTCTAATAGATTATGTCATCCCCAGTGTCTAAGTCATGTAACATCTTAGAACTTTTCTTGGCATATGTCTTTAAGTGTTTGTGGAATAATAATATAACAATAATAGCTAGCATTTATATAATGCTATGTACCAGGCACCATGCGAAGCTCTTCACAATAATTATCTCATTTAATCCTTAAATTAATCTCAATCCTGGGAGGTAGTGCTATTATCATCCTCATTTTGTAGATGAAAACTCGGAGGCAGACAGAGATGAAATTACTTACACACAGTAACATAGTAAGTATCTGAGGTTGGATTAGTTTATTTTCGTCCCGTGATCTGTGATATTTGGGTTTGTCAAACTCTAGGTTACTATGCTTGTTTTCCTTCTTTCTGCCTTCTACCTAATATGTTCTTCTGACTGAACGATTTCTTAGCCAGTACCAAATCATTTGGATGATTGCTGTTTTGTAGTATTGTTTGACATCTGGTACTAGCAGATTACCTCCAAGTTATGTTGTGTCTGTGTTCTGTGTACATAGTTGTCTTCACCATAAGCTTGAGGGCAGGGACTGTTTTCACCCATAATTGTGTAGCTAGCACTTAGCAGTGTCTGGCACATGACAAGCCCTTAATAAATGCTTGTTAATGTCACTGCTTTTATGCATTTTTGAGGTTTCTTTTTAAACTAGTCCATAGCTTTGGTCAAGGTGCCATGCACAGCTGATATACATATATACTCCTTTCTGTTTCCCTTCAGAACTTGACAGCTGTCTATCCTATTTAACTTTTCTAAAATTCAGTTCGAGTTAATAACTTCAATCCTCTTTATTTTCTGGTTAGACTTGCCTAGATTTGTAAGGCCTCCATGGAACCCCCAGTGATTATTATTTTACTGTCTACTTCTTATGTAACTCATTTCACTTCTCCTTTAAGTATTTGGGTACTCTGCCATTCAGTACTGATATGTTTATTATCACCATTATTATCCACTCTTTGATGACAGTGACTTTGTGCAAAATATATTCTTTCTTTTTATATCATTAAGTCAAGTATATTTTACTGTTAGCATTTCTGAGATTATGATTCCTACCCCTGCCTTTTTTACTTCCCCAGAAACATGCCAGATTTTGCCCCAGTCCCTTATTTTAACTCTGTGTGAATCTTTGGTTCCAATGTTTCTTGTAAACAACATATTGTTGGTTTCTGTTTTCTAATCCATTCTGCCATCATCTGGGTGAGTTCATCCCATTCACATTCACTGTTATTATAAGGGAATGTGTATTTTCTTCCATCTCAATCTGATATTTTCCCTTTATTTGTTTCTTGGTTAATATAATCTGTTTTTTCTCCCCTGTTCTTCTCTTCTTTTCCTCATCCATGTCCTTTCCCTTTCTTTTTTTTCCTTTTAAATCCCTCTTTGTGATTCAGTCTCAGTTGTTAGAGTTTATATTGCTTTTAATCGATCTCTCCCTGAAGCTACCCTTCATCTTAGTGTTCCTCTACCTTCTATCTCACCTTTTTCCTATAGAGTGAAATGTATTTCTGCTTACAAATGTATGGGTGATTTCTTTCCTCCTCAGAAAAGGCAGGGAAATAGGTGCTATTATTATCCCCATTTGACAAATGAGGACATTGAGCCAGACAGAGGTTAAGTGACTTATTCAGGTTCAATGTGAACCTGTGAATGTGAATAGAGTAGAGGCTAGATTTGACCTTGGTCTTCCTGGCTGGTTCTAGTGCTCTATCCACTGGGCCTTATGTATCTATACTTAATATACTCTGTTGTTAGACATTGTTTATTACTCCTTGTAATATTGGTCAATTAATTTTTAAATGGAATCTTGCCTCTAGTGGATAATATATTTTTAGTTTTGTTTTTCATAAGGGATGAAACAACTAGAAAAATTGCAAAAGGTTAAAAATCTTGTTTGAAGATCAAGTTTAATGGTTGAATTTTGGTCTTAGTCAAATCTTTGCAATTTTCTCAGATCATTTTATTATAAAAATAATATTATTTCATCAATATGGCTAGGTTGATATTTTTAGCAATATATAGTTCATATATCCTTTCCACAATATTTGTAACTTGGATCTTTGGGGGGAAAAGTGAGCATGTGAACTCTTCTTTGAAGTTTGAAATTACCTGATTCTAGAAATAAGGACTCTTGATTTACCTGTTCTGTGGCAGTGTTGGGGGAGGGTGGGGGATAAAACCCAAATATACAGCATCTCATGTAGAAAATTGGGTTTGATCTGGAGAAGTCTCTTATTAAGGGCAAATTAGAGATAATACCATGTTACCGAGTTTCTGTTAAACCCAACAAAAGAAATTGTAATAAAGAAATTACAATAAAGTTTTAGGCTGTGTCAACAAGATGCCAAGGCAATTGATTCAGTCCATTTGTTCTAGGGGTGAAGGATCCAGAAGATTGGCTGTTTGGCAAGGTAGAGACCAAATACCCAATTCATTTTTTCAGCTGATGGTGTCAACATGTCTGGATACAAGCTATTTAAAACTCTTCATTTAAAAAAATGGATAAAAACACAGCAGATGGGTTGAGCATGCTAGCTTGAAGGGATAAAAGTGGTTGCTGCGAGATGGATTCCAGCTTTCTCAAAAAGGATGATGGAATGTGCTCTTAATTTTTGGTGTTTTCCCAGGACCAGAGTTTTTAAAATAGTAGAACTATTTCCATCGAATGATTGCATTTTGAAATTAATTGATCAGAAAAATTTCAATCAGAAAAGCTTTGCCAGCCAAGAGACTATTAAGGGAAAAAAATCAAAAGAACTGCCTTTCCTAAAGTTGACCACTTGCTATTTTTCCTTGCTGTTTGTGGTTTGTACAAGTACTTTAAATATATGTGCACTCAAGTAACAAATTTAGATGTTAGACATCAAGATGGTAGGCCCCTAGACTCATCACAGCAGAGGAGGCATAAAAGCTGAATGTTCCACTGTGAGACTGTGTTTCCTTGGCTGCCAGAGTAGTTTAGAAGCAGCTTCTTCAATTAGCAAATAGCAATACAATTGATGCTTAAGACCATGTCAGTTCTATAGTTACAGCAGGACTTGACCAAGAGATCAAGGAAAGAGGTCACAGCATTGAATTTAGCAGGAACCTGAGTGTCAGTCATGACAAGTGTTTCTTCAGTCCTTGCTCCAATACCACTTTCAAGGCATAACTTGAGAATAAATTGGAAGGCAGCCTGTTGTACTTTGGGACAGCTCTAATAGTCAGGAAATACTTCTTTACCACCAGCCTGAATCAGGCTTTGTCATTTCTATCCATTGTTCTTAGTTTTGCCCACTGTGACAAAACCGAACAGCACTCATCCGTCTTCCACATGACAGCTAAAGTTAGTAAACATATCCCCGCAAGTCTTCTCTTCTCCAGGCTAAAGACATCCGCTTCCTTCAACCAGTTCAGGGCAGCCTAAGATACCTTTACGTTTTTTGGCCTGCAGGATCACATGCTTGAATTGTATTGAGCTCACAGTCAACTCAAAGCTAGATTGAAATTGAAGAAGAGGATTAAAGAAGGGATAAGACCTTTACTTGGGTTGAGTGGAATAGTAATAAATGACAAAAGAGAACGTGCAGGACTTCTGAGTTCTGGTTTTGTATCTGCCTTCTCTGCCAAAGAGAATGACCTTTGCCCTGGAAATCCCAGAATAAAAATTACTAACAAGGCATTGATACCCAAAGGGTGGCCATGGTAAGCAAGAAGAGTATAAGAGAATCCTTAATTGCCTTGGATGCATTCAACTTATTGTATCCCAATGAACTCCATCCTTGGATACTGAAAGAAATGAACCAGTATCAATGCTATTTAAAACATCATGGAAAACCATATAGATACCTTAATTTTTGATAAGGGCAAACATCTTCATTTTCAAAGCGATAACAACAAAAGTAAAAAAAAATAAAAAGAACCTCTAAATTAAAGAGCTTGACTTTGATTCCTGAGAAAATTTTCATTTCCATTCTTGCCATTTTAATGACAAAATTGTGTAGTTGCATATTGTTTCTAGTTCCGTTAATTGTGTTAGTTCGTTAAATCTTGCTGTGTCTCACTCAATTCACATATTTATCATTTATATCAGTGTAATAATATTCCTTTACATTCATGTGCCCTAATGTGTTAGGCAGTCCTCAAACAATGGTCCTCACCAAATTGGGGAATCGTAGAACAAGAACAGACCTTAGAGTCTAATCCCTTCATTTCAAAAGATGAGAAAGCCAAGGAGAAGAGAAAGTCTATGGTAAACACAGGGTATTAAGTGGCAGAGCTGGCATTTGTACTCAGGGCCCCTGACTATATTCACTATGATTTCCACTATATCATAGTGTCTCTTTTTGCTGCTATGAATAATTGGGTTGATATCTAGTCTTTCTATTTTATCATTGATCTCTTTGGACTATATACTTAGTAGTGGGATCTTAATGAAAGGACCTAGACGTTTTAGTCACTTTTCTTAAGTTAATTCCAAATTGCTTTCAAAAAAGAGTTATATTGATTCACAACTCTACCACTAGTGCATGAGTGTGCCTGTTGTTTTCCATAACCCCTTTGATACTGATGATTCCTGTTATTGGTTATTTCTGCCAGTCATTATGGTGTGAGGTGAAACCTCAGAGTTGTTTTGTTTTCCATTTCTTTACTGATATGGACCATTCATTCATCTGATTATTTATGGTTTATAATTCTTTTTAGAAATATTTATTTACATTCTTTCATCTATTGATGAATACCTTTTAGTCTCATTATTATTATAAGACTTATATTTGTGTTAGTTCCCTACATATTATGTATATTGGACCTTGAATAGATTTTTTACCCAAAGATTATTTCCCAGTTGATTATTTCCTTTCTTATCCCAGTTCCCTTCATTTTGTGTACACAAAAGTTTTCAACGTCACACAAAGTTAATTACTCGATCTAGTTTATCTCTGTCCTGTGTTTTTCATAAGAATTCACTTCCTACTCATAACTGTGATAGATACTTAGAAATTAGTGTATTTGTTATGGCCTGGTCTTTTTAATATCCAGGTCATGTGTATATTTCGAATTTATTTTGCCTTGTATGGTATAAGACATTAGTCTAAACGTAATTCTTTCCAGAATGCTCTCTAGTTTTTCCAGCAATTATTACCAAAAAAGAGAGTTATTCAAGTAATTTATGTTCTATGGCACATTGAGTTCAATTATTTGTGATACTTCCTTGTTTAGCTTTGTTCCCCCTGATCTGTTTTAAATTTTTAAACAGTACCAAATATTTTTGACATTTATAACTTTAGAATGTGATTGAAGGTGTGAAAAGTACTATTCCACTGTTACTTCTACTTTTTTCATTTTTCCCCCTTGTATTTCCCATTGCCCTTGAAAACTCCCAACTGAATTTTATCTCACTCTATAAAATATCCATTTGTAGTCTGATAGACATAGTGCTAAATCTATAAATAATTTTGATCGTGTTTTCATGTTTATTGGATTGGCATGTTTTAGCCACAAACACTGAATAGATCTCTACTTTTTTCTGAGTCATTAGTTTTTTAAAGACTGTTTTTTAAGCATTGTATTTTATAGGTCTTGAATATGGCTTCATAGGTTGCCTCACAGGGTTTTTATGTCTTTTTATTGTATTGAATGGGACTTCTCAAATTTTTATTTCATCGTGGATTTTGCTGCTTGTAAATGGAAATTCTCTTGCAGGATTTGTTTCAACTACTTTTTGCTCATTCTCTAGGACTTTCTAAATAAAGCATCATGTCATGAGCTGTGTTCTTTTTGCCTATCATTATGGCCTTAATTTCTTTCTCTTGTCTTTTTGCCATTATGATGATTGATTAATCACTAAACTTTTATTAAGTATCTATTATTTGCAAGGTGGTGTGCCAAGTTCTCAGGTTCTGTAACCATGTCAAATAACAATGACTTTGCTCCTATATTTATTGGGAAAGCTCCCAGTGTTTTTCCACTAAATATAATAGTAGATTTTTGTTAGATATATACTTTTGTCTCATTTTTTTAAAAAGTTCTTTTTAAATCTTTGCTTGGTGTACCTTTTTTCATAAATGACTAACTACAGTTTATTAAAATATTTTCCTGTATCTTTTGATATAATTACATGGTTTGGGATGTTTTTGTTTTTATTTTTTCTCTGTTATTTGTCTTTGTTCATTTTTTTTGTCTTGATAATTTGACTTGCTTTCTGTCTTTTTGGCTATCTATGAGCTATCTTTTGGTTATCTTTTTCTATGAATTTGGATGTCATGATGCACATTGGGGTGTTTGGTCCACATAGTTTTAATATTGGTAGCATTTTATTGCCTATAGGTACTTTAAGCATAATATAGTTTCCTTGTTTATTTTTGTTGATTCCGTGAATCTTGGTTTGGCATTGCCCGATAGCATGTTTGCCTCTCTTATTTAAAAAAAGTTACATGGTGTATTGCAGATTTTGTTCCTGTCTCTCATTCTTATTTTTTAGGTATTCTTACTTTTTTTTGCTGTATTTCTTATATATGACAGTGGGGTTTGTTTTCTCATCCATTCCATTATTCTTCTTCGTTGCATTAGGTGGTTTAAACATTTGCACTTAAAGTTATTATTGTCAGACTTGTGTTTTTGGCCATTGATTTCTCTGGGTTTTCTTTTTTTATTCCATTCCTCTTTTAGGCATTTTTTTGTCCCTGCGATTACTTTTAATTGTGCTGATTACATGCTTGTTTAATCCCACAGTCCCTCTCCATCTATCCCACTGTCATTTGCCCATACAATTGTTTAATTTTCCTTGTTTATTTCCTTTTCTTTCTTGTATCTATTTCCCATTATTTGTCCCTTGTCTTTTGCTCCTTTCATTCCAACCTCTTATTTTTAAAATACTTTTCTTTTGCTCTGCCCCTTTCCAAGAAGTTCTTCTTTGTTTTGTCCTCATTATTCTAGTCTCTTCTTCACTTTATTTCTGTATTCATTTTCTTAAACATTTTTTCGTTCTTAATTCTCTCTGGGTACTTTATTGAGTTAATTGTCTTAAATATATTTCAGTTCCTTTTTTGTTTTATTTTTATGTTACTGCCTTTTTAGCTCTTCCTCTGTCCTCCTTATTACTAATGAGCCTCACTCAGAAATATTAATTCATGATGGAAGTCGTATTGACTAGAAGCAGCAACACAAGGTAGCATTTTTCCCGTTTCACAAATTATTCCTCCACATCCTGTCCCCAACGTTGTCTCCTAAAAACACTGTCTTTTCTGTCCCTGAATCTGTTTACTACTTTCATTGCCAACTTTCCCCTAGGAACTCATACACCTGTTCTTCAGGGGTGAGATGCTGCCTAAGGGGGTAAAAAACAATCTGAGAAAGTAGCCTCACAATGTACAAATTCCTCCCAGACTAAATCCATTACAAGGTCCCCATCCATGTCTCCCCAAAGACATGCACACTTCCCCAGAACTGCTCTTCAGTGGTACTCTCGTCACTTGTTAGAAACAATCCTCCTTTTCAGTCCCTCAATCCCTGTCTCTTCCCCTTCCTCTCTTCCTACCTTTATACTATAGTTCTGCCCTTCTCGGTGAAAGACATTTGAAACCAGTATCTCTTCATCCTTCACCCATAGACTTGTCATGGATGAATCACTCATTCCTTTTATTCCACTCTTTTGCTCCCTCCACTTTTGTAACCTTCTACCCAACAAATTCTCCCTGCAGAAAACATTGATTCATTTTTAATTCAGGAGATTTAGTACATGGTATAGAAGTTCAATCCTTCCATCTTTACTTCTCCTAATTCTTTTAGTTCTCCTTATATTTTTCTTTCCTTTGCTCCTTTTTGATCTTTCCGTGGCCTTTGTTCTTTTTGTTCTTTCTTTTAACCCAGATTTCTCTCTCTCTCTCTCTCTCTCTCTCTCTCTCTCTCTCTTTCTCTTTCTCTTTCTCTTCTTCTCTCTCCCTCCCTTTCTCCCTTCCACCTCCTCATTTTCCTCTCCCCTTCTCAATTTCTTTAAAATATGAATCTCATGAAATTACTTATTTTTTGTTAATAATTGCGCTGTTTTCTTGTGCTTCTATTGTTTATGGTGTCATTATTTTTTTATATTCCTTGTTCATATTTTTAAAATAGAATGTCTCAAATGCTCATTTGTTTTACCTATGTCATTTCTATTGATGATTACCTTCAGGTTTACAGAGTTCACAGAGTATTTTTGTTTTTCCTAATTTTTTTTAATCTCTCACTTATCTTTAACATCTTTAGGGAATCTTCTAGATTTAATTTATTTTTTTCAATTAATGGGTTTAACTTGTCTCCTTCCTACCTTTCCATTGGAAAAGAAAACCCTTGTGATTAACCTGCATAATCAAGCAAAACAAATTCCTGGAACCGGCCCCGTCAAAAATGTTATATCTCATTCTGTATCTTGAATCTATCAACTCTCTATTGGGAACTGGATAGTATGCTCCATAGTAGATCTCTGGAACCATGGTTGGTCATTACATCAATCAGAGTTTCAACAACTCTTCGTCATGGATTCAATTTTTCCTACTTGTGTTATTTAATTCTGTGTTAAGAACATTATTTTCTGACTTGAAAGCTCTACTCTCTGACCTAAATTAGTTCTCAAATTTTATTCTGTGAAATTTATTTCTTTTGTGGACCATTGTTAAGTTTCTTGTTATTGTTTTATGATTTCTGGTAAGTTCCCAGGATTCAATCTTGCATTAGTCACTAATGGTTTCTTTCCTTCAGAGTCTCGTACTTACTCAGTGAGCTTTGGATTATCTTGAAATTTTCCCCTCTCTTGCCCTCCTCTTCTCTCATGGTTTATCTGATTGTGCTATGGGATTTATTCTGGCCTTTTGATATCTTCAGTTTTTCAGCCTTTTCATTGACTGATATTTTGGATTGTTTCTTTTTTTTAAATACATAACTGTCCAAGATTGTGCTATGGAGATGGTCTAGTTTCCTCATTTTGTGGAATATGGAGGTTTCTGTCTTGACTCCTTGATTGGAGGTGACTTTTGGGGCCAGAATTGCCCCTAGCAGCACTTCCAGTCCATGTTTTGTTAGACCCAATACAGCTGCATAGGCCAGCATGTTTTTTTTTCCCCTTTCCTTTTTGTGACTTGTCAGAATCAGTATTTGCAGCTCTTTGCATAGTGAGGATGTGTGGGAGATATTTGGTCAATGGCATTGTAGAATCTGAGGTCCCTATGCTAGAGAGAAATCCTTATGTCCAAGTCTTCAAGTTTTGCTTGGGCTCACTGATGTTGTTTTATGAAGGCAGATACCATTTGACTGGGGGTTCTGAGTCATACCTCTATGTATTAAGTTCTCTGTTATTCATTCCTTAGGCTTTTTACCTTGCCTGGAGATGCAGAGCAGAATCTCTTCTAAATCTCTTGTATGATTAGCAGTAATATATCTAAGATTTTCAGTTTCTTGCCTAAGAGACTTTGTGGAAATGAGACAATGCATATGTACAATTCAAGAATTCTCAAATTTGTTTTCTCCTGTGTGTGTGTGTGTGTGTGTGTGTGTGTGTGTGATCCTGGAATGCTGCCAAGAGGTATGTTCTCAGAGGCTAACACCCATATAAGTTCTTTGAGACAATTTCTTCTGTACCTTTGACAGTATTATTTGCTATCCCAATATCTGAACACTTACTGCTCCATGGGGATCTTGGTCTGTGATGAAATTGTAACATGATGTCAGTGCAGGCTATATTTGGATAATAGCTTTTGAGACCACTAATCCTCCTTAGTAAGTACCTGGTAGGTAATAGATACCTTGAGAGAGTAATCATTTATAAGCTACATATGATAAAATGTCTTACATGTATTAGGCATTTAATACATATTTGTGGAATTGCATTGTATTGAATTATTTTTTTCCTGTGGCAGGTTTAGAGTGACAACTGGTTAATTGAAGGATGTGGGAAGCCATAGGTATTCTTCCTTTTAATGTCTAAGCAACTTATGTCCTGTTGTTTGAAAAGTGCTAAAAAAAAAACCCCATTGATCTAAAACCCAGGTGGAGAAGTGATGGCTTAAAGCAGATTTAAAGTGGTTCTTTTTTAAGGGTTGCTCTGGCGTCATCAACAACAACAAAACCTGACTCTTCTAGAAGATTTCAAATTCTCTTAAAAACAAAAAAAAACATTGTTTTTTCATGGCAGTGAATTTCATTTTTTGCTGTTTTGAACAATCAGCAAGCATTCAATTAAATTAGGTAAGCAGTTTCTTTTATTTCAAGATATTACCCTTGAACCTTATTCTGTAAAAGCACTTCAACACCTAAGAAATTAGACTGAGGCTTTCAATTTAAGGAAGGATTTTATATTAATTTATGCTATAAAATTCTGTGGAAAAAGTTGTCCATATACAAGACTGCCTTAGTCTAGAATTGCCTTTTTTTTCATTCAAAGGTCTATTGAGTGTCTTTTAAGTGCAAGGTTATCTTATACTAGATTATCTTAAACCAAGCTAATCAACATTCCTGCCTAGTCTCGTTCTGTCCTCTTTTGCCTTCAAAGATCTGCATAGATAATGCAACATTCCTGAAAGAAACTTAGCACGGTCTCCCCTTGTTGAATTTATTCTCTATTTTTCATGACCCAGTTCAGATACTCCTTTTTCCTTGATCCTTCATTGAGACTTTCTTGATGCCTCCCTTTCCCCTGCTAAAAGTGGTCCTTGACTTCTTCTATGCCACTTAATCATATTCTTTTCTCTTATTACCATGATTTGCATCCATTGCTCATATTCCTGTACTAGATTCTAAGTTCCTTCAGGGCAGGAACTGTCATCTTTCATATTTGTATTCCTGTGATACTTTTCACATAAATAGAATGATTACTAAATATTGAATTTTAATTTCAGCAAAGTTGTTATTCTAATACTTGCCTGGCTACGTAAATTCATTCTCACTGCTAGATTTTGACTACAAAGTTTTGTGATATATGAAAACTTAATTTATATATTCTACCAGTCTGGGTAATCTCCAATACAGTTTCCAATTGCTTTAGTTTCTTTTGTTTTATCTTTACTCAAATTCTCTCTTTAATTTTTCTACCCTTTGCTTTGTAGATTTTTATGCAGGCATAGCCTTCTTGATATAGATTGCTGCCAAAGTAATCTTTTTATAGTGCAGGTCCAACTATGTCCAATTCAATAAATTTCAATGGTTTCCTGTTATCTCCAGGATCAAACATAAAATCCTCTGTTTTGTGTTCAGAGCCCTTAATAACCTCATATACCCTACTTGTCCAGTGTTCTACCTTGCACCTTCCCCTCTTACTCTGCTGGCTAGTGACGCTGGCCTCCTTGCTGTTACTCTGCCATGATGAGTCCTCTTGACTCTGGGAGATATGTTCTTGTTGTGTCCAACTCTTTGTGACCCCATTTGGGAGTTTTCTTGGCCAAGATAATGGAGTGATTTGCCATTGCCTTCCCCAGGTCAATTTATAATTGAGAAACTGAAGCAAACAGGGTTAGGTGACTTTCCCAGGGTCACACAGCTAGTAAATGTTTGAGGCTGATTTGAACTTATGAAGATCAATCTTCCTGGCTCCAGGCCTGGCCCTCTATCTGCTGGCCCACCTAGCTTCTCTCTGGGAGATATACTCCATGATTATACCCCGTGCCTGGAATTCTCTTTGCTCATCTCTACCTCCTGGCTTCCTTTAAGTCTCAGTTAAAATCTGACCTTCTATAATAAGCCTTTCCCAATCCTCCTTAATTCTAGTGCCCTCTTTCCATTGATTATCCTCAATTTATACCTAGTTGTGTGCATGTTGTCTCCCCATTAGACTGAGTTCCTTGACTTGTCTTTTATCTTTCTTTGTATCTCTAGTGCTCAACATAATCCCTGACAATTAGCAGACACTTAATGAACATTTACTGGCTAGCTTCTCCATTAACCATCCTTTTATGTTTTTATACTTTGAGGGCAAGTTATCTCTTCCATTGCTGTTCCCCAGTTGTGAATCCCATCCCATCTATCAAGTCTTGCTGATACCAATGAAGCCATCTGCATTTCCTCAGATTTATTTACTACTTATGTTTTAAGAAGTGTCATGTAAATGTCTGAGTCTGTAAGTATTGTTCTAGATGGTCCAACCCTTTTTTCCTGTGAATTACTAGGTACTTTGCTCCTTCAGCATTATTTCCCTCCATGTCCTGCCTGTTTCAATTCCTAGTGTCCAATTTGGCTAGGTTGGGTTTTTTTGGGTGGGGGAGGAGGTTTCCTTTCCCCTCCATTTTCAGTTTAATGCCACATTGATCAAATTGGTAAATATCTCTTCAAACATTTTCCCCCCAATCCTTATGAAATGTAATCTCTTTTTAGCAAGGAGTTCATTATTCTGATATCTGTAACTCTGATGGGGTGCTTGGGATCTATGTTTGTAATATCAGTTTGTAACATCAGTTTGTAAAATCGATTTGTAAAACAAGTCTGTAAAATCATCCCCCCAGCCTCAGAGCATTAACTCTGCCCCTTCCCCCTACCAGCACTCTGCCCAGCAACAACTTATGAACTGTTTATTTCTGCTTGGAACAATAACAAGCTACACCTATGAATCCTTCGCTAAACCATCTATAAACATTTTAGCTTAGGGAAATGTTATCGCCCCTTAGTAAAGTGGGCCAGCTGGACCCATAAATCCTTTAATGCCCTATCTATAGGTTAACTCCTTAGTCAATTATCCACATACTGAGTCTCCTCCATTAGCCTTGGTTCTCAACATCCATCTTGACAAATATGACACTGATGGGTGGCAGACTAGGCACTTCTCAGTCAGCCCTTGACCACTAGCTGACTTAGTGATGTTTCAGGCCAAAAACCATACCTCTAGGTAGCCTCCCCTTGGGCTATTGGGCTATTTCCCAGTGAATTATGGGTGATACATCTGTGCAGTTGACATCAAAAGTGCATGTTCCTTTAAGCACTGACCACTCCTTAGCTCCTCCCTAATCCCACCCTTACTCACCTAGTTAGCACAATTGACATCTTATTAATTGCCTAGACTCCTTAAAAACTATGCCTGTGTCCTCTTTAAGTTTGCAGGTTGTCTAAGAACTCTTGCCCACTGTACAGCATAACAATAAACTTTCATGTCCCCTAAGGACCTTTGCCCGCTGTAAAGCGTACAATAAACTTTTACAATTCTGACTCCAAGTCTGCTTGGGCCTACTGAATTCTTTTCCAGACTGAATCTCAGGCATTCTGGTCGTTGATAAGGATCAGAGTTCCTGTATAACCTGTTGCCACCCCCCATCAACTCTAGCCCCAGAAACAAAATCCTTTTCTTGAATACAAACTACCTGGCCATCTGTTCACTTCCTTTGTCTGCCATAGCTCAAACTTTCAGGTGACACAGTTGAGATCACCACTGTGCTCTAAGGCCATTAGGCTTCCTGAGCACTTCTGTAATGTCACTAAAGATATATCAATTTTCATTTCAACCAAAGCAAATCAGTATTTGTTGGCAAATGTCATGGCTAAGAAATTTATTTCAGGAAGGAGGCCTATTTCCTCATTGGTAATGTCAGAACTGTAACTGTAGCTCTGGTCAGGGAGTGTCCAACCGCAGATTTCTTAGTACTTGCTAGCTCCTATGGGTTTCTTTTATTTAGAGTATCCCATGGGATACTACTGTCCCTTCAAAGCAGTCTGCTCTATATTCTACAGGAAAGTGCCTCAGATATCTGCTCTAATTCTATTCCATAAGTGATATTGATTGATCCTTAGAATACTAATCTATGCTAGGTGTGGCCATCTGTTACCTTGGTTGTGATGTTGAAGTTCTGGCTTTTGAATATACTTCCCAGGGGTCCATGAGGATTGACACAGTCATGGGATAACATTTTCTATTTTCAGTGCTATGTCCATATCCATGCATATACGGCCATGCTATCATCTCTCTTCCTCTTTCCTACTGTACTGTATGTGCTGCATCTTGTCGAAATGTTTCCCCATGCTTCCTTTTCAAGTGGTTTCTTAGAGCAGATGTTCCCCGAATGTACTTTCTTCTACTTTAGAAGCATTTTTCCCACACAAACAACAGATTGTTTTGTGGTTGTCCTTTAAAATTAAGGGGAGAAAAAATCCACAGCGCAGATGTTTGCTTTCCCTTTCCCCAAATCATTGGCAAAGATATATAGAGGGGGCATGCTTCCTGTTTCTTCCCTCCCTCCTACTGTCATATCACTAATGTGGCTTCTAAACCTTCTCAAAAGAGTACTCTTTCGTCTTTTCTGGGTAAAAATGCATTTTCTTAGGAGTTTAAATAATCTCATTAGCAAGTGAGCTTCAAAGGCTTGTAAACAAGACTGGTTAACATTTTATGATTAACAAAAATGTTTAATAATTTCATAACAGCCATAATTAAAACTAGAAATCACAAAAATATCTTACTGACAATGGCTTTAAGAGTGATATCTAAGTGCTATTCAGCAGTCAAGAAAGCATAAAGTTCAATTTTCCTCACATTTGAAGATGATTCTTTAAAATCGTCTATCTTCAGGCTCATCAGAGACATTTTCTCTTCAGGTACTATCCAGAGTTCTTAAACTGTTTCACCCTGAGGTATTCTCTGATCCATTGGATAGAATTCTATAACTCTGTGAGCTCTGGCCCTTCTGCCTGCTTTGAACCTTTGCTTTCTGGTTTTGAGTAACCTCTCTAACAGCCAGATGTCATGACCTGTATCTTGTCTGATGTCAGTTACACCTTACTTCTCTGCCTTGTTCTGACTCTCTTGGGTTCTAATGACTCCCAGATCTGTATACCCTGCTCTAGTCTCTCCCCTCAACTCTAATACCTTGCCTTCTTCTCACTCTCTCCTAACCATGGTCCTATTCACTGATTGACCATTTACATCTCACTGGTAATTCCGATTCCCTGCCTGGACCCTTTAGCTCTGACAGATGAACTTTTGCTGTATCTTGCAAGAATTCAGGGATTCGCACAACTTTCCACATTTTCTTTGACATTCTCTACCCCCTGCACCGATGCCCACCCCACAAAAGCCTGTTGAAAATTTCCATTTACGTGTCCCATGGGCTTCTCAAATTGAACATATCCAAAATATATCTTATTTATCTTTCTCCCCCAAACTAACCCCTCTTCCATACTTATATGTTACATTTGATTAATGATGAAAGAACGACAGAGGGGCGGCTAGGTGCTCAGTGAGTAGAGTGCCAGCCCTGGAGTCAGGAGGACCTGAGTTCGGATCCGGCCTCAGACACTTAACACACACACACACACACACACACACACACACAAACTAGCCGTGTGACCTTGGGTAAGTTACTTAACCCCAACTGCCCTCCAAAAAGCAAAAAAAAAGACAGAAAGGAAGAAAGAAGGAAAGGAAGGAAAGAAGGAAGGCAGAAAGAAAGAAAAAGAAAAAAAGAGAAAAAGAGGCATCAGCGAAACATTTTAAATACATGGAAAATGCCAGAAGGAATTTAAGAAGAGGACACAGCCAAAATCAGTGTTGGTACGACCATGTTATATTTGATGTATATATTTTTTTGTTTTTGCTTTTTTTGAGGGGGGAAGGTAGGGCAATTGGGATTAAGTGACTTGCCCAAGGTCACATGGCTAGTTTTTGTGTTAAGTGTCTGAGGCTGGATTTGAACTCAGATCCTCCTTACTATAGGGCTGGTGATCTATTCACTGGACCACCTAGCTGCCCCTGATGTATATTTTTTAAAAAAACAAACTTTGTGTAGTAGATACACATTTTCATGTGTAGTCCTCCTTTTCTGTCTTCTATATATGGAAATATCCATATTTGTTGATGAAGGTCATTTGAAAAAATATTCCTTTTTTATTAAAGTTGGCAAGGCAAACTTTTACGTTGTCAGGCCACCAAGTACTTTTCAGGGATTTAGACCAGCTTTGTTCTTATTCTAACAAACTACTAATTAATGACCTGTTTTCCCTCTTGGTTAATATTGTCTTCTTTTCACTTTCTATCCTTACCTATTTCCAACAAGTATTTATTAAGACCTACTATGTATTTCTAGAGATAGAAAGGCAAAGCAAATAGAGTGTGGGACTTGGAATCAGGATATACCACTTTTGACACTTACTTGTGATGATAGATAAGTCTATTTACTTCTTTATGGTTCAGACACCTCCAGAGAACTTATTTAATAAGTCATTGGCTGTTTCCTGTGAGTGAAGGCAATTCCCATACTGAAGGAATCATAATTTGTGTATTTTGTATCTACTATTATGCCAGGGCTAGTAGGTAGTATAAAAGAAGTAGAATAATAATTATAATTCCAATTTCTCTAGAAGTGTAAAGTGCTTTCCTGATAATATTATTGATAGGGACAATAAGAAATGGGAGTTTAGAATATGTGAATGAGAAATTTATGGAAAAAGAACAGCACACATATATACACATATGTGTTTATGTATATATATGTATACACATGTAATACACATATACATATACAAGCACATGCACACACATATCAGTTCCTCTGCGTCACTCCATCAGTTTCCACTGGATTTAGAATTTGTCTCCAGAAGGTAGCTAACTACTCCCATCAAGATTCTAGGGGTAATCTTGAGGTTCTAATTCTATTACTCATGAACCCCATGCAGCATGTACCCGAGGATCAGTTAATCATTTGATATCAATTAGCCCACTAGAGTTAATTTTTAGAACAGGGTATTTACTAATATCATATAGTAAGAACAACTGGGGGAAAAACTTAGCACAAACAACTCAAAAGTAATCAGCTCCCCAAAAGGATTGGGGGACACTCCCCTTTCACATAGAAAGTCTTTGGAGAGAATTGCCTCAAGCTTGGAGAGTTCCTATGTTAATGGGATAACTCATAGATCCTGGTTCCTAGAATTTCTTTTGTTCATTTGTAGAGTTCACATGAAGTTATTTCTGGTGTGTATAACACTCTCTTGGGCTCCAAGGGTCAGTGTCTTACCTAAAGTTGTCTTTCTTTAATGATACTAATTTGTCCTTTGCTGCTATTGTAAGCATTGCTTGTCAGCCCCTGCTGTTCCAAGGACATTATTACCATTGCTGATGGGAAGTAATCCTATGAGTCCTTCAGCCTTTCAAAGCTCACAAGTCACTCTCTGGTCATATGTGGGAGGATAGGGTGTTTCCGTACATGTCCTTCCCCCCAAGTGATCTCTCAGGTGTTTTGTTAGAGCTATTCCGCCATGAGGCTGGATACGGGATTCTATCCAAACCCTATGGAATCTGATTGATTCTCTTCAACCAACCATGAGATATTCCCTATGTGACACCATCTACCTTCATTTGTGACCAAGGTATTAATTTCCTCAAAATTGGCTAAGAAATTGTTCATAACTTAACACTTGATGGGCAGCTACTTTGTTTCTAGTTTGTGGATATAACAGAAAAATCTACGGTAAATGGTTTTGTAAATAGGTTAATTTGTCTTTGGAATATACTTCTTTGGGCCTAGTTTTATTCACAGAAACACATAAATTGGTGATGGTTTTTGCATGTTTCTTAATTACTTTCCAGAATTGTTTGACCAGTTCTAAGCTATACCAAACAGTACATCAGTATGCCTCTCTTCTTTTGTGATTTTTGCAATATGATAAGTGTAAGGTGGAATCATAGCTTTATAATTTATGTTTCTCTTAAGATTATCAATTTGAAGCTTTTCTTTGTAGAATGTTGATAGTTTGCATTTCTTCTTTTGAAAATTGCCTGTTCACATCTTTTGATGATTTATTTATTGGACAAATGGTTCTTGCTCTTTTATATTTGCATCAAAACCCTACTGGCACTGGTACATCTTGTCACTAGAACTGTATCTTCCATCAGGGTTCTATGGGTTGTCATGAGTGGCTGGGGGCTATCAAACCAAAAAATAAACAAGAAAGAAACTAAGGAGGCAAATAGGATATTAGAAAAGTTAGATATGAGAGACCTTTGGAGAAAACTGAATGGTAGTAGGAGGGAATACACCTTTTTCTCAGCAGCATATGATACCTACACACAGACTGATCATGTATTAGTGTTTTATAACCCTTAACATCAGTGTAGAAAGGCAAGAATATTAAATGTATTCTATTGGATCATAATGCAATAAAAATTGCATTCAACCCAGGGCAGTAGAAAGATAGATTAAAAATTAATTGGAAAATAAATAATTCAGTCCTAAAGAATAAGTGGGTCAAAGAACAAGTCCTAGAAAAAAAATAATTTCATTAAAGAGAATGACAACAATGAGAAATACCAAAATTTATGGTTATGCAACCAAAGTGGTACTTAGGTGAAAATTTCTTTCTTTAAATTCTTTTTTTTTGGAGGGGGGAAGGCTGGGCAATTGGGGTTAAATGACTTGCCCAAGATCACAAGGCTAGTAAGTGTTAAGTTTCTGAGATCACATTTGAACTCGGGTCCTCCTGACCTCCAGGGCTGGTGCTGTATTCACGGCGCCACCTAGCCACCCCATTTCTCTAAATTCTTACATCAACAAAGTAGAGAAAGAACAGATAAATGAACTGGGCATGTAATAAAAAAAAAAAACCTAGAAAAAGCAAATTTAAAAAATCCCAGTTGAGCACCAAATTGGAAATCCTGAAAACCAAAGGTGGGATTAATATGATTAAAAGTAATAAGAAAATCCAACAAATAACAACAAAGACAACATCTATTGATGTAACAAATAAATCTAGGAGCTGGCTTAATAAAAAAAAAACCCCTACAACCAATAGAATAGATAAGCCATCGGTTAATTTGATTTTTTTTTTTGAAAGCAATCAGGGTTAAGTAACTTGCTCAAGGTTACACGGCCAGTTATTTTTGGGTGTGGTGCTGAGTATCTGAGGCCGGATTTGATCCAGGTCATCCCGACTCTGGGACTGGTGCTCTTACTCGCTGAGCCACCTGGCCGCCCCTAAGCAATTGGGGTTAAGTAACTTGCTCAAGGTTACACATCCAGGTGTTTCTGGGTGGGTGCTAAGTGTCTGAGCCCGGGATTCGATCTCCAGGTCTTCTCAACACTGGAGCCGGTGCTCTTACTCTCTGTGCTACCTGGCCGCCCCGGTTAATTTGATTTTTAAAAAAGAAAGGAAACCAAATATCTAATATCAAGAATGAAAAGGGTGAAATCACCACTAGTGAAAAATAAATTAAAGCAATCATTAGGAAATATTTTGCCCAAATATATGTCAATAAATCTGACAATCTGAGCAAAGTTGATGAATATTTACAAAAATATAAATTACCCGGATTAACAGATCAGGAAATCGAATGCCTGAATAACCCCACCTTTGAAAAAGTAATTGAACAAGCCATTAATTAACTCCCTAAGAAAAAAAATCTCTTGGTCCAGATGAGTTCACAAGTGAATTCTACCAAACTTTTAAAGAACAACTAATTCTGATACTATATAAACTATGTGGGAAAATAGGCAAAGGAGTCCTACCAAACTCCTTTTATGACGCAAAAATGGTGCTTTTACCTAAACCAGGAAGAGCTGAAACATAGAAAAAAAAATTGTAGACCAATATCCCTAATAAATATCGATGTAAAAATTTTGAACAAAATACTAGTGGGGTGATTACAGTAATATTTCATAAGGATTAAATATTATGAGCAGGTGGGACATGTCAGGAATGCAGGGTTGGTTAAATATTAGGAAAACTATCAGAATAATTGGCCGTAGCAATAACAACAGTAACAAAAATCTTACGATTATCTCAATAGATGCAGAAAAAGCTTTTGACAAAATACAGCACCCATTCCTATTAAAAATAACTAGAGAGCATAGGAATAAATGGAGTTTTCCTAAAGTAATCTGTAGTATCTATCTAAAGCCATCAGCAAGCATTATGTGTAATGGGGATAAGCTAGAAGCTTTCCCAATAAGTTCAGGCTGAAGCAAGGATGCTCATTATCACTACTATTAGAAATTTTAGCTTTTGCAATAAGAGAAGAAAAAGAAATTGAAGGAATTAAAATAGGCAACAAGGAAATAAAACTATCACTCTTTGCAGATGATATGATGGTATACTTAGAGAACCCTAGAGAATCAACTAAAAAACTACTTGAAATAATTAGCGACTTTAGCAAAGTTGCAGGATATAAAAAGCCCACTTACCATTTCAGAGTCATTAGTGAGAGGCTGTGCTTTTACTAGAGATGACAACAAAGCCCAGAAATAGATTAATTGATGGAATCAAAGCTGCCAAAGTGCCTTTATGGCAAAGGTTATGCAAGTGTGAGGAAATATTCTTACACTTTCCATCAGTGTGAAAGAGGAGCCTTTAAAGTACAATTTAATAGCCAAAACAGAAATCCTGAACTGACAAGAACTCTTTCCATCTCACTGTCCTTTATTGGTATGTACAGGATAACTTTAGAGTCATTCTGATTTTTTTTTCGATTCAAGGAATTTTGAAGACAGTTTTGACCATTTGGCTGAAACATTATATATTGAAACTCCTCTTAAAATATTCATTCCAGGAATAAAATGTTCCAGACAAATATCTTTTTCAGGATATTCACATAAACGATATGACAACTGAATGGAACCCTTTAAGTTTAATCCACTATCAAAGAATAAACCTATTAAATACCCAGCATTCCTTTGGTGACCAACTTTTTGACCTCTTCAGTACTTCTTCCTCCAGTTAAGGAGGTTTGAATATCCAAAGTTCTGAGTATGTATTTTTGAAATGCGCAACAACTTGGTTAGCCTGCAGATTTCATCTGGCTTAGTGCTGCTTTACATTTCCAGAAATGGTTCCACTAGCTAAATGTTAATTCCTAGGCTTACTCACTTATCACAAATTTCTTGAAAACCAATGGGCAAAACTTGTGGGTCTGGGACAGACTTACCCATAGCAAACAGAGAAGGCGGTGGGGTACTGCAGTGCCTTTTGAATTCAGTTATCAGTCCAGACCTGGAGTTGATTTCTGCTTTCTGATGCTTACTAACTGTATGGACCACTCCCTTAACTTCTTGAAGTATCAATCACTTCTTCTGTAAAATGGAAATAGCACTTGTAATATTTACCTCATGGGTTGGAGGTGAGGAAAGTACTTTGTAAACCTTAATGAGCTATATGAATGTGAGTTATTGATGTTATTATTACCATTGTTAATGGTATGTGAATTATTTTTATCCTCATCATTAGTAATAATACATTGTAATCCACTAATCATTCTAGTCCAAGGAGCAGTGTTAAGCACTCACTGTTCAGAATATAAAGAAAACATGAAAGCCTTGTACTAGGAGCTTACTTCTTGCCATTCCCTCAGTGTGTATCATTCTTATTTTCCTGAAAGTCCTCTCTCTAATATGCCAGTTAAAGAGCTTTATAAAAACTGGGAGGGATGAGCATTTGAGGCATTCTTTTCTGTTTCTTAATTTATCAAATATACCATATGTTAGGGAAAGGGGCAATATTTGGGTCTGTTGTCTCCTAAGGTTTATTTACTGTCTGTGCAATTGTAAAATGGATACTAGCTTTAATATTGCATTGCTAGCCAAACACAGTCATGGAAGGATTAAGTTCTAAGCTTGAACAATGGGAAGCATTAAATTCTTTGACTATGGCTTGCAGTTACATTCCATGTTATGATAACCAGTCTAGCAAACTTGTATTTTATTAAATGATTCAACTTAGAAAGAAATGTCTAGAATATCAAAAGGATCTGTGATTTCTTCAGTGTGGGAAAACCCTCAGTGCGGGCATCCAAGACACACTGTAACCCTTCTATGACTTATGAATAATAATCCTGGTGCATTTCCTGAGCTACATAGAGGTTAAGTGATTTGTCCAATGTTGCACAGTCAATGAGTATCAGGGATAGACCTGGAACCCAAGCTATATTGATGCGAAACCAAGTTCCCTATCTGCTTGGTCATTATCCCTCTGCTTGCCTGGATGTTGGGGAACAATTTGATGGCCACATAAATAACCGTCTTCTACCCCCTAAGGTCAGATTTCTCATTAGATAAAGACAATGGTAACTCCACTAGCCTTCCACTCACCTTAGAAACATGATCATGTAACCCTGGTTTATCAAAGACTATGTCAGAGGAATGTCAGCTCTGGCAGGTCCTATTAATGAAGGAAAGAATCCAAGCTAGAAAGGCTTTGGGTATGCACCCAGTGATGGAATACATTTCTCATCTGATGATGGACCTAGGTGATTTGTAGAGTTGCATCTCCAGGTTGGCCATAGGGTGATACACTTTTTGGCTATAGCAACTGTACAGCATCTCCTATGTTGTAAAGAGCTTGCTAGTAATATTGGGGATGGGAGGCCCCGAAATAATGACTATAAGGAAAGGAAAACATGTATTCTTTTAAAATAATCACACTACTTTGGGTAAGGATTTTATTTGACAAAATCACAAGGAATCTAAATTTGAATTTTCTTCCAGTAATAGTAAATAAAGAATAAATAGAATGTCACTGCATTTTAAGAATGACATTGCTAAGCTGAAGGGTATCTCCAGGAGGCCTTGAATTCATAGCATATGAGGATTATCAGTAGAAGAAAGTGAGGATGTGTAGCACAGAGAAGATAAGACTAAGGCAAGGGGGATGGAGCATGGAGCTCTGAGGATATCTGTCTGGAAGTAATGGAAGATCTTCCATGTGGAAGAGAGAGTGGGAGGAAGACTATATGCATCAAAGATTAAATTAAATGTGAAGATTCCAGGAGATGGAGATGTTTTGCATAAAATGGCACCCACTAACCAGCCTTGATTTAGGAAGTATTTCTTTCACTTCAGTTCTTACTTTTGTCAATGTTGGCTACTGCCTTTCCAGCACTTAGAAAAGACAGGATCGTAGAAATGGAATAGTGAAGTCAATTTGGGCTGTCAACCTAACGCTAATCAATGCCATCAATGGCAACCTGTCCTAGGAAGTTAGCCAGCTGTTAAATTTGCAAGAAAAGCTTTGGATAGGTCACAAGAAGCAAATATTTGTAGTATATTGTCTACTAGTACCAAGCCCAGCACTAATGCTTGTCCCAAATCCCCTAGTTCTAGTTAGTGCTTTCTGAATATTTTGAAGATACAGGGATCAGCAGAGCACTATTGGTTAGTAAATATAATAATTAGATATAAAAGTATGAATCCTGAAGGAAATTATAATTACTACTCTTCACATCAAAACAACAACTAAAATCTCCAAAGTGATTTTCCTTTTCCTACTAAGTAGAAGTTGAAAGGTTTTTTTTTTTGTTTCCAATCATAACAAGGGATTTTTATACCTATAACAAACCACAAACTACCCAATGCAAGGGCCTAAAGCAGGAGTGGCAGATGGAGCTCAATCCAGCCTAAAATCTCATAGCTTCCTAGTTTAATTAAATATTCTTTCTACTTAAGTGCTAATTGCCATTTTAATTGTAGCGGGTGGACTTCAAATAATATCAGTTTCTGCTAAAATCAGCACCCTAATGAAATGCACGATGGTTTAGTGCATTATGAAAAAGTGACTATGTTTCATTATCCTGGATTTCTTTAGCTTCAATTGCTACCTGTCTTCCCATATCTCAGTGACTCTATCCAACTTTAAGCCTGTTCATCTAACCTTTTATCTTTTCTAGTCACTTTGAAGAATGGATAAAACTATCCAGAACCATTCAAGTCTAGGAGGGAGATACCTGGGCAAACCCATGACATGTAATGATATGACTTTCCAAATCTTTCATTAAAAAAAAGAGAAATTATGTGGAAAAGGAAACTTGAAAAGGAAATTCTGCACTTAAAAGAAATCATTTGTCATTTTAGCAAATATTCTGACATATAGCAATTAGAGTAGCATCTTTCAGCTAAAAATATCCCTGGAGTGGAAGCTCAGGTTTCAGCTTCAGCTCTGCCACTAAATTTCTGTGCAATTTGGACCAAGTTACTTCTTCTCGCTAAGTTGTAATTTCCTCACCTGCAGAATGAGTGATCTGAATGAAATATTAGCTAAGGTCTTTTTTTAGCTCTTAAAACTCCTGACTCTTTCAAGGAGCTTAATTCATTATAAAGAGATAGTGTTGGACTGTTGATACATCACGATCTCCATCTTTGGCTTCCAGATAGGGAGAGGGAATGTACCTATAACTTCACAAATTGGAGGAAATTCTCTTTACTCAACCCATCTATACTTATAGTCTTGGAGAATTTCCCAGAGTACTTAGAAGTGAAATGACTTGCTTAAGAACGCACAGCTCATATGTGTCAGAGGTGGTATTTGAACTGAGAACTATCTGACTTCAAAGCCAGCTCTCTACTGAACCACCATGCCTTGTCTCTGATGGAGCTTTTTAGAGCAATAGAAAAAAACTGGGCTGCTTTTGGATCAGACCTAGCCAGATGGATCCCAAGTCTTTTGGGATACTCACATTGTGTAAAGTTTCTTAGGACAACCCTGCTCTAGCCTAGCATCTAAGAGGATTGACACTGCAGTCTATTCTACATATTGGGAATAGAAGAAATTGGCTCCTGTCATTGGGATCTTTATGTCCATGGAATCCTTAACCTTTAGTAAAGATAAAGACTATTTCTTCTTTCATTGGATATTAATGTACTAGATGAAAATAGATGTTTCCTTTGGATCATATCGGCTCACAATCTCTGATCATGTCGGCATCATACATCTGGGTTGTTTTTCATTATGATCTGAGTGCTGGAATTTGTCCACTATGCTTGTGAATTGTTTCTAACATCTTACTAAAAATTCTTCTTTCTGTGTTGTGTCCTAACCATGCTCACAAATCAACCCATTTTCCTAACCGTTTCATCCTTCTTCTAAGGACTGAATCAGTAATTACTTGAATCAGTAATAAATATCTTGACTTTAAGTTGCCTTTCTTACCACCATGAAGTCACCTTTCTACTCTATTGAATGGAGAACCAGAATGATTAAGTTTGAGTCTTGATTTTGACATGTATTTGCATGACCTTGAGTAAGTCCCTTAATTTCTCTTGGCCTCCACTGTAAAATGGGGAGAAGATTACTGGCATTATCTATGTACGAGGTTGTTGGGAAGAAAGCAATTTGTAAACCTGAAATATTTTTTTTCATAATTCTTTACAGCAGAGAAACCTCCATTTCTCCAGTGTATACAGTCAATCAAGATAATTTGGGATATTGTGGAGGGGAAGGGTCAGCTAAGCTTTCCAATGGAGGTAACTCTTATCTTTTGGCTGTATAGACCAGGTCCAGATAAGCTAAAATCAATCTACCATTGGTCAGTGGCATAAAAAGTAAAAAGAAAGAGTGTGTATCCTCACTCTATCATTAATATTCTAAGCTCATATCTAGTATCCAGTATCATAAATCATGATAAATAATTTTTGTATGATGAATAAATCACTTTGAAACTTCCCAGTTTCAAAGAAGATGGGTATAATTAGAATAATAAGGCTGTAAGTAACTGAGATGTCATCTATTTCATACTCCTGCCTCTCAGATAAACCAGCCCAGACAGATGTGAGATCAGACTTTTTATGAGACGCTAACAGAAAGGGATTCCCCATCATCCTATAATGTCATTTTTGGCCCAGGGTGTGGTTGTGATTTTAAGTATTTCAGCTTCAGTAGTTTGTGCCAATATACAGCAATCTTCACAGTTAATAAATCCTTCCTTATGCCCAGCCCAAATCCCTTCTTTTGTAGTATAAACCTATTTGTTCATCCTCAGGGGAATTTTTTTGGGAAATATAGGTAGGATTGAACCTCCAGAAGAACTGAATGAAAATCAGCCCAATCTGTGCCTTGGGAATTCTGTACTAAACAGGTATGGCATCAGTAACATACTTCTCCCTCATGCTGCATTGTTCTTAAATCAAGATTGATTTTTTCTAACATTGCCACATTGATACTGAACCTTCTGTTAATGCAACACAATAAATGCAGATAAAATTAAGTGTGTGTTTAATGCAGTGAGTTCCTTTACAGTCATGATCCTCAGTTGCGCATATGGACCATACCTAGGCATGGGTGTTTTTTTCTTCTTTTAAGACGTTTATCATTTAAGTTGAGTCCAGAAAGCCACGTGTGAAAATTAAAAAAAAAAGTAATTGAACCTTGAGCCTGGTCTAGGTGGATCATTTGTGGAAACTTTTCAATTCCCATTTATTTGATATAGCTCAGTGAAACAACAAAAGTTTATTTATACCATATACCAAAATCAACTCAAAATGAGCACATGACCTACATATTAAAGCCCACTGCATTAAAAAACTTCAGAAGAGAGTTATATTGGGTACCTCTCATAGTTTTTTGTCTAGGAGAGCTTTTTTTTTAACCAAACAAGGAGTAGAGGTGATCACAAAAGATAAGATAAATGATTTTGATTACATAAATTGAAAAGTTCTTGAATGAACAAAATCAATACAGCAAGGATAAGAAAGGAAGCTGTCAATTGGAAAAACAATCTTTGCATCAAATATCTCTGACAAGGGTCTGATATCCAAGGGAATGAGAACAAACATATAAGACAAAGATTCATTGCTCAGAGGGTAAGTGGTCAAAGGAGATAAATAGTTCTCATAAGAATAATTGCAAACTATTAATAACTGTTTGAAAGATTGCTCCAAAACACTAATATGATAAGAGAAATGCAAATCAAATCTGGGTTTTCATCATACACACACACACAATTGACAAGGCTTACCAAACACAATGTTGGAGGGGCTGCAGAAGGGCAGAAACACTATGTATTCTTGGTGGAACTGAGAGTTGGTCCAACCATCATCCTTGAAAGCATTTTGGAATTTTGAGAAAAATGAGAGCAAAAGACCTATGCTGTTTGACCCCGAGACTCCACTTCTAGTCATATAGCCCTAAGAAGGCCACTTTCCAAATCATGAAATATTGGAAATAAAATAGATGTCACCAGCTGGAGTATAGCTAATAAATTGTAGTACATGAATGTAATGATATGTTATTGTATTGTAAGAAACTATGAATATGAGGAAGACATATATAAACTTATGTGGACCAAAATAAACAGAATATGGAAAACACTATAACAGAATGACTACCACAATGTAAATGGAAAAAAAAAACAAAACCAAATGAAGAAAGAAAATGAATTCTGTGTATTAAACCTATTCTTAAAGAAAAGATGAAATAATGAAAGTCTCTTCATGCCAGGAGTGGAACATTGTTTATACCTCCAAACTCAGCCAATGTGCTTGTCTGTTTTGCTTAATTGCTTTCTTTTCCTCCCTTTCTTCCTTCCCTCCCTCCCTCCCTCCTTCCCTGCCTTTATGTTACAAGAATGAATTTCTGGGCAGAGGAGGAGAGTGGGCTATGTTTGGAAAGGAAGGTAATATAAAAGCAAAAGATATCAATATGAGGTATGATTTGTTTTAAGAGTGATGGTCTGTGACATTCTTTTGCATGATAGAGGCCTATCTGCATCGAAGAATGGAACCAAATAAAAAACAAACACCCTTCTTCCATACATCAGTGAAATAAAGCAGAATAAGTCTTTGGGGAACTCTATGGGGAGAGGATATGATGGTTAGAGTTTGGGGGCAATGTTCAAAAACTCCTTGTTGTGTGTGCAATTCAGTGGACTAGGTCAAAGGGGGAATTAGGCAGTTATGGCTTGAGTAGTGGTAGATCCTTCACCTCAATGATATTTCATTGGCAGTTGAGTGGTGGTCATTTGCTCCCTAGGATTTATTTCCTCTGGCTGATATTGTCAGTCCCTCAGCATTTCTACATTCATTATGATGCATTCAATAGCCTTTTTTAGATGCTTCCAAGATAAAAGGTACTGTGCTGGTCTGTAGGAAACAGTAACCAAACTGAAACAATTCCTGTCTTCATGGAGCTTCAATTTACTGGGAACTGAAAAAGGGTGGATACAACACATACAGATGAGTCAATACAGCATATATACCATCATGTTTCAAGATCAGGAAAGGCCTTTTGCTGGAGGAGGTGCCTGAGTTGGGATTTGAAGGAAGCTGAGCATTTGAAGAATCAGAGGAGAGTGAACTCTAGGTAGGAATGGCAGTCTTTACAAGGACACAGAGGGTGAGGGAACAGGGGAGATCATGTAAAGGGAACAGCTAGCAGTCCAGTTTGATGATAACACAGTACAGGAAAGGGAGGCATGGGAGTAGACACAATTGCCAGCAATTATGGGAATGAGGAATTTCCCTTGGTAGTGGCAGTGGGGCCAGCATTCATGCTCTCAGTCCGGTTGAGTGCTGTTTAATGCCATAGCGCAGCAGGCTCTGGTGTAATTCCCTAAAATAGTTTCCATGTCTCTCTAAGTGTAAGTGATAGCCACCAGCTGATCTAAGCTAGCATTCTGAGTTTAAAGTTGATCAGTTCTTTTCAGGAATTAGATGTTCACTTGTCATTCTAGTATACTCCAGAGAGGATTGTGTGTGTACATGTGTGTGTGTGCATGCGTGTGTGTGCACATGTGTGTGCATGTACATGTATGTGTGTGATGGGGAGAGTGGGATATGTTTTACTCTGGAATGTGCTGCTTCTTCTGTGTTTCAGATGAGCAGCACAAGTTGCTTTGGTTCCTCTTAGAACTCTGAAATTCACCAGTTTGAACAATGGTTATGTTGTCTCTTTTATGTTTGTAGGGACTTGTGTTATAGAAGTCCTTTTGCCTGAAATTGAACTTATATGCTTCACCTATTAACAAAAGAAGCTATTTCTTGTGGGGAGGGAAAGATTTTTTTTTAACTAGAAATACTCTAAGAGAATATATTTCCCATTGGTATGTTCTTTCTCCACCTACTTTGGACAAGGTAAGAGTAAAGTTTAAACTTCAGTAAGACAAATGCATATTGGACAGGGGAAAGAACTTTGCACGTCTAAATTTTGATACTCACGAGAAGGTAATTAGGAAGATGATGGACTCTTTGCTGAACATTCTTACAAGGGGAGAGACCTGACTCTGTAGTATTAGTTGTAGGTCTGTTAGTATAGTAAAGCAAAGGACCAGACTGCTCTCTGTTAAAAAAAAAATATTCATTAAAATGTAAGCTTCTTGAGGGCAGGCACAGCCTTTCTGTTTATATTTGTTTCCCCAGCACATAACACAGTGCCTGACTGGGATAATATACACTTAAACTGGCACATAGGAAGTGTTTAATAAATGCTTGTTGACTTGACTATGTAGGTTTCCTGAGATACTTTGTAAACTTGAAATTTGATATTAGTGTTTCCTTTTTTCCAAGGGAGGTTATGTTTTATACTTTTAAGTTTAAAATATATTTATTAACATTCTGAACTTAAACTTTGAGTAAATTTGTTTTTTTCAAATACAAACTGGGAGAGAAAAGACAATTGTACATGAAACTTTTTTACATACAGCTTGGTTTCCCTTTAAGTACAATTCAGCACGCAACTTTCAAAGCTGTCCCAATTTCCAAGCTCTCTTTCTGACCTTCTATTATTTTCTGTGCATTGTGGGCTGTGTTTTTCCCAAAGTTCCCCTCTCCTCCCCAAAGTCACTTGCATACTTCACACATGCATTAAAAATCTGCAATTCCATTGGCAAGGGTTCTCCCCCAATTTACAGAGATTTCAGCCTGTCTGTGTAATAGTAATGTAATTTAAAGATTCCCCTATATTGGCTTGGTTTTTGGTGTTAAAACCCAGAGCTTGTTAATCCCCCTTGTGGGATGGACTTGTTGAGTGAAAAGAGAGGGCTGGACTGGGAGGAGCTGGTGTCATAGATTTGGAGAGACACGAGAGAGGCAGAAGAATTTTTTGGAAGCAGCATCGTGGAGGCAGAGAGAGACTGAGAGGATTATTGAGGGCCACTTTGAATTGCCCAGGACTTTTGAGAGCTGCCACCCAGAGATGCCAAAGAACTGAGGAGACATGGCTGTTATGCTGGTACTTTGTATGTTTTGATGTTGTTTTGCCATATTTGTCCACTGGTGAAGGACAGTCCTGTTGTTGCAGGTCTTGGAACCGGGTTGTTGGTTCAGAGCTACTGAGACTGTTCTGCAGACAGAGAGTGAATACTGTTCACTGGTGAAGGACAGTGCTGTTGTTGCAGAAGGCTTGGAACCTTGCTGTCAGTTCAGAAGCCCTGAAGAAGGATTTTCTTGTTGTATGTTTACAGAAATCCTGGAAGAGGGTTTTGCTAATGTTTTCAGGGGTCCTAGGACTGTTCTGCAGACAGAGAATGAATTAATGAAGAGACTGGCAATGTATCTTGTGGCCTTGCTAAGCTTTGTCTCCCCAGGAACAAAGATTGCTGAGAACTTGCCTTATGTCAAGATGAAGAAAAGATCTCCATTTGGGTATTAAGTGCTGTGCTTAAACTTGTTGTAACTCTGGGGTAGATTCAGTTGTGATGCAGGGGTGGGGAACTTTTGACCTTTTTGTGTTCTATGATTGAACAAATGGATGTACTTTACTTATGATTGGAAACTAATCTCCATTTGAGAAGAGCGTTTTGTGATGGACTAAATGAAGGTAACAGCCTAGGGGTGGAGTAGTATTTAGAACAGGGACTTTGTAATTGATTAAATGAATGTAATGTCCTGGGGTGGAGTAGTACTTGATTAAATCACGTAGTACTTGGAGATTATTGAATCACACTTAGTAAATGCTGTATTTTGAATGATGTCATATTTTGATCTTCTCTGTTCTTAATTTGTCACTCAATACAATGGAGAGCACCTATGCTGGTATTTTGAACCTTGGGAAGTTGCCTTTGCTTGGCATTACATTGCAGTCTGTAACTTGTAGCCCCAGAATGTTGCTTAAAGCTAAGACCTTGAGACACTTTGCCAGGGTCATGTAGCCAAGAATTGATAGAATTGGAACCCAGGTCTTGCTGATTCCAGGTCTAGTGTTCTATCTGTTATGCCCTGATGCCTGCCGTACACCTAAAGGTATTTTTCAGTGATTATCTTGATCTCATTGAGAAGTAAAGGGTCAAGTCACTTCAAGCAGATGTCTTAGAATAGATCACTTTTTGAATCCATTCAACAGATTATTTGAAACATTATAAAAATAGGTCCTGATACATCGCCATGGTTAACACCTTGACCTCTTCATATTGCTTTATGGGAAAAAAAAGTTGGGTGATTTTTAAATTATTTCACAAAGACCTTTATTCAGAAATTACTCTCTTATGGAAGATACTTCAGGCAAGCTGCCTATATTGCAACATTCAAACATTAAATGAAAGGTCAGGAATATGTTAATGAGAACCCTGCAAAGTTCATAGTCTTTTATCCCTGTAGACCAACTGCCTTTCTCTAACTCCTGCTTATTGTTCCTTCTCTCAGCTCCAGAAATATCCCATTGTACACCATTAATTCAAGTCCCTTTTGGACTCTGCCAGGCTTCCAGGCAACAGAATAGTCAGACCCCACTTTTGCCATAACTGAAGCTGGAATAATCTTTGTCCATGAGGCTATGATCTAAGCCATTGGGATTCAGCCTCCTATGCCTCGGAGCTGAGGAAGGTTACCACGAGATAAGTTCTGATCACAGTTTAGACATAGACTTGGTCTACACTTGGGTGAGAACATGTAAAAATGCCTTGAAAATCTTAAAGCACTGTTAAATGTCGGCATGGATGCTCCTCCAGTGCAACTGTGACAAAATACTGCGTAGGACAGCTCTTAAACAGAAGACATCTGGGCTCCATGTGCCAGGGCCTTTATTCCCAGCTTATAAGTAGTTTACATTCTGTACAGAGGTTAATAATCCTATCAACAGGGAAATGCAAGAGTTCCTGGTGTTTTATAAACTATTAAAGTCAGAGTGTTGTGATACAAACAGTGACTGAGGGAATGTATGACATCATGCTTTGTGGGTAGCTTTTTAAAAAACCCAAGATTAGAAGAAGCTTTAGTCAGGCTGCCACCATGGGCCAAATATAGCAGGATGAAACCTAATAATGGTAAAATGAACACGCTAACAGATTGGATGCTAGGGTCAGGATCCAGAAAGATTTTAAGTAAGTTGGAACATTGTGCTGAATCAAAAAAAAAAGAAATATAGTAGTAAGGATTGTGAAGTCTCGCTTAACAGTAAGTTGTCTTAGTTTTCAGAAGTCAGCTTCTGGAGGGTGAGATGAGGTCATATGACCAGTAAGATGGCAGAACAGTCACTTTCTGCAAACCTTCGATTCCTAATTTTCAGAAGAAATTATGTGCCATAATCCTATCTAATTATATAACATAAGACAGAACCCTCTATGCAATGTTAAAAAAACTCATGAATTAATCATAAAGGACTTGAATCTAGTTCTCACTCCTTATCCCTCTACCAACTAATACCACATGCACATTGCAGGGAGCAAAAGCAAACTCCTGGTTTATGATTTAAGGGTGTGGCTATAAGAATCCTCCTCCAGAAGTGACCCTACCTGAACCCCCCACCCCACCCTATGTGCAAGAAGCTGCAGGCACCAATTCTGCTGAACCACATGAAGAATGGTCTTCTATGGTTCTCTGCATTACAAGCTGTCTCTGACTACCAACTAGTATTTAGGGTTCTTTGAATCTATATATTTTCTTTATATTTTGGAGGGTAGGACACATTTTTTACTACAACCTATATGACCTTTTCTGATGTTTAACAAGCAAGGTTTAGGGAAACATCCTGAACACTCTTATGCCATGTAGTGGTATACTGTCCAAGCATTTCCTGAACATCTCTGTGAAAAATTGGCTTGAGAGACAGTGGCTAGCCTAATTTGAATCCCATCTTGTTATTATGACTTCTTGCTTTCCCCATACCTTGTCTAAACTGTCTTTATTTTCTACCTGATTAAGTACCAATGGCATCCTGCTTGCTCTTTCTCATTTCTAGTGGTCTTAGCTCTCCCTTGGTCCTAAAACATTTTCTGTATGTTTTAGTCTTTTAACATAAAAAAAAAGTTGGGCTTATACAAATCTCATGAAGCTAAACCAATTTCATTGATGCCTTTAGTGATGAGTTTCTGGGTAAGAGAGATGAGTAAGAAATTGAAGTTGAAAAAGAATTCTTACTGTTTAGCTTGAAAAATCAATACTTGTTTCTGTTCAAAATGGAAACCTTAAGAAGGGCGCTTCAGAAGCAAAGGGGTGAAATTATCCAGCTTGACCTGACCTTATACATTAGTGGACAGATCATTGTATTTGGAATCAGAAGACCTGGGTTCGAATCATTGCTTTGCTTCTTTCCTGCTGGTATGTTCTTAGACAAGTCACTGAATTCATCTTGCTAGGCTGACATTTCTGCATCCATAAAATGAGGGATTTCCAGCTTTAACATCCCATGCTCTGTGATTCTATGATGAGATTCCTATAAAGCTGTATAAAATGAAAATGTGAATAGTGATCAGAGTTTCCTGTTGGCTGCCATTATGGATTCAGAAATTCCATTTGGGAAGAATTTATTCCCATAACAAAATGAAAATGATGCTAATACTTACTTGAAAAAAATTTCCCCAACTGTAAGGGCTGAGAGACAGACAGAAACCAGTTTTATCTATTAAGATCAGGAAATTGTTGACAGAATAAATATTCAACACAAATATTGAAATCACACCAAAAATCCTATAAAAGCTGATCCCTATGGGCCCTGGTTGGATATGGTTTAATATGGCATTTTGTCTTTCCTAAAATCTTTATCTCCTTTTAGGTAAACTCATAAGTTTTGTTATGGGTTCTTTCTTTCAAACAAAGTCACAGGATGGGGGGATATGCATTTTGTGAAAATTTTCATAGACTATCAACTACTCATTTGTTTTAGTTCCTGCCTTATTCTGGAAGAGAAAGACCATAGAGTGGGGATCGGGAAAACCGGCTGTGTGATAGTCCCAGTTGTGGCATGGATAAGGTAGGTGAGTCTGGATACGTCACCACTTCTCTGGTTCTGAGTTTCTTCCTGTCTAAAATTAGAGATTTGGACTAGAGGTTTTTAGGGTCCCTTACAGCTTTAAAATTCTATAGAAACTTCTTTCTGTGAGGAGCATTCAATATTGATCTGTCAATCAGACCATCATTCTTAGCCTTGTCATTTTGCATATAAGGCAACAAGCCTCGATTTTGTTAGTTCCCATGGTACACACATACACACACACAAGACACACCACACACACCACACACACACACAGTTATGGTCAGTTCAGGAAGCAGAATGAATTAGTTAACATTTTCTGTAATCCTTAACAGAAAATGTAGCTCCCCTTTCTTATAGCTCATGAACAGATTGGTCTGACAGGCATAGCCCTAAGGTTTGGTATAATTTTTGACACTGAATCAGGAAAGCACTCTGACATTTCTGAGTTCAGCAGTCCTCAAGTTTCACAGGTAAACTGGAGGAAGTGTAAAGAAAGAGATGAAGGTGTGAAGAGCTCAGCCACACAAGCAGTATCTCTCTGAAATGTTAGCCTCGTGACCCTCGCTGTGTTGGCACAGAGGTGCATGAATAAAGGACAATGTTGTTAGAGATTTCTTTGGGGGTTTGGGTTGAAGAATTTCCCAACTTGCAAAAATTGTAAATGACTATTTCAAAGGAAATATACTGAATGCTTAGAGGATCTTATGATCAGAAGATGTCAAATCAGGAAGAGGTCTCAGAGGTCATTGAGTCTAAGCCTTTTTTTTTTTACATAAAAATAAACCTTTCCTCAAGGAGCTCATATCCTAAGGTGGGAGACAATATGCAATAATGATTTGTATACAAAATACATATGGGTTGAAGTTGGAAGCAGTCTTAGAGGGAAGGCTCTAACAGAAGTTGTTCTAGTACATGGTACCAGGAAAGGCCTCTCTTGTGACATAGAGTTTGAGCTGAATCTTAAAACTAAAAGGTAGAAACGGGGAGCCCTCTTTGCTTAGGGGCCAGCCAGAGAAAAGTTCAGAGATGAAGTGTAAAGTGTGAAGAACACTAGGGAGGCCAGGGCCATCAGATCATAGAATGCTTGGAAGGGAGAAAGCATGAGAATACTGGAAAGACAGGAAGGGGTCACATTATAAAAGGCTTTCAAAGCTGAACAGAGAATTCTATTGATCCTGGAGGTAGTCAGTCAAGTAGTGTTTACTAAGTGCATTCTACGTGCCAGGCACTGTGCTAAGTTCTAGGGATACAAAGAGGTAAAAAAGAAATGAAAACAAAAAACAAACAAAACAAAACGCATCAGCCCTTGCTCTCAAGGAGCTCACAGTCCAATGGGAGAGGCAGCATGCAAACAAATATGTATAAATCAGATATATCTTAGGAAAAATCATGGTAGTCTTAGAGGGAAGGCACTAAGATTAATAAGAAACCACTAGAGTTTATTGAATGTGTGTGTAGTTGGGAGAGGTATGACATGGTCCATCCTGTGATTCAGGATGTTCACTTTGATGGCTGAGTGGAGGCTTGACTAGAATGAGGAAAGACTTGAGTCAGGGAGGCCAAGAGGAAGGCTAATGCAATCATCTAGGAGTGAGGTGATGAGGGCCTATGCCAGGGTGGTGGTTAAAAGAGATATTTCAAAGCTAACAGTAATCATTGATCGGCCAGAGGTAGAATTTTACTATACAAATATTTATAATGAGTCAGAGAATAAGACTTCAGCATATATAGAAAAAGAAGAGGATTAAGAAAGAGATTAAGGCAAAGAAATCTTTAGAAAACAAGCAGAAAAAAAGAAAACAAACAAAAGAACTCGGAGGGGAGAATATAAAGGGAGAATTTTTAATTTTTAATCAACCACTTAATGGACCAGGGGGAAAGAATAGCTAAATTAAAAAAAAAAAAGAAATAAAATTACTAATTGAGTAAAACCCTCAAACTAGGATAAGGGTTAGAAATGGGTGAGTGAGGAACTGGGGCAGGTAACCTATTGGAATTTGGTTCTATCAATGAGTTTGAGGCAAACATGAATACATATCTAGCCACAGACACTTTCTGTGTGATCTTGGGCAAATCATTTAATTTCCATTTACCTCAGTTTCCTCAAATGTAAACTTGGGATAATAACATTATTTACCTCCGAGGGGTTTTGTGAAGATCTAATGAGATAATTATTGCAAAGAACTTGGGACAGGACCTGGCACGTAATAAGCACTATATAAATGTTAGTTATTTATTGATATTGTTGTTGTTATGGTAATTTGTCTAATAAAGATCTGAAATCCAAGACATAAAGACAAGCAGAAATAGTGTATAAGCTCCTTCTTTTTAGAGATTATTTTATTGTATCTGCATCTCTAATGCCTAACTTAGTACCTGGAACGTAGTAATTAATAAATGTTTATTGATTTGATTAATTGATTGCTTAAAAGTCAAATCAATAAGAATTTACTAAGTGCTTACTATTTGAGAATACAAATGTAAGGCTAAGGGGAGGGACTAGAAATATGCAAGATGAAAAAAATAAAAACAAAATTCCTATAATAGATAAGTGGTCAAGGGATAGAAACAAACAATTCTCAGAAGAAGAAATGCAAACTATTAAAGACCCTACAAAAGAATGTACCAAATTAATGAAATAAGAGAATGCACATGAAAATTACCCTGAAGATTCACATCATACCCTTCTATTCTAGACTGGACTTGACTCAGGCCAGTCCTCTGATCATTTAGGTTCGATTTTGGAACAGAATGAGACACTCAAAGATCATTCAGTAGTTAACAAAACAAGATTTATTTAGCCATAGCAAGAGAAGGACATTCAAAAAAGTAAACGATTGAGGACACCTCGAGTTGGCTCAGCTGAGCTGAATCTTTCTTGCAGTAATCCTCCATTCAAGTGCTGTAAGATCGCTGGAGCTTCTCATGGCTGCTTTGTTATCATGTGACCAGCCTTTGGACCCCTGAACCAATGAAGTCTTAAGGATCATCTCAATACATGAAAATTTTTTCTTTAATAAATTTTATGTTTATTTTTAGTTTACATCATTCATTTCCACAAGATTTTGAGTTGCAAATTTTCTCCCTGTCTTTCCCCTACCTACCACCCCTAAACAGTGATCCTACTATATACCCCTTCTTCCAATCTGTTCTCTCCTACATCCTCCCCCATTCCGCCTCAAACTTTCCAGATCCATTCAGGGCAAGATGGATCTCTATACCCAAGTGCCTGTATATATTATTTTCCAGTTGCATGTAAAATGAAATAATAATAATATTTTTTAAACATTTGATTTTAAAATTTTGAATTCCAGGTTCTTTCCCTTCCTCCCTTGTCACCCACCTTTACTGGGAAGATAGGCAATTCAATATAGGTTGTACATGTATAGCTACGCAAGAATATTTCCATATTGGATATATTGTGAAAGACTGACTATATTTCCCTCCATCCTATCCTGCCCCCCACTTGTTCTATTCTCTATTTTGACCCTGTCCCTTTTAAAAAGTGTGTGCTTCCAATTTCCCTCTCCCCAACCTGCCTTCCCCTCCATCATCCCCCTTTCTAATCCCCTTCCCCCTCTACTCTCCTATAGGGTGAGATACCCTATTTAGTGTGTATTTCATTCCCTCCTCAAGCCAAATTCAATGAGAGTAAGGTTGACCCATTCCCTTTTGCCTTCCTGTTCTTCCCCTCCATTGTAACAGTTTTCCCTTGCCTCTTCTATATGAGGTAATTTACCCCATTCTGTCTCTCCCCATCTCCTGTCATTATATTCCTCTCTCACCTCTCAATTTCACCTTTTAATTATCATCCCTTCGTATTAAATTGGTCCTGTACCCTCTGTGTATGTATACCTGTATACATGTATATATATATATATACTCACATATGTATTCTCTCTCTCTATCTATATCTATCTATCTATCTATCTATCTATCTATCTATCTATATATATATATATATATATATATATATATATATACACATTTATATTCCCTTCAACTGTTCTCATAGTGAAAAAAGTTACATAAGTTACAATTATCGTTTTTTCCATGTAGGAATGTAAATAGTTCACATTTGATAAATTCCTTATAATTTCTTTTCCCTATTTACTTTCTCATGCTTCTCTTGCTTCTTATATCTGAATGTCAAATTTTCTGTTTAACTCTGTTTTTTTCATCAAGAATACCTGAAAGTCTTCTATTTCATTGAATGACCATATTTCTCCCTGAAACATGATACTCGGTTTTGCTGGGTAGGTGATTCTTGGTTTTAATTCCAGCTCCTTTGCCCTCCGGAATATCATATTCCAAGTTCTGCGATCCCTCAGGGTAGAAACTGCCGAATCCTGTGTTATCCTGATTGTGTTTCCACAATATTCAAATTGTTTCTTCTTGGCTGCTTGTAATATTGTCTCCTTGATCTGGGAACTCTGGAACCTGGCTATAATATTCCTAAGAGTTTTCTTTTTGGGATCTTTTTCAAGAGGTGATCGGTGGATTCTTTCAACCTCTATTTTGCCCTCTGGTTCTAAAACATCAGGGCAATTTTTCTTGAGAATTTCTTGAAGCATGATTTCTAGGTTGTTGTTTTGATCATGGCTTTTAGGTAGCCCAATAATTTTAAAATTCTCTCTTCTGGATCTATTTTCCAGGTCAGTGGTTTTTTCCAGTGAGACATTTCACATTGCCTTCTATTCTTTCATTTGTTTGGATCTGTTTGACAGCATCTTGATTTCTCATAAAGTCATTAGCTTCCATTTGCTCCAATCTAATTCTGAAGGAATGATTCTCTTTTGTGAGCTGTTGAGATTCTTTTTTCCATCTGGAAAATTTGGCTTCTTAAGGCATTCTTCTCCTCATTGGCTTTTTGAGCCTCCTTTGCCATTTGAGTCAGTCTGTTTTTTAAAGTGTTATTTTCTTCAGTCAGGTTGTTGACTCTCTTTTCATGATTTTCTTGCATCATTCTTATTTCACTTCCCAATTTTTCCTCCACTTTTCTTATTTGGTTTTCAAAATCCTTATTAAGCTCCTCTATGGCCTGTAAGCAGTTCATATTTTTGTTGGGAGCTTGTGGTGTAGGAATTCTCACTTCAATGTCTTCCTCCTGTTCCATGCTTTGATCCTTTTTGTCCCCCCAAAAAAGGAATCTAAGGTTTGACTGATGTGCTTGCTTTGTTTCCTTTTCTTGCTCATGTTGCCACTCAGTTACTTGACTTTTGAGCTTTTTGCCACAGTAGAACTCTGCTTTCAGAGAAGAGAGCTTTGTCCGAAATCACTGGGATTTTCACAGCTGCTGGAGCTATTATTTGGGTACCCTTTCAGAAGCCTCCACATACTCTGGCACCTGGTAACGTACCCCAGGACCTCCACCCTAGACAGCAATCCAGATCCAGGCAGGTTAAAGCAAGAGCAATTACTCCTCAGACTGGTTGCTTGGTCTCCCCACAATCTGCAGGAGCTCTGAAGCGGCCACACGGCAGCAGCCACACCTCAGCCACTTCTCCCGCAGGGGGGCAGAGGCGCGACTGCACTCCTGGACCCCCTGTTCCCAAAGTCCACTGACCTCTCACTTTGTCTTTGGCATTTATGGGTTGATAAATCTGGAAACCACCACAGCTGTTGGTGATCCACCCTCTGGAAGTGTGCTCCAGGGTTGGGGCTACCCTGAGGCTAAAGCTGTGGGCTTATGTGGGGCTGGGCTCTGCTCTCAGAGTGCTGTGATGGACCCTTCCTGTCTGCCTGCCGGGCTGGCTTCAGTGGGAGGTTTGTTTCTCTCTTTTTGTGGGCTCTGTATCTCTGAAGTTTGTTTAGAGTAATTTTTTATAGGTATTTGAGGTGGTTATGGGGGGAGCACAGGGAGTTTTCCTGCTTCTATGCCACCATCTTGGTTCCACTCCCCCATATCAATACACTTTAAGAAAAAATTGGTCAAACTTTTATGTGTAGAGAGAGTAGTCATGATATTCCTCCTACTATACCATGAAATTGGCTACTTCCCAGGGTTGTTAGGCTCACATGCGATGATGGTCGTCAGCACAGTAACTGGCACAGAGTGACTGCTACATAAATGTTTGCTCTCATTATCACCATCCTCTTTATGTTCCATTATTGGAAGTGCTGGAAATTAACAACTTGGAATTATGGAAATCAAGTGGATAAACCCAAGATTCCACTATTAAATGTATGGGTATAGGTCATGGATTAAAGTTCTATACATGATGGATATAAAATTGTATGTGTATGTATATACATATTGTACATATACACACATATAAACACACATATTACATATATATATATATGATTTTTATAGCAACCCTTTTTGTAGTAGTAAAGAATTGGAAACAGAGTAGATGCTCACTAATTGTGGTATGGCTAAACTAATTATCACACATGAATGTGAAGGAATATTACTGTTCTGTTAGAAACAACAGACTTGACAAAGAAGCTTGGAAACGCTTATATGAACTGATGAAAAGTGAAGTAAGCAGAGCCAAGAAAAAATATACCTAACAACTGCAACAGCTTAGCTCTGAAGAAAAGATATGAGAAAACACATCTCCCTGAGCCTTTGTAGAGTGGAGGTTCACAGGGAAGGAATATTACATAAAACACCAACTCTTTTGGTGTATTGAATGTTTTGCTGAAGTTTTTATTTCTGTTCTTCCTTTTTTAAAAACTCATTGTTATAAGGAATGACTCTCTGGAAAGTGGCAAGGGAAAAGATATAAAGGAAAAGGCAGGTGGTGAAAAAACAAAAGTTATCAATAAAAATCTTTTAATGAAAACTCAATCCCCCTTAACCTCAATAATTACATTTCATTGATTTAAGTTAGCTCCTTGTATTCTGACAAAATGTTTAATAGTATCACTGTTTTCTGTAGTCAGATGTATGTCTCATTAGGATGAAATTCACACCATTTTTAGCAATGGTTTTATTTAGGAGAATTGATTGTTCTAGAACACTTCAAATGTCTGCATTTTTGTGCAGGCAAATAATATTTGCTCTTGTCAATTACATTGTCTTTGGGTCTTTGATTCATCTTTATCTGTAAAGGTAAAATGCTGTCTTCTCCAGTCTGTTGAAAATGTGTTATGATAGAAATTAACTTAACTCCCCCTACTTGTATGTTTTTCTAATACTTTCTGTGAAGCTAACATTGTCCGCAGCAACTTGGTTATGAGGTTGTTGCATTCAAAGTCTATTTTTACAAAAAGAAGAAATCATAAGTAGACATATGTAGCTCATTTCTGCATAGTAACACATATTTTAGGTAGTAAAATAACACTGTGAAAATTGATTAAAAATAGAAAATCTATTAAGTAGTCTATCTCCAATTAAACAACCTGTTTAATGTTTATAGTGGAGCTACACAGTCCAGGCTTATTTGAAATGATATCTTTTTTTAAACATTTGTTTTTAAAACTTTGAGTTTCCGATTTTTTCCTTCTTTCCTCCTCATCACCACCCCCCCCCCCGGGAAGATAAGTAATTCAATATAGGTTGTACGTGTGTAGTGACACAAATCATTTCCATAGTAGTTATATTGAGAAAGACTAACTATATATCCCTCCATCCTATCCTGCCCACTTATTCTAGTTTCTCCTTTAACCCTATCCCTTTTCAAAAATGTTTGCTAAATGATGTCTTTTAAAGGCTTAACAATGCTGATTTCACATTCCTTCTTGGTAATACATTTAGGTCTTGATAGGTTGGTGAATGATTAGAGGAGTCGGATTGGGTTGGAACTATGGATTCTTGTCTAACTAAGAAAAGTATTTTGGTTTTGTTTTACCTTAAGTCTGAGAAGTCTGAGCCTATGGTTTCATCAAGGAAGGAAACTCCAATGCAATCCAGTGAGCGTTTAAGGGTGTCCTGCATGCAAGACACTATGCTTGGTGAGCTTTCATTCTCTTGGTGAGATGCAAAATGTAAACACACAAATGAATACATGGTAATTTGAAGAGAAGTTAAGAGCGAACCCTAGCGGCTCTGGAGATAATGCAAGAATTCCTACAGAAGGCAGTACCTGAGGTAAGCCCGGAAGGGAAGCCAATGATTCTCTGCAGAGCTTAAGAGGGAGTATATTCCAAGTGTGGGAAACTGCCTACTTGTATCAGCAAGCATCCCAGGGGTCCCCAGGGTGGCTGCCAACACAGGTTATTGGATCTGCTTTGATAATGGAAAGCAACTCAAAATGGGTTAACAAGCTTACTTTAATCAGTCAAATATGTATCATTGACCTAGTTCAGGGGTAAAGGGTCAGCACTCCGAACTTCAGAGTATACAGACAGAATTATCAAGACAGAAAAACAGATCAAGTAGACAGGTTTCCAAACTGTCCAACCATTACATCCATACCAAATCAACATCTGGGTTTTTCAAAGCCGGGGGGGCTCTCAACAATGGCTTCCCAGAGTCTCATCTGATCAAATCACAGAACACTTCTCAAAGTGAGCCCCAAAACAAAGCCTCAAATCAGGGTTTATATAGCCTTCTCCTGGGTCAGAGAATGTAACCACCTTCTGGACCTACTGGCCAATCAAAAAGTATCTACTGAAAAACAAGCCTCCCACCCCAGGCTCCAGGTGCACTTTAGCCTAGGGGCAGGGAAGATCTTAAAATTTTACCTTCCCATTACACTCCTCCAGTAGAAGGTATGTTCCTTCATTTTTGTCCCTAGGACCCCAGCAAGAAACACAACATGGCTTCAGTGACTAGAGAACCAGCCTCAAAGTCAGGGAGAGCTGAGTTCATGTCTACCCTCTGACACATATTGGCTGTGTCACTCCAGGCACATTACCTAGCCTCTCACTGCTTTTATCAGTTCTCAAGATTGAAAGTAGCAGTAAAGATGCTGACCTGCATTAGGAGAGGGAATTTCCTCACCTCAGTGTTCCCTCTGTCAGTGTCACAGTTCCAGTCCCTAATCAAATCCCCAATACCTTAAATATAGTGGACATTTAATTAATTCTTACTGGGTTGGATAGAGTGGAGAGTTCTTACACTGAAATTACATGTCATTATCCTTAGAGATTTGATTGAGGGAAACAAAACAGTATCTCAAAGAATTTTTTCAAGCCCAGTTTCTAGATAAAAAGTTATTCTTTGTCTCTTCTTCTAAAGTGTACAAGACTCATTGACAGAAAGAATTATATTGAGAAATTGGGCTTGAAGACTCCCATCTAGAAAATTCTTGGCTTCAGATCTATGGCTTATGTTCTGATGGATTCATTGTTTGAGATAAGGCCTCATCAAAATCTGGTTTTAGTGTAGAACAGCAATAGGCCATATCTGAAAAGTGGCATGTTTAGATTGTGAATCTGTCCATTACAGGCATATCCTGTGGAAATATATGAACCTCCTAACGACACCATGTATTTACAAATGTAGAGTAGGTGGATTTGTGTATTTCTTAAAAGGGAATTTGAGTAACTTCATCTACAACTTGTAACTTCTTGATGCCCAAAGCCACAGGAATGGGGAAGCATTCTCTATGGACTTTATGGGCTGATAAGTGTTTGATGTTTTTGTTTTGTTTTGTTTTGTTTTTCCTGAAAGGCAATATTAAATTCATGAAAGGTTTTCTTTTTTTTCTCAATCAATACAATTTATGTACATCATTTATGTACAGAAGGGATTATATAAATTTATATCACACAACAGGTAAATTTAAGGTTAGGTACCAAGGCTGCTCCTAGTCATTCATTTTTCCTAAATGTTTGCTGATAGACAGTTCTATCTAGCCAATATGAGGGATTTTAATTTCCTGCATTTGAGATTTGTTATTTATTTTCAGAGATACAACTTTCTATTATACTACATTTTAAATGGCATAGGTTCTGAAGGTGCAAAGGAAAGCACTATGAGAAGCTCTGTAGTGTCTCAGCTTCCCTAACATCAACATCCTTCTGAGAGAGCACTGATTCTTTCCAAAAGTACTAAAATACAGTAACAGGAATGAGAAAATGCAGGAGATAAAAACCAACCAACCAACCAGACTTTGTGTTCTCTCGCTACTGTGCCTTCAAATTTACTGATGATTTCATGAAAATATCTCTTCAATTCCATTTTAATCTAATGTCAGCTAAAACTGCATCCATTTTGGAGATTAAAGATGTAGATGGGGACCTGTCAAAACAAATAGGATTTGGGGAAAGGATGTCAGTTACTGCCCAACAAAGGGTTGATACTGATTTCCCTCTGGCCTGAGAAATAACTTTAATGTGGAATCGTACAACAAAATTTAACTCCCTGGAGAAACGTTACTTGATTGAATAATTATTTCTTCCTGCAATATCTATAACTGCTTAAAGAAAGCAATCTGCACCGGTCATGGGCAGATGTTGCCAAGAGCTACCTTAGGCAGGCTAGCCAAGTTCCCATTTACTTTAAGGTACAACTTTATTTTAAGGTTACTACCAAAAGAGGCTATCACTGGGGGCGGGGGGGTGGGGGGGGGAGGATGAAGCTCTTC